>NC_133405.1:89378389-89689733 GCF_047511655.1 Castor canadensis
TTACAGTGTGAGCATTTCCATCTTTGTGCCAATAGACCTTTCCACTGAATGGAACAGGCACTGTGTCTCTTGCAAGCCGATGTCAAGGTTTGCAGCAGGAGTTGCAAGCACATAGTTTCCCTGTGAGAGTTGAGTTAGCATGTGAAAGGAAAGCTTGCCAAATGAAAGCCTTTGACAATGGAAAATCATTCACTCCTTGAAAAATAACCGCTTCCGGCGAAATGGACAAACACTTGTAGCTCAGGTCAGGATGCAAAGTGTGAGAGGCAGGAAGATTTTGCAACTTGTCTCCCTATGAGAAGTGAGTTACCTGTTGAAAGGAATACTGACTACCCCTGAGTTTTTTCATGGGTGAGGAACATCACCGTTGGGCCAAATAGCTGCATTCAACTGAATGGCAGAAGAACAGTTTAGGATGTATGAAAACCATTCATTCCAGGAGCAAGAGGGTCTGGAATGTTGTTCAAAAGTGAGAATTGAGTGAGGTTTACAAAGGAATACTACCTGTCTCTCAGGCTTTTACAGTGTAAAGATTAGCACCTTTGTGCAAAATAGGCCTGTTGCAATGTAAGGAAGAAGCACTGTTTCTCCTGTAAGAGAACCATAAGTGTTACAAGCCAGAGGGTCAAGCACCTTGTGAAGCATGGTGAATTGCGTTACCTGTTTAAGGGAACACTGCCTAACTGTCAGTGTTTTCAGGGGGAGGAACTTCAATGTTCTGCCAAATAGGCCTTTCAATTGAAAGGAGGCATACTGCAGCTCTTGTAAGACAATGATAAATGTTAGAAGCAAGAGGGTCTAGCACCCTGTTAATCATTGTGAATTGAGTTACCTGTTTAAGGGAATACTGCCTAACTCTCAGTGTTTTTATGGGTGAGGAACCTCAAGTTTGTGCAAAATTACCCCTCTCAAGTCAAGGGAACCAACACTCCAACTCTTGGAAGAGAAGTAGGAATGTTAGAAACAGGAGGGTCAAGCACCTTGTTTCCCAAGGAGAAGTGACATACTTCTTTAAAGGAATAATGCCTACAACTCATTGTGTTCATGGGTGAGGAAAACCACCTTTGTGCAAAATAACCCCCTTAAAGGGATTGGAAGAAGCACTGTCGAACTTGTGAGAGAATCATTAATGTTAGAAAGAGAAGGGTCTACCACCTTGTTCAGCATTGTGAACTGAGTTAGCTGGAAAAAGGAATACTGCCCACCTCTCAGCGTTTTCATGGGTGAGGAACACAAGTTTGGCAAAATATCCCATCCAAGCGAATGGGAGATTCCTGGTAGCTCTTGTAAGAGAGTCATGAATGTTTGAAGCAACAGGGCCTAGCAACTTGTTTAGCATTGTGAATTGACTTAGCTGTTTCAAGGAATACTGCCTACTTCTCAGGGGTTTCATGGGCTAGGAAGATCACCTTTGTGCAAAATGGCCTCTGTGAAGTGAATGGAGAAACTCTGTAGCTCTTGTAAGAAAACCATGAATGTTAGAAGGAAGAGGGTCAAACACCTTCTTCAGAGTTGTGAATAGAGTTAGTTGTTTCATGGAATACTACCTACCTCTCAGGGTTTTCAGGGATGAGCACTCCAGGTTTTTTCAAAATTGCCCCATTCCAGTGAATGCAAGATGCCCTGTAGGCCTTCTAAGAGAGATATGACTGTTAACAGGAAGAGGGCCTAGCACTCTGTTGAGGATTCTCAACTGAGTTAGCTGTTTAAGGACATACTGATATGTCTCAGTGTTTTTATGTGTGAGTACCTTCAACTTTGTGCAAAATCACCACTTTCAAGTGACTGGGTCCAGCGGTTCATATGTTGTAAGAAAAGTAGGAATGTTACAAGCAGGAGGGAGAAGCAGCTTGTCTTCGGATGAGACTTGAGTAACTTGTTTCAAGGAATACTTGCTACCACTTAGTGTTTCCATGGAGCAGGAGTATCACTTTGTGCAACATCACCCCTTTGAAGGGAATGGAAGAAGTTCTGAGGCTCTTCCACGAAAATTTTTGAGGTTAGAAGCAAGAGGGTCTAGCAACTTGTGTAACAGTGTGAGTAGAGTGAAGTTTTCAAAGGAAGACCACCTGCCACTCACGGTTTGAAAGTGTGAGGAACTTCATTTTCGTGCAAAATTGCCTGTTTCAATGAAGGGCAGGATTACTGGGTGTCTGGTAGGAGAACCACAAAGGTTACAAGAAAGATGCACTAGCACTTTGTTTAGCAGCTTCAATTGATTTAGCATTCAAAAGGAACACTGCCTATCTGTCACGGTTTGACAGTGTGAGCATTTCCATCTTTGTGCCAATAGACCTTTCCACTGAATGGAACAGGCACTGTGTCTCTTGCAAGCCGATGTCAAGGTTTGCAGCAGGAGTTGCAAGCACATAGTTTCCCTGTGAGAGTTGAGTTAGCATGTGAAAGGAAAGCTTGCCAAATGAAAGCCTTTGACAATGGAAAATCATTCACTCCTTGAAAAATAACCGCTTCCGGCGAAATGGACAAACACTTGTAGCTCAGGTCAGGATGCAAAGTGTGAGAGGCAGGAAGATTTTGCAACTTGTCTCCCTATGAGAAGTGAGTTACCTGTTGAAAGGAATACTGACTACCCCTGAGTTTTTTCATGGGTGAGGAACATCACCGTTGGGCCAAATAGCTGCATTCAACTGAATGGCAGAAGAACAGTTTAGGATGTATGAAAACCATTCATTCCAGGAGCAAGAGGGTCTGGAATGTTGTTCAAAAGTGAGAATTGAGTGAGGTTTACAAAGGAATACTACCTGTCTCTCAGGCTTTTACAGTGTAAAGATTAGCACCTTTGTGCAAAATAGGCCTGTTGCAATGTAAGGAAGAAGCACTGTTTCTCCTGTAAGAGAACCATAAGTGTTACAAGCCAGAGGGTCAAGCACCTTGTGAAGCATGGTGAATTGCGTTACCTGTTTAAGGGAACACTGCCTAACTGTCAGTGTTTTCAGGGGGAGGAACTTCAATGTTCTGCCAAATAGGCCTTTCAATTGAAAGGAGGCATACTGCAGCTCTTGTAAGACAATGATAAATGTTAGAAGCAAGAGGGTCTAGCACCCTGTTAAGCATTGTGAATTGAGTTACCTGTTTAAGGGAATACTGCCTAACTCTCAGTGTTTTTATGGGTGAGGAACCTCAAGTTTGTGCAAAATTACCCCTCTCAAGTCAAGCGAACCAACACTCCAACTCTTGGAAGAGAAGTAGGAATGTTAGAAACAGGAGGGTCAAGCACCTTGTTTCCCAAGGAGAAGTGACATACTTCTTTAAAGGAATAATGCCTACAACTCATTGTGTTCATGGGTGAGGAAAACCACCTTTGTGCAAAATAACCCCCTTAAAGGGATTGGAAGAAGCACTGTCGAACTTGTGAGAGAATCATTAATGTTAGAAAGAGAAGGGTCTACCACCTTGTTCAGCATTGTGAACTGAGTTAGCTGGAAAAAGGAATACTGCCCACCTCTCAGCGTTTTCATGGGTGAGGAACACAAGTTTGGCAAAATATCCCATCCAAGCGAATGGGAGATTCCTGGTAGCTCTTGTAAGAGAGTCATGAATGTTTGAAGCAACAGGGCCTAGCAACTTGTTTAGCATTGTGAATTGACTTAGCTGTTTCAAGGAATACTGCCTACTTCTCAGGGGTTTCATGGGCTAGGAAGATCACCTTTGTGCAAAATGGCCTCTGTGAAGTGAATGGAGAAACTCTGTAGCTCTTGTAAGAAAACCATGAATGTTAGAAGGAAGAGGGTCAAACACCTTCTTCCGAGTTGTGAATAGAGTTAGTTGTTTCATGGAATACTACCTACCTCTCAGGGTTTTCAGGGATGAGCACTGCAGGTTTTTTCAAAATTGCCCCATTCCAGTGAATGCAAGATGCCCTGTAGGCCTTCTAAGGGAGATATGACTGTTAACAGGAAGAGGGCCTAGCACTCTGTTGAGGATTCTCAACTGAGTTAGCTGTTTAAGGACATACTGATATGTCTCAGTGTTTTTATGTGTGAGTACCTTCAACTTTGTGCAAAATCACCACTTTCAAGTGACTGGATCCAGCGGTTCATATGTTATAAGAAAAGTAGGAATGTTACAAGCAGGAGGGAGAAGCAGCTTGTCTTCGGATGAGACTTGAGTAACTTGTTTCAAGGAATACTTGCTACCACTTAGTGTTTCCATGGAGCAGGAGTATCACTTTGTGCAACATCACCCCTTTGAAGGGAATGGAAGAAGTTCTGAGGCTCTTCCACGAAAATTTTTGAGGTTAGAAGCAAGAGGGTCTAGCAACTTGTGTAACAGTGTGAGTAGAGTGAAGTTTTCAAAGGAAGACCACCTGCCACTCACGGTTTGAAAGTGTGAGGAACTTCATTTTCGTGCAAAATTGCCTGTTTCAATGAAGGGCAGGATTACTGGGTGTCTGGTAGGAGAACCACACAGGTTACAAGAAAGATGCACTAGCACTTTGTTTAGCAGCTTCAATTGATTTAGCATTCAAAAGGAACACTGCCTATCTGTCACGGTTTGACAGTGTGAGCATTTCCATCTTTGTGCCAATAGACCTTTCCACTGAATGGAACAGGCACTGTGTCTCTTGCAAGCCGATGTCAAGGTTTGCAGCAGGAGTTGCAAGCACATTGTTTCCCTGTGAGAGTTGAGTTAGCATGTGAAAGGAAAGCTTGCCAAATGAAAGCCTTTGACAATGGAAAATCATTCACTCCTTGAAAAATAACCGCTTCCGGCGAAATGGACAAACACTTGTAGCTCAGGTCAGGATGCAAAGTGTGAGAGGCAGGAAGATTTTGCAACTTGTCTCCCTACGAGAAGTGAGTTACCTGTTGAAAGGAATACTGACTACCCCTGAGTTTTTTCATGGGTGAGGACCATCACCGTTGGGCCAAATAGCTGCATTCAACTGAATGGCAGAAGAACAGTTTAGGATGTATGAAAACCATTCATTCCAGGAGCAAGAGGGTCTGGAATGTTGTTCAAAAGTGAGAATTGAGTGAGCTTTACAAAGGAATACTACTTGTCTCTCAGGGTTTTACAGTGTAAAGATTAGTACCTTTGTGCAAAATAGGCCTGTTGCAATGTAAGGAAGAAGCACTGTTTCTCCTGTAAGAGAACCATAAGTGTTACAAGCCAGAGGGTCAAGCACCTTGTGAAGCATGGTGAATTGCGTTACCTGTTTAAGGGAACACTGCCTAACTGTCAGTGTTTTCAGGGGGAGGAACTTCAATGTTCTGCCAAATAGGCCTTTCAATTGAAAGGAGGCATACTGCAGCTCTTGTAAGACAATGATAAATGTTAGAAGCAAGAGGGTCTAGCACCCTGTTAAGCATTGTGAATTGAGTTACCTGTTTAAGGGAATACTGCCTAACTCTCAGTGTTTTTATGGGTGAGGAACCTCAAGTTTGTGCAAAATTACCCCTCTCAAGTCAAGGGAACCAACACTCCAACTCTTGGAAGAGAAGTAGGAATGTTAGAAACAGGAGGGTCAAGCACCTTGTTTCCCAAGGAGAAGTGACATACTTCTTTAAAGGAATAATGCCTACAACTCATTGTGTTCATGGGTGAGGAAAACCACCTTTGTGCAAAATAACCCCCTTAAAGGGATTGGAAGAAGCACTGTCGAACTTGTGAGAGAATCATTAATGTTAGAAAGAGAAGGGTCTACCACCTTGTTCAGCATTGTGAACTGAGTTAGCTGGAAAAAGGAAAACTGCCTACCTCTCAGCGTTTTCATGGGTGAGTGCCTTCAACTATGTGCAAAATCACCTCTTTCAAGTGACTGGATCCAGCGGTGCATATGTTGTAAGAAAAGTAGGAATGTTACAAGCAGGAGGGAGAAGCAGCTTGTCTTCCGATAACTCTTGAGTAACTTGTTTCAAGGAATACTGCTTACCACTTAGTGTTTCCAGGGACGAGGAGTATCACCTTTGTGCAACATCACCCCTTCGAAGAGAATGGAAGAAGTTGTGAGGATCTTCTAAGAAAATTTTTGAGGTTAGAAGCAAGAGGGTCTAGCAACTTGTGTAACAGTGTGAGTAGAGTGAAGTTTTCAAAGGAAGACCACCTGCCACTCACGGTTTGAAAGTGTGAGGAACTTCATTTTCGTGCAAAATTGCCTGTTTCAATGAAGGGCAGGATTACTGGGTGTCTGGTAGGAGAACCACACAGGTTACAGGAAAGATGCACTAGCACTTTGTTTAGCAGCTTCAATTGATTTAGCATTCAAAAGGAACACTGCCTATCTGTCAGGGTTTTACAGTGTGAGCATTTCCATCTTTGTGCCAATAGACCTTTCCACTGAATGGAACAGGCACTGTGTCTCTTGCAAGCCGATGTCAAGGTTTGCAGCAGGAGTTGCAAGCACATAGTTTCCCTGTGAGAGTTGAGTTAGCATGTGAAAGGAAAGCTTGCCAAATGAAAGCCTTTGACAATGGAAAATCATTCACTCCTTGAAAAATAACCGCTTCCGGCGAAATGGACAAACACTTGTAGCTCAGGTCAGGATGCAAAGTGTGAGAGGCAGGAAGATTTTGCAACTTGTCTCCCTATGAGAAGTGAGTTACCTGTTGAAAGGAATACTGACTACCCCTGAGTTTTTTCATGGGTGAGGAACATCACCGTTGGGCCAAATAGCTGCATTCAACTGAATGGCAGAAGAACAGTTTAGGATGTATGAAAACCATTCATTCCAGGAGCAAGAGGGTCTGGAATGTTGTTCAAAAGTGAGAATTGAGTGAGGTTTACAAAGGAATACTACCTGTCTCTCAGGCTTTTACAGTGTAAAGATTAGCACCTTTGTGCAAAATAGGCCTGTTGCAATGTAAGGAAGAAGCACTGTTTCTCCTGTAAGAGAACCATAAGTGTTACAAGCCAGAGGGTCAAGCACCTTGTGAAGCATGGTGAATTGCGTTACCTGTTTAAGGGAACACTGCCTAACTGTCAGTGTTTTCAGGGGGAGGAACTTCAATGTTCTGCCAAATAGGCCTTTCAATTGAAAGGAGGCATACTGCAGCTCTTGTAAGACAATGATAAATGTTAGAAGCAAGAGGGTCTAGCACCCTGTTAAGCATTGTGAATTGAGTTACCTGTTTAAGGGAATACTGCCTAACTCTCAGTGTTTTTATGGGTGAGGAACCTCAAGTTTGTGCAAAATTACCCCTCTCAAGTCAAGGGAACCAACACTCCAACTCTTGGAAGAGAAGTAGGAATGTTAGAAACAGGAGGGTCAAGCACCTTGTTTCCCAAGGAGAAGTGACATACTTCTTTAAAGGAATAATGCCTACAACTCATTGTGTTCATGGGTGAGGAAAACCACCTTTGTGCAAAATAACCCCCTTAAAGGGATTGGAAGAAGCACTGTCGAACTTGTGAGAGAATCATTAATGTTAGAAAGAGAAGGGTCTACCACCTTGTTCAGCATTGTGAACTGAGTTAGCTGGAAAAAGGAATACTGCCCACCTCTCAGCGTTTTCATGGGTGAGGAACACAAGTTTGGCAAAATATCCCATCCAAGCGAATGGGAGATTCCTGGTAGCTCTTGTAAGAGAGTCATGAATGTTTGAAGCAACAGGGCCTAGCAACTTGTTTAGCATTGTGAATTGACTTAGCTGTTTCAAGGAATACTGCCTACTTCTCAGGGGTTTCATGGGCTAGGAAGATCACCTTTGTGCAAAATGGCCTCTGTGAAGTGAATGGAGAAACTCTGTAGCTCTTGTAAGAAAACCATGAATGTTAGAAGGAAGAGGGTCAAACACCTTCTTCAGAGTTGTGAATAGAGTTAGTTGTTTCATGGAATACTACCTACCTCTCAGGGTTTTCAGGGATGAGCACTCCAGGTTTTTTCAAAATTGCCCCATTCCAGTGAATGCAAGATGCCCTGTAGGCCTTCTAAGAGAGATATGACTGTTAACAGGAAGAGGGCCTAGCACTCTGTTGAGGATTCTCAACTGAGTTAGCTGTTTAAGGACATACTGATATGTCTCAGTGTTTTTATGTGTGAGTACCTTCAACTTTGTGCAAAATCACCACTTTCAAGTGACTGGGTCCAGCGGTTCATATGTTGTAAGAAAAGTAGGAATGTTACAAGCAGGAGGGAGAAGCAGCTTGTCTTCGGATGAGACTTGAGTAACTTGTTTCAAGGAATACTTGCTACCACTTAGTGTTTCCATGGAGCAGGAGTATCACTTTGTGCAACATCACCCCTTTGAAGGGAATGGAAGAAGTTCTGAGGCTCTTCCACGAAAATTTTTGAGGTTAGAAGCAAGAGGGTCTAGCAACTTGTGTAACAGTGTGAGTAGAGTGAAGTTTTCAAAGGAAGACCACCTGCCACTCACGGTTTGAAAGTGTGAGGAACTTCATTTTCGTGCAAAATTGCCTGTTTCAATGAAGGGCAGGATTACTGGGTGTCTGGTAGGAGAACCACACAGGTTACAGGAAAGATGCACTAGCACTTTGTTTAGCAGCTTCAATTGATTTAGCATTCAAAAGGAACACTGCCTATCTGTCAGGGTTTTACAGTGTGAGCATTTCCATCTTTGTGCCAATAGACCTTTCCACTGAATGGAACAGGCACTGTGTCTCTTGCAAGCCGATGTCAAGGTTTGCAGCAGGAGTTGCAAGCACATAGTTTCCCTGTGAGAGTTGAGTTAGCATGTGAAAGGAAAGCTTGCCAAATGAAAGCCTTTGACAATGGAAAATCATTCACTCCTTGAAAAATAACCGCTTCCGGCGAAATGGACAAACACTTGTAGCTCAGGTCAGGATGCAAAGTGTGAGAGGCAGGAAGATTTTGCAACTTGTCTCCCTATGAGAAGTGAGTTACCTGTTGAAAGGAATACTGACTACCCCTGAGTTTTTTCATGGGTGAGGAACATCACCGTTGGGCCAAATAGCTGCATTCAACTGAATGGCAGAAGAACAGTTTAGGATGTATGAAAACCATTCATTCCAGGAGCAAGAGGGTCTGGAATGTTGTTCAAAAGTGAGAATTGAGTGAGGTTTACAAAGGAATACTACCTGTCTCTCAGGCTTTTACAGTGTAAAGATTAGCACCTTTGTGCAAAATAGGCCTGTTGCAATGTAAGGAAGAAGCACTGTTTCTCCTGTAAGAGAACCATAAGTGTTACAAGCCAGAGGGTCAAGCACCTTGTGAAGCATGGTGAATTGCGTTACCTGTTTAAGGGAACACTGCCTAACTGTCAGTGTTTTCAGGGGGAGGAACTTCAATGTTCTGCCAAATAGGCCTTTCAATTGAAAGGAGGCATACTGCAGCTCTTGTAAGACAATGATAAATGTTAGAAGCAAGAGGGTCTAGCACCCTGTTAAGCATTGTGAATTGAGTTACCTGTTTAAGGGAATACTGCCTAACTCTCAGTGTTTTTATGGGTGAGGAACCTCAAGTTTGTGCAAAATTACCCCTCTCAAGTCAAGCGAACCAACACTCCAACTCTTGGAAGAGAAGTAGGAATGTTAGAAACAGGAGGGTCAAGCACCTTGTTTCCCAAGGAGAAGTGACATACTTCTTTAAAGGAATAATGCCTACAACTCATTGTGTTCATGGGTGAGGAAAACCACCTTTGTGCAAAATAACCCCCTTAAAGGGATTGGAAGAAGCACTGTCGAACTTGTGAGAGAATCATTAATGTTAGAAAGAGAAGGGTCTACCACCTTGTTCAGCATTGTGAACTGAGTTAGCTGGAAAAAGGAATACTGCCCACCTCTCAGCGTTTTCATGGGTGAGGAACACAAGTTTGGCAAAATATCCCATCCAAGCGAATGGGAGATTCCTGGTAGCTCTTGTAAGAGAGTCATGAATGTTTGAAGCAACAGGGCCTAGCAACTTGTTTAGCATTGTGAATTGACTTAGCTGTTTCAAGGAATACTGCCTACTTCTCAGGGGTTTCATGGGCTAGGAAGATCACCTTTGTGCAAAATGGCCTCTGTGAAGTGAATGGAGAAACTCTGTAGCTCTTGTAAGAAAACCATGAATGTTAGAAGGAAGAGGGTCAAACACCTTCTTCCGAGTTGTGAATAGAGTTAGTTGTTTCATGGAATACTACCTACCTCTCAGGGTTTTCAGGGATGAGCACTGCAGGTTTTTTCAAAATTGCCCCATTCCAGTGAATGCAAGATGCCCTGTAGGCCTTCTAAGGGAGATATGACTGTTAACAGGAAGAGGGCCTAGCACTCTGTTGAGGATTCTCAACTGAGTTAGCTGTTTAAGGACATACTGATATGTCTCAGTGTTTTTATGTGTGAGTACCTTCAACTTTGTGCAAAATCACCACTTTCAAGTGACTGGATCCAGCGGTTCATATGTTATAAGAAAAGTAGGAATGTTACAAGCAGGAGGGAGAAGCAGCTTGTCTTCGGATGAGACTTGAGTAACTTGTTTCAAGGAATACTTGCTACCACTTAGTGTTTCCATGGAGCAGGAGTATCACTTTGTGCAACATCACCCCTTTGAAGGGAATGGAAGAAGTTCTGAGGCTCTTCCACGAAAATTTTTGAGGTTAGAAGCAAGAGGGTCTAGCAACTTGTGTAACAGTGTGAGTAGAGTGAAGTTTTCAAAGGAAGACCACCTGCCACTCACGGTTTGAAAGTGTGAGGAACTTCATTTTCGTGCAAAATTGCCTGTTTCAATGAAGGGCAGGATTACTGGGTGTCTGGTAGGAGAACCACACAGGTTACAAGAAAGATGCACTAGCACTTTGTTTAGCAGCTTCAATTGATTTAGCATTCAAAAGGAACACTGCCTATCTGTCACGGTTTGACAGTGTGAGCATTTCCATCTTTGTGCCAATAGACCTTTCCACTGAATGGAACAGGCACTGTGTCTCTTGCAAGCCGATGTCAAGGTTTGCAGCAGGAGTTGCAAGCACATTGTTTCCCTGTGAGAGTTGAGTTAGCATGTGAAAGGAAAGCTTGCCAAATGAAAGCCTTTGACAATGGAAAATCATTCACTCCTTGAAAAATAACCGCTTCCGGCGAAATGGACAAACACTTGTAGCTCAGGTCAGGATGCAAAGTGTGAGAGGCAGGAAGATTTTGCAACTTGTCTCCCTACGAGAAGTGAGTTACCTGTTGAAAGGAATACTGACTACCCCTGAGTTTTTTCATGGGTGAGGACCATCACCGTTGGGCCAAATAGCTGCATTCAACTGAATGGCAGAAGAACAGTTTAGGATGTATGAAAACCATTCATTCCAGGAGCAAGAGGGTCTGGAATGTTGTTCAAAAGTGAGAATTGAGTGAGCTTTACAAAGGAATACTACTTGTCTCTCAGGGTTTTACAGTGTAAAGATTAGTACCTTTGTGCAAAATAGGCCTGTTGCAATGTAAGGAAGAAGCACTGTTTCTCCTGTAAGAGAACCATAAGTGTTACAAGCCAGAGGGTCAAGCACCTTGTGAAGCATGGTGAATTGCGTTACCTGTTTAAGGGAACACTGCCTAACTGTCAGTGTTTTCAGGGGGAGGAACTTCAATGTTCTGCCAAATAGGCCTTTCAATTGAAAGGAGGCATACTGCAGCTCTTGTAAGACAATGATAAATGTTAGAAGCAAGAGGGTCTAGCACCCTGTTAAGCATTGTGAATTGAGTTACCTGTTTAAGGGAATACTGCCTAACTCTCAGTGTTTTTATGGGTGAGGAACCTCAAGTTTGTGCAAAATTACCCCTCTCAAGTCAAGGGAACCAACACTCCAACTCTTGGAAGAGAAGTAGGAATGTTAGAAACAGGAGGGTCAAGCACCTTGTTTCCCAAGGAGAAGTGACATACTTCTTTAAAGGAATAATGCCTACAACTCATTGTGTTCATGGGTGAGGAAAACCACCTTTGTGCAAAATAACCCCCTTAAAGGGATTGGAAGAAGCACTGTCGAACTTGTGAGAGAATCATTAATGTTAGAAAGAGAAGGGTCTACCACCTTGTTCAGCATTGTGAACTGAGTTAGCTGGAAAAAGGAAAACTGCCTACCTCTCAGCGTTTTCATGGGTGAGTGCCTTCAACTATGTGCAAAATCACCTCTTTCAAGTGACTGGATCCAGCGGTGCATATGTTGTAAGAAAAGTAGGAATGTTACAAGCAGGAGGGAGAAGCAGCTTGTCTTCCGATAACTCTTGAGTAACTTGTTTCAAGGAATACTGCTTACCACTTAGTGTTTCCAGGGACGAGGAGTATCACCTTTGTGCAACATCACCCCTTCGAAGAGAATGGAAGAAGTTGTGAGGATCTTCTAAGAAAATTTTTGAGGTTAGAAGCAAGAGGGTCTAGCAACTTGTGTAACAGTGTGAGTAGAGTGAAGTTTTCAAAGGAAGACCACCTGCCACTCACGGTTTGAAAGTGTGAGGAACTTCATTTTCGTGCAAAATTGCCTGTTTCAATGAAGGGCAGGATTACTGGGTGTCTGGTAGGAGAACCACACAGGTTACAGGAAAGATGCACTAGCACTTTGTTTAGCAGCTTCAATTGATTTAGCATTCAAAAGGAACACTGCCTATCTGTCACGGTTTGACAGTGTGAGCATTTCCATCTTTGTGCCAATAGACCTTTCCACTGAATGGAACAGGCACTGTGTCTCTTGCAAGCCGATGTCAAGGTTTGCAGCAGGAGTTGCAAGCACATAGTTTCCCTGTGAGAGTTGAGTTAGCATGTGAAAGGAAAGCTTGCCAAATGAAAACCTTTGACAATGGAAAATCATTCACTCCTTGAAAAATAACCGCTTCCGGCGAAATGGACAAACACTTGTAGCTCAGGTCAGGATGCAAAGTGTGAGAGGCAGGAAGATTTTGCAACTTGTCTCCCTACGAGAAGTGAGTTACCTGTTGAAAGGAATACTGACTACCCCTGAGTTTTTTCATGGGTGAGGACCATCACCGTTGGGCCAAATAGCTGCATTCAACTGAATGGCAGAAGAACAGTTTAGGATGTATGAAAACCATTCATTCCAGGAGCAAGAGGGTCTGGAATGTTGTTCAAAAGTGAGAATTGAGTGAGCTTTACAAAGGAATACTACTTGTCTCTCAGGGTTTTACAGTGTAAAGATTAGTACCTTTGTGCAAAATAGGCCTGTTGCAATGTAAGGAAGAAGCACTGTTTCTCCTGTAAGAGAACCATAAGTGTTACAAGCCAGAGGGTCAAGCACCTTGTGAAGCATGGTGAATTGCGTTACCTGTTTAAGGGAACACTGCCTAACTGTCAGTGTTTTCAGGGGGAGGAACTTCAATGTTCTGCCAAATAGGCCTTTCAATTGAAAGGAGGCATACTGCAGCTCTTGTAAGACAATGATAAATGTTAGAAGCAAGAGGGTCTAGCACCCTGTTAAGCATTGTGAATTGAGTTACCTGTTTAAGGGAATACTGCCTAACTCTCAGTGTTTTTATGGGTGAGGAACCTCAAGTTTGTGCAAAATTACCCCTCTCAAGTCAAGGGAACCAACACTCCAACTCTTGGAAGAGAAGTAGGAATGTTAGAAACAGGAGGGTCAAGCACCTTGTTTCCCAAGGAGAAGTGACATACTTCTTTAAAGGAATAATGCCTACAACTCATTGTGTTCATGGGTGAGGAAAACCACCTTTGTGCAAAATAACTCCTTTAAAGGGATTGGAAGAAGCTCTGTCGAACTTGTGAGAGAATCACTAATGTTAGAAAGAGAAGGGTCTACCACCTTGTTCAGCATTGTGAACTGAGTTAGCTGGAAAAAGGAAAACTGCCTACCTCTCAGCGTTTTCATGGGTGAGTGCCTTCAACTATGTGCAAAATCACCTCTTTCAAGTGACTGGATCCAGCGGTGCATATGTTGTAAGAAAAGTAGGAATGTTACAAGCAGGAGGGAGAAGCAGCTTGTCTTCCGATAACTCTTGAGTAACTTGTTTCAAGGAATACTGCTTACCACTTAGTGTTTCCAGGGACGAGGAGTATCACCTTTGTGCAACATCACCCCTTCGAAGAGAATGGAAGAAGTTGTGAGGATCTTCTAAGAAAATTTTTGAGGTTAGAAGCAAGAGGGTCTAGCAACTTGTGTAACAGTGTGAGTAGAGTGAAGTTTTCAAAGGAAGACCACCTGCCACTCACGGTTTGAAAGTGTGAGGAACTTCATTTTCGTGCAAAATTGCCTGTTTCAATGAAGGGCAGGATTACTGGGTGTCTGGTAGGAGAACCACACAGGTTACAGGAAAGATGCACTAGCACTTTGTTTAGCAGCTTCAATTGATTTAGCATTCAAAAGGAACACTGCCTATCTGTCAGGGTTTTACAGTGTGAGCATTTCCATCTTTGTGCCAATAGACCTTTCCACTGAATGGAACAGGCACTGTGTCTCTTGCAAGCCGATGTCAAGGTTTGCAGCAGGAGTTGCAAGCACATAGTTTCCCTGTGAGAGTTGAGTTAGCATGTGAAAGGAAAGCTTGCCAAATGAAAGCCTTTGACAATGGAAAATCATTCACTCCTTGAAAAATAACCGCTTCCGGCGAAATGGACAAACACTTGTAGCTCAGGTCAGGATGCAAAGTGTGAGAGGCAGGAAGATTTTGCAACTTGTCTCCCTATGAGAAGTGAGTTACCTGTTGAAAGGAATACTGACTACCCCTGAGTTTTTTCATCTGTGAGGAACATCACCGTTGGGCCAAATAGCTGCATTCAACTGAATGGCAGAAGAACAGTTTAGGATGTATGAAAACCATTCATTCCAGGAGCAAGAGGGTCTGGAATGTTGTTCAAAAGTGAGAATTGAGTGAGGTTTACAAAGGAATACTACCTCTTTTACAGTGTAAAGATTAGCACCTTTGTGCAAAATAGGCCTGTTGCAATGTAAGGAAGAAGCACTGTTTCTCCTGTAAGAGAACCATAAGTGTTACAAGCCAGAGGGTCAAGCACCTTGTGAAGCATGGTGAATTGCGTTACCTGTTTAAGGGAACACTGCCTAACTGTCAGTGTTTTCAGGGGGAGGAACTTCAATGTTCTGCCAAATAGGCCTTTCAATTGAAAGGAGGCATACTGCAGCTCTTGTAAGACAATGATAAATGTTAGACGCAAGAGGGTCTAGCACCCTGTTAAGCATTGTGAATTGAGTTACCTGTTTAAGGGAATACTGCCTAACTCTCAGTGTTTTTATGGGTGAGGAACCTCAAGTTTGTGCAAAATTACCCCTCTCAAGTCAAGCGAACCAACACTCCAACTCTTGGAAGAGAAGTAGGAATGTTAGAAACAGGAGGGTCAAGCACCTTGTTTCCCAAGGAGAAGTGACATACTTCTTTAAAGGAATAATGCCTACAACTCATTGTGTTCATGGGTGAGGAAAACCACCTTTGTGCAAAATAACCCCCTTAAAGGGATTGGAAGAAGCACTGTCGAACTTGTGAGAGAATCATTAATGTTAGAAAGAGAAGGGTCTACCACCTTGTTCAGCATTGTGAACTGAGTTAGCTGGAAAAAGGAATACTGCCCACCTCTCAGCGTTTTCATGGGTGAGGAACACAAGTTTGGCAAAATATCCCATCCAAGCGAATGGGAGATTCCTGGTAGCTCTTGTAAGAGAGTCATGAATGTTTGAAGCAACAGGGCCTAGCAACTTGTTTAGCATTGTGAATTGACTTAGCTGTTTCAAGGAATACTGCCTACTTCTCAGGGGTTTCATGGGCTAGGAAGATCACCTTTGTGCAAAATGGCCTCTGTGAAGTGAATGGAGAAACTCTGTAGCTCTTGTAAGAAAACCATGAATGTTAGAAGGAAGAGGGTCAAACACCTTCTTCCGAGTTGTGAATAGAGTTAGTTGTTTCATGGAATACTACCTACCTCTCAGGGTTTTCAGGGATGAGCACTGCAGGTTTTTTCAAAATTGCCCCATTCCAGTGAATGCAAGATGCCCTGTAGGCCTTCTAAGAGAGATATGACTGTTAACAGGAAGAGGGCCTAGCACTCTGTTGAGGATTCTCAACTGAGTTAGCTGTTTAAGGACATACTGATATGTCTCAGTGTTTTTATGTGTGAGTACCTTCAACTTTGTGCAAAATCACCACTTTCAAGTGACTGGATCCAGCGGTTCATATGTTATAAGAAAAGTAAGGAATGTTACAAGCAGGAGGGAGAAGCAGCTTGTCTTCGGATGAGACTTGAGTAACTTGTTTCAAGGAATACTTGCTACCACTTAGTGTTTCCATGGAGCAGGAGTATCACTTTGTGCAACATCACCCCTTTGAAGGGAATGGAAGAAGTTCTGAGGCTCTTCCACGAAAATTTTTGAGGTTAGAAGCAAGAGGGTCTAGCAACTTGTGTAACAGTGTGAGTAGAGTGAAGTTTTCAAAGGAAGACCACCTGCCACTCACGGTTTGAAAGTGTGAGGAACTTCATTTTCGTGCAAAATTGCCTGTTTCAATGAAGGGCAGGATTACTGGGTGTCTGGTAGGAGAACCACACAGGTTACAAGAAAGATGCACTAGCACTTTGTTTAGCAGCTTCAATTGATTTAGCATTCAAAAGGAACACTGCCTATCTGTCACGGTTTGACAGTGTGAGCATTTCCATCTTTGTGCCAATAGACCTTTCCACTGAATGGAACAGGCACTGTGTCTCTTGCAAGCCGATGTCAAGGTTTGCAGCAGGAGTTGCAAGCACATTGTTTCCCTGTGAGAGTTGAGTTAGCATGTGAAAGGAAAGCTTGCCAAATGAAAGCCTTTGACAATGGAAAATCATTCACTCCTTGAAAAATAACCGCTTCCGGCGAAATGGACAAACACTTGTAGCTCAGGTCAGGATGCAAAGTGTGAGAGGCAGGAAGATTTTGCAACTTGTCTCCCTACGAGAAGTGAGTTACCTGTTGAAAGGAATACTGACTACCCCTGAGGTTTTTCATGGGTGAGGACCATCACCGTTGGGCCAAATAGCTGCATTCAACTGAATGGCAGAAGAACAGTTTAGGATGTATGAAAAACATTCATTCCAGGAGCAAGAGGGTCTGGAATGTTGTTCAAAAGTGAGAATTGAGTGAGCTTTACAAAGGAATACTACTTGTCTCTCAGGGTTTTACAGTGTAAAGATTAGTACCTTTGTGCAAAATAGGCCTGTTGCAATGTAAGGAAGAAGCACTGTTTCTCCTGTAAGAGAACCATAAGTGTTACAAGCCAGAGGGTCAAGCACCTTGTGAAGCATGGTGAATTGCGTTACCTGTTTAAGGGAACACTGCCTAACTGTCAGTGTTTTCAGGGGGAGGAACTTCAATGTTCTGCCAAATAGGCCTTTCAATTGAAAGGAGGCATACTGCAGCTCTTGTAAGACAATGATAAATGTTAGAAGCAAGAGGGTCTAGCACCCTGTTAAGCATTGTGAATTGAGTTACCTGTTTAAGGGAATACTGCCTAACTCTCAGTGTTTTTATGGGTGAGGAACCTCAAGTTTGTGCAAAATTACCCCTCTCAAGTCAAGGGAACCAACACTCCAACTCTTGGAAGAGAAGTAGGAATGTTAGAAACAGGAGGGTCAAGCACCTTGTTTCCCAAGGAGAAGTGACATACTTCTTTAAAGGAATAATGCCTACAACTCATTGTGTTCATGGGTGAGGAAAACCACCTTTGTGCAAAATAACCCCCTTAAAGGGATTGGAAGAAGCACTGTCGAACTTGTGAGAGAATCATTAATGTTAGAAAGAGAAGGGTCTACCACCTTGTTCAGCATTGTGAACTGAGTTAGCTGGAAAAAGGAAAACTGCCTACCTCTCAGCGTTTTCATGGGTGAGTGCCTTCAACTATGTGCAAAATCACCTCTTTCAAGTGACTGGATCCAGCGGTGCATATGTTGTAAGAAAAGTAGGAATGTTACAAGCAGGAGGGAGAAGCAGCTTGTCTTCCGATAACTCTTGAGTAACTTGTTTCAAGGAATACTGCTTACCACTTAGTGTTTCCAGGGACGAGGAGTATCACCTTTGTGCAACATCACCCCTTCGAAGAGAATGGAAGAAGTTGTGAGGATCTTCTAAGAAAATTTTTGAGGTTAGAAGCAAGAGGGTCTAGCAACTTGTGTAACAGTGTGAGTAGAGTGAAGTTTTCAAAGGAAGACCACCTGCCACTCACGGTTTGAAAGTGTGAGGAACTTCATTTTCGTGCAAAATTGCCTGTTTCAATGAAGGGCAGGATTACTGGGTGTCTGGTAGGAGAACCACACAGGTTACAGGAAAGATGCACTAGCACTTTGTTTAGCAGCTTCAATTGATTTAGCATTCAAAAGGAACACTGCCTATCTGTCACGGTTTGACAGTGTGAGCATTTCCATCTTTGTGCCAATAGACCTTTCCACTGAATGGAACAGGCACTGTGTCTCTTGCAAGCCGATGTCAAGGTTTGCAGCAGGAGTTGCAAGCACATAGTTTCCCTGTGAGAGTTGAGTTAGCATGTGAAAGGAAAGCTTGCCAAATGAAAACCTTTGACAATGGAAAATCATTCACTCCTTGAAAAATAACCGCTTCCGGCGAAATGGACAAACACTTGTAGCTCAGGTCAGGATGCAAAGTGTGAGAGGCAGGAAGATTTTGCAACTTGTCTCCCTACGAGAAGTGAGTTACCTGTTGAAAGGAATACTGACTACCCCTGAGTTTTTTCATGGGTGAGGACCATCACCGTTGGGCCAAATAGCTGCATTCAACTGAATGGCAGAAGAACAGTTTAGGATGTATGAAAACCATTCATTCCAGGAGCAAGAGGGTCTGGAATGTTGTTCAAAAGTGAGAATTGAGTGAGCTTTACAAAGGAATACTACTTGTCTCTCAGGGTTTTACAGTGTAAAGATTAGTACCTTTGTGCAAAATAGGCCTGTTGCAATGTAAGGAAGAAGCACTGTTTCTCCTGTAAGAGAACCATAAGTGTTACAAGCCAGAGGGTCAAGCACCTTGTGAAGCATGGTGAATTGCGTTACCTGTTTAAGGGAACACTGCCTAACTGTCAGTGTTTTCAGGGGGAGGAACTTCAATGTTCTGCCAAATAGGCCTTTCAATTGAAAGGAGGCATACTGCAGCTCTTGTAAGACAATGATAAATGTTAGAAGCAAGAGGGTCTAGCACCCTGTTAAGCATTGTGAATTGAGTTACCTGTTTAAGGGAATACTGCCTAACTCTCAGTGTTTTTATGGGTGAGGAACCTCAAGTTTGTGCAAAATTACCCCTCTCAAGTCAAGGGAACCAACACTCCAACTCTTGGAAGAGAAGTAGGAATGTTAGAAACAGGAGGGTCAAGCACCTTGTTTCCCAAGGAGAAGTGACATACTTCTTTAAAGGAATAATGCCTACAACTCATTGTGTTCATGGGTGAGGAAAACCACCTTTGTGCAAAATAACCCCCTTAAAGGGATTGGAAGAAGCACTGTCGAACTTGTGAGAGAATCATTAATGTTAGAAAGAGAAGGGTCTACCACCTTGTTCAGCATTGTGAACTGAGTTAGCTGGAAAAAGGAATACTGCCCACCTCTCAGCGTTTTCATGGGTGAGGAACACAAGTTTGGCAAAATATCCCATCCAAGCGAATGGGAGATTCCTGGTAGCTCTTGTAAGAGAGTCATGAATGTTTGAAGCAACAGGGCCTAGCAACTTGTTTAGCATTGTGAATTGACTTAGCTGTTTCAAGGAATACTGCCTACTTCTCAGGGGTTTCATGGGCTAGGAAGATCACCTTTGTGCAAAATGGCCTCTGTGAAGTGAATGGAGAAACTCTGTAGCTCTTGTAAGAAAACCATGAATGTTAGAAGGAAGAGGGTCAAACACCTTCTTCCGAGTTGTGAATAGAGTTAGTTGTTTCATGGAATACTACCTACCTCTCAGGGTTTTCAGGGATGAGCACTCCAGGTTTTTTCAAAATTGCCCCATTCCAGTGAATGCAAGATGCCCTGTAGGCCTTCTAAGAGAGATATGACTGTTAACAGGAAGAGGGCCTAGCACTCTGTTGAGGATTCTCAACTGAGTTAGCTGTTTAAGGACATACTGATATGTCTCAGTGTTTTTATGTGTGAGTACCTTCAACTTTGTGCAAAATCACCACTTTCAAGTGACTGGGTCCAGCGGTTCATATGTTGTAAGAAAAGTAGGAATGTTACAAGCAGGAGGGAGAAGCAGCTTGTCTTCGGATGAGACTTGAGTAACTTGTTTCAAGGAATACTTGCTACCACTTAGTGTTTCCATGGAGCAGGAGTATCACTTTGTGCAACATCACCCCTTTGAAGGGAATGGAAGAAGTTCTGAGGCTCTTCCACAAAAATTTTTGAGGTTAGAAGCAAGAGGGTCTAGCAACTTGTGTAACAGTGTGAGTAGAGTGAAGTTTTCAAAGGAAGACCACCTGCCACTCACGGTTTGAAAGTGTGAGGAACTTCATTTTCGTGCAAAATTGCCTGTTTCAATGAAGGGCAGGATTACTGGGTGTCTGGTAGGAGAACCACACAGGTTACAGGAAAGATGCACTAGCACTTTGTTTAGCAGCTTCAATTGATTTAGCATTCAAAAGGAACACTGCCTATCTGTCACGGTTTGACAGTGTGAGCATTTCCATCTTTGTGCCAATAGACCTTTCCACTGAATGGAACAGGCACTGTGTCTCTTGCAAGCCGATGTCAAGGTTTGCAGCAGGAGTTGCAAGCACATAGTTTCCCTGTGAGAGTTGAGTTAGCATGTGAAAGGAAAGCTTGCCAAATGAAAGCCTTTGACAATGGAAAATCATTCACTCCTTGAAAAATAACCGCTTCCGGCGAAATGGACAAACACTTGTAGCTCAGGTCAGGATGCAAAGTGTGAGAGGCAGGAAGATTTTGCAACTTGTCTCCCTATGAGAAGTGAGTTACCTGTTGAAAGGAATACTGACTACCCCTGAGTTTTTTCATGGGTGAGGAACATCACCGTTGGGCCAAATAGCTGCATTCAACTGAATGGCAGAAGAACAGTTTAGGATGTATGAAAACCATTCATTCCAGGAGCAAGAGGGTCTGGAATGTTGTTCAAAAGTGAGAATTGAGTGAGGTTTACAAAGGAATACTACCTGTCTCTCAGGCTTTTACAGTGTAAAGATTAGCACCTTTGTGCAAAATAGGCCTGTTGCAATGTAAGGAAGAAGCACTGTTTCTCCTGTAAGAGAACCATAAGTGTTACAAGCCAGAGGGTCAAGCACCTTGTGAAGCATGGTGAATTGCGTTACCTGTTTAAGGGAACACTGCCTAACTGTCAGTGTTTTCAGGGGGAGGAACTTCAATGTTCTGCCAAATAGGCCTTTCAATTGAAAGGAGGCATACTGCAGCTCTTGTAAGACAATGATAAATGTTAGAAGCAAGAGGGTCTAGCACCCTGTTAAGCATTGTGAATTGAGTTACCTGTTTAAGGGAATACTGCCTAACTCTCAGTGTTTTTATGGGTGAGGAACCTCAAGTTTGTGCAAAATTACCCCTCTCAAGTCAAGGGAACCAACACTCCAACTCTTGGAAGAGAAGCAGGAATGTTAGAAACAGGAGGGTCAAGCACCTTGTTTCCCAAGGAGAAGTGACATACTTCTTTAAAGGAATAATGCCTACAACTCATTGTGTTCATGGGTGAGGAAAACCACCTTTGTGCAAAATAACCCCCTTAAAGGGATTGGAAGAAGCACTGTCGAACTTGTGAGAGAATCATTAATGTTAGAAAGAGAAGGGTCTACCACCTTGTTCAGCATTGTGAACTGAGTTAGCTGGAAAAAGGAATACTGCCCACCTCTCAGCGTTTTCATGGGTGAGGAACACAAGTTTGGCAAAATATCCCATCCAAGCGAATGGGAGATTCCTGGTAGCTCTTGTAAGAGAGTCATGAATGTTTGAAGCAACAGGGCCTAGCAACTTGTTTAGCATTGTGAATTGACTTAGCTGTTTCAAGGAATACTGCCTACTTCTCAGGGGTTTCATGGGCTAGGAAGATCACCTTTGTGCAAAATGGCCTCTGTGAAGTGAATGGAGAAACTCTGTAGCTCTTGTAAGAAAACCATGAATGTTAGAAGGAAGAGGGTCAAACACCTTCTTCAGAGTTGTGAATAGAGTTAGTTGTTTCATGGAATACTACCTACCTCTCAGGGTTTTCAGGGATGAGCACTCCAGGTTTTTTCAAAATTGCCCCATTCCAGTGAATGCAAGATGCCCTGTAGGCCTTCTAAGAGAGATATGACTGTTAACAGGAAGAGGGCCTAGCACTCTGTTGAGGATTCTCAACTGAGTTAGCTGTTTAAGGACATACTGATATGTCTCAGTGTTTTTATGTGTGAGTACCTTCAACTTTGTGCAAAATCACCACTTTCAAGTGACTGGGTCCAGCGGTTCATATGTTGTAAGAAAAGTAGGAATGTTACAAGCAGGAGGGAGAAGCAGCTTGTCTTCGGATGAGACTTGAGTAACTTGTTTCAAGGAATACTTGCTACCACTTAGTGTTTCCATGGAGCAGGAGTATCACTTTGTGCAACATCACCCCTTTGAAGGGAATGGAAGAAGTTCTGAGGCTCTTCCACGAAAATTTTTGAGGTTAGAAGCAAGAGGGTCTAGCAACTTGTGTAACAGTGTGAGTAGAGTGAAGTTTTCAAAGGAAGACCACCTGCCACTCACGGTTTGAAAGTGTGAGGAACTTCATTTTCGTGCAAAATTGCCTGTTTCAATGAAGGGCAGGATTACTGGGTGTCTGGTAGGACAACCACACAGGTTACAGGAAAGATGCACTAGCACTTTGTTTAGCAGCTTCAATTGATTTAGCATTCAAAAGAAACACTGCCTATCTGTCAGGGTTTGACAGTGTGAGCATTTCCATCTTTGTGCCAATAGACCTTTCCACTGAATGGAACAGGCACTGTGTCTCTTGCAAGCCGATGTCAAGGTTTGCAGCAGGAGTTGCAAGCACATTGTTTCCCTGTGAGAGTTGAGTTAGCATGTGAAAGGAAAGCTTGCCAAATGAAAGCCTTTGACAATGGAAAATCATTCACTCCTTGAAAAATAACCGCTTCCGTCGAAATGGACAAACACTTGTAGCTCAGGTCAGGATGCAAAGTGTGAGAGGCAGGAAGATTTTGCAACTTGTCTCCCTACGAGAAGTGAGTTACCTGTTGAAAGGAATACTGACTACCCCTGAGTTTTTTCATGGGTGAGGAACATCACCTTTGGGCCAAATAGCTGCATTCAACTGAATGGCAGAAGAACAGTTTAGGATGTATGAAAACCATTCATTCCAGGAGCAAGAGGGTCTGGAATGTTGTTCAAGAGTGAGAATTGAGTGAGCTTTACAAAGGAATACTACTTGTCTCTCAGGGTTTTACAGTGTAAAGATTAGTACCTTTGTGCAAAATAGGCCTGTTGCAATGTAAGAAAGAAGCACTGTTTCTCCTGTAAGAGAACCATAAGTGTTACAAGCCAGAGGGTCAAGCACCTTGTGAAGCATGGTGAATTGCGTTACCTGTTTAAGGGAACACTGCCTAACTGTCAGTGTTTTCAGGGGGAGGAACTTCAATGTTCTGCCAAATAGGCCTTTCAATTGAAAGGAGGCATACTGCAGCTCTTGTAAGACAATGATAAATGTTAGAAGCAAGAGGGTCTAGCACCCTGTTAAGCATTGTGAATTGAGTTACCTGTTTAAGGGAATACTGCCTAACTCTCAGTGTTTTTATGGGTGAGGAACCTCAAGTTTGTGCAAAATTACCCCTCTCAAGTCAAGGGAACCAACACTCCAACTCTTGGAAGAGAAGTAGGAATGTTAGAAACAGGAGGGTCAAGCACCTTGTTTCCCAAGGAGAAGTGACATACTTCTTTAAAGGAATAATGCCTACAACTCATTGTGTTCATGGGTGAGGAAAACCACCTTTGTGCAAAAGAACCCCCTTAAAGGGATTGGAAGAAGCACTGTCGAACTTGTGAGAGAATCATTAATGTTAGAAAGAGAAGGGTTTCCCACCTTGTTCAGCATTGTGAACTGAGTTAGCTGGAAAAAGGAATACTGCCTACCTCTCAGCGTTTTCATGGGTGAGTGCCTTCAACTATGTGCAAAATCACCTCTTTCAAGCGACTGGGTCCAGCGGTTCATATGTTGTAAGAAAAGTAGGAATGTTACAAGCAGGAGGGAGAAGCAGCTTGTCTTCGGATGAGACTTGAGTAACTTCTTTCAAGGAATACTTGCTACCACTTAGTGTTTCCATGGAGCAGGAGTATCACTTTGTGCAACATCACCCCTTTGAAGGGAATGGAAGAAGTTCTGAGGCTCTTCTAAGAAAATTTTTGAGGTTAGAAGCAAGAGGGTCTAGCAACTTGTGTAACAGTGTGAGTAGAGTGAAGTTTTCAAAGGAAGACCACCTGCCACTCACGGTTTGAAAGTGTGAGGAACTTCATTTTGGTGCAAAATTGCCTGTTTCCATGAAGGGAAGGATTACAGGGTGTCTGATAGGATAATCACAAAAGTTACAGGAAAGATACGCTAGCACTTTGTTTAGCAGCTTCAATTGATTTAGCATTCAAAAGGAACACTGCCTATCTGTCAGGGTTTGACAGTGTGAGCATTTCCATCTTTGTGCCAATAGACCTTTATACTGAATGGAACAGGCACTGTGTCTCTTGCAAGCCGATGTCAAGGTTTGCAGCAGGAATTGCAAGCACATTGTTTCCCTGTGAGAGTTGAGTTAGCATGTGAAAGGAAAGCTTGCCAAATGAAAGCCTTTGACAATGGAAAATCATTAACTCCTTGAAAAATAACCGCTTCCAGCGAAATGGACAAACACTTGTAGCTCAGGGCAGGATGCAAAGTGTGATAGGAAGGAAGATTTTGCAACTTGTCTCTCTATGAGAAGTGAGTTACCTGTTGAAAGGAATACTGACTACCCCTGAGTTTTTTCATGGGTGAGGAACATCACCGTTGGGCCAAATAGCTGCATTCAACTGAATGGCAGAAGAACAGTTTAGGATGTATGAAAACCATTCATTCCAGGAGCAAGAGGGTCTGGAATGTTGTTCAAGAGTGAGAATTGAGTGAGCTTTACAAAGGAATACTACCTGTCTCTCAGGCCTTAACAGTGTAAAGATTAGCACTTTTGTGCAAAATAGGCCTGTTGCAATGTAAGGAAGAAGCACTGTTTCTCCTGTAAGAGAACCATAAGTGTTACAAGCCAGAGGGTCAAGCACCTTGTGAAGCATGGTGAATTGAGTTACCTGTTTAAGGGAACACTGCCTAACTGTCAGTGTTTTCAGGGGGAGGAACTTCAATGTTCTGCCAAATAGGCCTTTCAATTGAAAGGAGGCATACTGCAGCTCTTGTAAGACAATGATAAATGTTAGAAGCAAGAGGGTCTAGCACCCTGTTAAGCATTGTGAATTGAGTTACCTGTTTAAGGGAATACTGCCTAACTGTCAGTGTTTTTATGGGTGAGGAACCTCAAGTTTCTGCAAAATTACCCCTCTCAAGTCAAGGGAACCAACACTCCAACTCTTGGAAGAGAAGTAGGAATGTTAGAAACAGGAGGGTCAAGCACCTTATTTCCCAAGGAGAATTCGCATACTTCTTTAAAGCCATAATGCCTACAACTCTGTGTGTTCATGGGTGAGGAATACCACCTTTGTGCAAAATAACCCCCTTAAAGTGATTGGGAGAAGCACTGTCGAACTTGTGAGAGAATCATTAATGTTAGAAAGAGAAGGGTTTCCCACCTTGTTCAGCATTGTGAACTGAGTTAGCTGGAAAAAGGAATACTGCCTACCTCTCAGCGTTTTCATGGGTGAGTGCCTTCAACTATGTGCAAAATCACCACTTTCAAGTGACTGGGTCCAGCGGTTCATATGTTGTAAGAAAAGTAGGAATGTTACAAGCAGGAGGGAGAAGCAGCTTGTCTTCGGATGAGACTTGAGTAACTTCTTTCAAGGAATACTTGCTACCACTTAGTGTTTCCATGGAGCAGGAGTATCACTTTGTGCAACATCACCCCTTTGAAGGGAATGGAAGAAGTTCTGAGGCTCTTCTAAGAAAATTTTTGAGGTTAGAAGCAAGAGGGTCTAGCAACTTGTGTAACAGTGTGAGTAGAGTGAAGTTTTCAAAGGAAGACCACCTGCCACTCACGGTTTGAAAGTGTGAGGAACTTCATTTTGGTGCAAAATTGCCTGTTTCCATGAAGGGAAGGATTACAGGGTGTCTGATAGGATAATCACAAAAGTTACAGGAAAGATACGCTAGCACTTTGTTTAGCAGCTTCAATTGATTTAGCATTCAAAAGGAACACTGCCTATCTGTCAGGGTTTGACAGTGTGAGCATTTCCATCTTTGTGCCAATAGACCTTTATACTGAATGGAACAGGCACTGTGTCTCTTGCAAGCCGATGTCAAGGTTTGCAGCAGGAGTTGCAAGCACATTGTTTCCCTGTGAGAGTTGAGTTAGCATGTGAAAGGAAAGCTTGCCAAATGAAAGCCTTTGACAATGGAAAATCATTAACTCCTTGAAAAATAACCGCTTCCAGCGAAATGGACAAACACTTGTAGCTCAGGGCAGGATGCAAAGTGTGATAGGAAGGAAGATTTTGCAACTTGTCTCTCTATGAGAAGTGAGTTACCTGTTGAAAGGAATACTGACTACCCCTGAGTTTTTTCATGGGTGAGGAACATCACCGTTGGGCCAAATAGCTGCATTCAACTGAATGGCAGAAGAACAGTTTAGGATGTATGAAAACCATTCATTCCAGGAGCAAGAGGGTCTGGAATGTTGTTCAAGAGTGAGAATTGAGTGAGCTTTACAAAGGAATACTACCTGTCTCTCAGGCCTTAACAGTGTAAAGATTAGCACTTTTGTGCAAAATAGGCCTGTTGCAATGTAAGGAAGAAGCACTGTTTCTCCTGTAAGAGAACCATAAGTGTTACAAGCCAGAGGGTCAAGCACCTTGTGAAGCATGGTGAATTGAGTTACCTGTTTAAGGGAACACTGCCTAACTGTCAGTGTTTTCAGGGGGAGGAACTTCAATGTTCTGCCAAATAGGCCTTTCAATTGAAAGGAGGCATACTGCAGCTCTTGTAAGACAATGATAAATGTTAGAAGCAAGAGGGTCTAGCACCCTGTTAAGCATTGTGAATTGAGTTACCTGTTTAAGGGAATACTGCCTAACTGTCAGTGTTTTTATGGGTGAGGAACCTCAAGTTTCTCAAAATTACCCCTCTCAAGTCAAGGGAACCAACACTCCAACTCTTGGAAGAGAAGTAGGAATGTTAGAAACAGGAGGGTCAAGCACCTTATTTCCCAAGGAGAATTGACATACTTCTTTAAAGCAATAATGCCTACAACTCATTGTGTTCATGGGTGAGGAAAACCACCTTTGTGCAAAATAACCCCCTTAAAGGGATTGGAAGAAGCACTGTCGAACTTGTGAGAGAATCATTAATGTTAGAAAGAGAAGGGTCTACCACCTTGTTCAGCATTGTGAACTGAGTTAGCTGGAAAAAGGAATACTGCCCACCTCTCAGCGTTTTCATGGGTGAGGAACACAAGTTTGGCAAAATATCCCATCCAAGCGAATGGGAGATTCCTGGTAGCTCTTGTAAGAGAGTCATGAATGTTTGAAGCAACAGGGCCTAGCAACTTGTTTAGCATTGTGAATTGACTTAGCTGTTTCAAGGAATACTGCCTACTTCTCAGGGGTTTCATGGGCTAGGAAGATCACCTTTGTGCAAAATGGCCTCTGTGAAGTGAATGGAGAAACTCTGTAGCTCTTGTAAGAAAACCATGAATGTTAGAAGGAAGAGGGTCAAACACCTTCTTCAGAGTTGTGAATAGAGTTAGTTGTTTCATGGAATACTACCTACCTCTCAGGGTTTTCAGGGATGAGCACTCCAGGTTTTTTCAAAATTGCCCCATTCCAGTGAATGCAAGATGCCCTGTAGGCCTTCTAAGAGAGATATGACTGTTAACAGGAAGAGGGCCTAGCACTCTGTTGAGGATTCTCAACTGAGTTAGCTGTTTAAGGACATACTGATATGTCTCAGTGTTTTTATGTGTGAGTACCTTCAACTTTGTGCAAAATCACCTCTTTCAAGTGACTGGGTCCAGCGGTTCATATGTTGTAAGAAAAGTAGGAATGTTACAAGCAGGAGGGAGAAGCAGCTTGTCTTCGGATGAGACTTGAGTAACTTGTTTCAAGGAATACTTGCTACCACTTAGTGTTTCCATGGAGCAGGAGTATCACTTTGTGCAACATCACCCCTTTGAAGGGAATGGAAGAAGTTCTGAGGCTCTTCTAAGAAAATTTTTGAGGTTAGAAGCAAGAGGGTCTAGCAACTTGTGTAACAGTGTGAGTAGAGTGAAGTTTTCAAAGGAAGACCACCTGCCACTCACGGTTTGAAAGTGTGAGGAACTTCATTTTCGTGCAAAATTGCCTGTTTCAATGAAGGGCAGGATTACTGGGTGTCTGGTAGGAGAACCACACAGGTTACAGGAAAGATGCACTAGCACTTTGTTTAGCAGCTTCAATTGATTTAGCATTCAAAAGGAACACTGCCTATCTGTCAGGGTTTGACAGTGTGAGCATTTCCATCTTTGTGCCAATAGACCTTTCCACTGAATGGAACAGGCACTGTGTCTCTTGCAAGCCGATGTCAAGGTTTGCAGCAGGAGTTGCAAGCACATTGTTTCCCTGTGAGAGTTGAGTTAGCATGTGAAAGGAAAGCTTGCCAAATGAAAGCCTTTGACAATGGAAAATCATTCACTCCTTGAAAAATAACCGCTTCCGGCGAAATGGACAAACACTTGTAGCTCAGGGCAGGATGCAAAGTGTGAGAGGCAGGAAGATTTTGCAACTTGTCTCCCTATGAGAAGTGAGTTACCTGTTGAAAGGAATACTGACTACCCCTGAGTTTTTTCATGGGTGAGGAACATCACCTTTGGGCCAAATAGCTGCATTCAACTGAATGGCAGAAGAACAGTTTAGGATGTATGAAAACCATTCATTCCAGGAGCAAGAGGGTCTGGAATATTGTTCAAGAGTGAGAATTGAGTGAGCTTTACAAAGGAATACTACTTGTCTCTCAGGGTTTTACAGTGTAAAGATTAGTACCTTTGTGCAAAATAGGCCTGTTGCAATGTAAGGAAGAAGCACTGTTTCTCCTGTAAGAGAACCATAAGTGTTACAAGCCAGAGGGTCAAGCACCTTGTGAAGCATGGTGAATTGCGTTACCTGTTTAAGGGAACACTGCCTAACTGTCAGTGTTTTCAGGGGGAGGAACTTCAATGTTCTGCCAAATAGGCCTTTCAATTGAAAGGAGGCATACTGCAGCTCTTGTAAGACAATGATAAATGTTAGAAGCAAGAGGGTCTAGCACCCTGTTAAGCATTGTGAATTGAGTTACCTGTTTAAGGGAATACTGCCTAACTCTCAGTGTTTTTATGGGTGAGGAACCTCAAGTTTGTGCAAAATTACCCCTCTCAAGTCAAGGGAACCAACACTCCAACTCTTGGAAGAGAAGTAGGAATGTTAGAAACAGGAGGGTCAAGCACCTTGTTTCCCAAGGAGAAGTGACATACTTCTTTAAAGGAATAATGCCTACAACTCATTGTGTTCATGGGTGAGGAAAACCACCTTTGTGCAAAATAACCCCCTTAAAGGGATTGGAAGAAGCACTGTCGAACTTGTGAGAGAATCATTAATGTTAGAAAGAGAAGGGTCTACCACCTTGTTCAGCATTGTGAACTGAGTTAGCTGGAAAAAGGAAAACTGCCTACCTCTCAGCGTTTTCATGGGTGAGTGCCTTCAACTATGTGCAAAATCACCTCTTTCAAGTGACTGGATCCAGCGGTGCATATGTTGTAAGAAAAGTAGGAATGTTACAAGCAGGAGGGAGAAGCAGCTTGTCTTCCGATAACTCTTGAGTAACTTGTTTCAAGGAATACTGCTTACCACTTAGTGTTTCCAGGGACGAGGAGTATCACCTTTGTGCAACATCACCCCTTCGAAGAGAATGGAAGAAGTTGTGAGGATCTTCTAAGAAAATTTTTGAGGTTAGAAGCAAGAGGGTCTAGCAACTTGTGTAACAGTGTGAGTAGAGTGAAGTTTTCAAAGGAAGACCACCTGCCACTCACGGTTTGAAAGTGTGAGGAACTTCATTTTGGTGCAAAATTGCCTGTTTCCATGAAGGGAAGGATTACAGGGTGTCTGATAGGATAATCACAAAAGTTACAGGAAAGATACGCTAGCACTTTGTTTAGCAGCTTCAATTGATTTAGCATTCAAAAGGAACACTGCCTATCTGTCAGGGTTTGACAGTGTGAGCATTTCCGTCTTTGTGCCAATAGACCTTTATACTGAATGGAACAGGCACTGTGTCTCTTGCAAGCCGAAGTCAAGGTTTGCAGCAGGAGTTGCAAGCACATTGTTTCCCTGTGAGAGTTGAGTTAGCATGTGAAAGGAAAGCTTGCCAAATGAAAGCCTTTGACAATGGAAAATCATTCACTCCTTGAAAAATAACCGCTTCCAGCGAAATGGACAAACACTTGTAGCTCAGGGCAGGATGCAAAGTGTGAGAGGCAGGAAGATTTTGCAACTTGTCTCTCTATGAGAAGTGAGTTACCTGTTGAAAGGAATACTGACTACCCCTGAGTTTTTTCATGGGTGAGGAACATCACCGTTGGGCCAAATAGCTGCATTCAACTGAATGGCAGAAGAACAGTTTAGGATGTATGAAAACCATTCATTCCAGGAGCAAGAGGGTCTGGAATGTTGTTCAAAAGTGAGAATTGAGTGAGGTTTACAAAGGAATACTACCTGTCTCTCAGGCCTTTACAGTGTAAAGATTAGTACCTTTGTGCAAAATAGGCCTGTTGCAATGTAAGGAAGAAGCACTGTTTCTCCTGTAAGAGAACCATAAGTGTTACAAGCCAGAGGGTCAAGCACCTTGTGAAGCATGGTGAATTGAGTTACCTGTTTAAGGGAACACTGCCTAACTGTCAGTGTTTTCAGGGGGAGGAACTTCAATGTTCTGCCAAATAGGCCTTTCAAGTAAAAGGAGAAATACTGCAGCTCTTGTATGACAATGATTAATGTTAGAAGGAAGAGGGTCTAGCACCCTGTTAAGCATTGTGAATTGAGTTACCTGTTTAAGGGAATACTGCCTAACTCTCAGTGTTTTTATGGGTGAGGAACCTCAAGTTTGTGCAAAATTACCTCTTTCAAGTCAAGGGAACCGACACTCCAACTCTTGCAAGAGAAGTAGGAATGTTAGAAACAGGAGGGTCAAGCACCTTATTTCCCAAGGATAATTGACATACTTCTTTAAAGGAAAAATGCTTACAACTCAGTGAATTCATGGGTGAGGAATACCACCTTTCTGCAAAATAACCCCCTTAAATCGAATGGAAGAATCACTGTCGAACTTGTGAGAGAATCATTAATGTTAGAAAGAGAGGGGTCTACCACCTTGTTCAGCATTGTGAACTGAGTTAGCTGGGTAAAGGAATACTGCCTATCTCTCAGCGTTTTCATGTGTGAGTGCCTTCAACTATGTGCAAAATCACCTCTTTCAAGTGACTGGATCCAGCGGTGCATATGTTGTAAGAAAAGTAGGAATGTTACAAGCAGGAGGGTGAAGCAGCTTGTCTTCCGATAAGTCTTGAGTAACTTGTTTCAAGGAATACTGCTTACCACTTAGTGTTTCCAGGGACGAGGAGTATCACCTTTGTACAACATCACCCCTTTGAAGAGAATGGAAGAAGTTGTGAGGATCTTCTAAGAAAATTTGTGAGGTTAGAAGCAAGAGGGTCTAACAACTTGTGTAACAGTGTGAGTAGAGTGAAGTTTTCAAAGGAAGACCACCTGCCACTCACGGTTTGAAAGTGTGAGGAACTTCATTTTCGTGCAAAATTGCCTGTTTCAATGAAGGGCAGGATTACTGGGTGTCTGGTAGGAGAACCACACAGGTTACAGGAAAGATGCACTAGCACTTTGTTTAGCAGCTTCAATTGATTTAGCATTCAAAAGGAACACTGCCTATCTGTCAGGGTTTGACAGTGTGAGCATTTCCATCTTTGTGCCAATAGACCTTTCCACTGAATGGAACAGGCACTGTGTCTCTTGCAAGCCGATGTCAAGGTTTGCTAGAGGAGTTGCAAGCACATTGTTTCCCTGTGAGAGTTGAGTTAGCATGTGAAAGGAAAGCTTGCCAAATGAAAGCCTTTGACAATGGAAAATCACTCACTCCTTGAAAAATAACCGCTTCCGGCGAAATGGACAAACACTTGTAGCTCAGGTCAGGATGCAAAGTGTGAGAGGCAGGAAGATTTTACAACTTGTCTCCCAATGAGAAGTGAAGTGAAAGGAATACTGACTACCCCTGAGTTTTTTCATGGGTGAGGAACATCACCGTTGGGCCAAATAGCTGCATTCAACTGAATGGCAGAAGAACAGTTTAGGATGTATGAAAACCATTCATTCCAGGAGCAAGAGGGTCTGGAATGTTGTTTAAAAGTGAGAATTGAGTGAGCTTTACAAAGGAATACTACCTGTCTCTCAGGCTTTTACAGTGTAAAGATTAGCACCTTTGTGCAAAATAGGCCTGTTGCAATGTAAGGAAGAAGCACTGTTTCTCCTGTAAGAGAACCATAAGTGTTACAAGCCAGAGGGTCAAGCACCTTGTGAAGCATGGTGAATTGCGTTACCTGTTTAATGGAACACTGCCTAACTGTCAGTGTTTTCAGGGGGAGGAACTTCAATGTTCTGCCAAATAGGCCTTTCAATTGAAAGGAGGCATACTGCAGCTCTTGTAAGACAATGATAAATGTTAGAAGCAAGAGGGTCTAGCACCCTGTTAAGCATTGTGAATTGAGTTACCTGTTTAAGGGAATACTGCCTAACTCTCAGTGTTTTTATGGGTGAGGAACCTCAAGTTTGTGCAAAATTACCCCTCTCAAGTCAAGGGAACCAACACTCCAACTCTTGGAAGAGAAGTAGGAATGTTAGAAACAGGAGGGTCAAGCACCTTGTTTCCCAAGGAGAAGTGACATACTTCTTTAAAGGAATAATGCCTACAACTCATTGTGTTCATGGGTGAGGAAAACCACCTTTGTGCAAAATAACTCCCTTAAAGGGATTGGAAGAAGCACTGTCGAACTTGTGAGATAATCACTAATGTTAGAAAGAGAAGGGTCTACCACCTTGTTCAGCATTGTGAACTGAGTTAGCTGGAAAAAGGAAAACTGCCCACCTCTCAGCGTTTTCATGGGTGAGTGCCTTCAACTATGTGCAAAATCACCTCTTTCAAGTGACTGGATCCAGCGGTGCATATGTTGTAAGAAAAGTAGGAATGTTACAAGCAGGAGGGAGAAGCAGCTTGTCTTCCGATAACTCTTGAGTAACTTGTTTCAAGGAATACTGCTTACCACTTAGTGTTTCCAGGGACGAGGAGTATCACCTTTGTGCAACATCACCCCTTCGAAGAGAATGGAAGAAGTTGTGAGGATCTTCTAAGAAAATTTTTGAGGTTAGAAGCAAGAGGGTCTAGCAACTTGTGTAACAGTGTGAGTAGAGTGAAGTTTTCAAAGGAAGACCACCTGCCACTCACGGTTTGAAAGTGTGAGGAACTTCATTTTCGTGCAAAATTGCCTGTTTCAATGAAGGGCAGGATTACTGGGTGTCTGGTAGGAGAACCACACAGGTTACAGGAAAGATGCACTAGCACTTTGTTTAGCAGCTTCAATTGATTTAGCATTCAAAAGGAACACTGCCTATCTGTCAGGGTTTTACAGTGTGAGCATTTCCATCTTTGTGCCAATAGACCTTTCCACTGAATGGAACAGGCACTGTGTCTCTTGCAAGCCGATGTCAAGGTTTGCAGCAGGAGTTGCAAGCACATAGTTTCCCTGTGAGAGTTGAGTTAGCATGTGAAAGGAAAGCTTGCCAAATGAAAGCCTTTGACAATGGAAAATCATTCACTCCTTGAAAAATAACCGCTTCCGGCGAAATGGACAAACACTTGTAGCTCAGGTCAGGATGCAAAGTGTGAGATGCAGGAAGATTTTGCAACTTGTCTCCCTATGAGAAGTGAGTTACCTGTTGAAAGGAATACTGACTACCCCTGAGTTTTTTCATGGGTGAGGAACATCACCGTTGGGCCAAATAGCTGCATTCAACTGAATGGCAGAAGAACAGTTTAGGATGTATGAAAACCATTCATTCCAGGAGCAAGAGGGTCTGGAATGTTGTTCAAAAGTGAGAATTGAGTGAGGTTTACAAAGGAATACTACCTGTCTCTCAGGCTTTTACAGTGTAAAGATTAGCACCTTTGTGCAAAATAGGCCTGTTGCAATGTAAGGAAGAAGCACTGTTTCTCCTGTAAGAGAACCATAAGTGTTACAAGCCAGAGGGTCAAGCACCTTGTGAAGCATGGTGAATTGCGTTACCTGTTTAAGGGAACACTGCCTAACTGTCAGTGTTTTCAGGGGGAGGAACTTCAATGTTCTGCCAAATAGGCCTTTCAATTGAAAGGAGGCATACTGCAGCTCTTGTAAGACAATGATAAATGTTAGAAGCAAGAGGGTCTAGCACCCTGTTAAGCATTGTGAATTGAGTTACCTGTTTAAGGGAATACTGCCTAACTCTCAGTGTTTTTATGGGTGAGGAACCTCAAGTTTGTGCAAAATTACCCCTCTCAAGTCAAGGGAACCAACACTCCAACTCTTGGAAGAGAAGTAGGAATGTTAGAAACAGGAGGGTCAAGCACCTTGTTTCCCAAGGAGAAGTGACATACTTCTTTAAAGGAATAATGCCTACAACTCATTGTGTTCATGGGTGAGGAAAACCACCTTTGTGCAAAATAACCCCCTTAAAGGGATTGGAAGAAGCACTGTCGAACTTGTGAGAGAATCATTAATGTTAGAAAGAGAAGGGTCTACCACCTTGTTCAGCATTGTGAACTGAGTTAGCTGGAAAAAGGAATACTGCCCACCTCTCAGCGTTTTCATGGGTGAGGAACACAAGTTTGGCAAAATATCCCATCCAAGCGAATGGGAGATTCCTGGTAGCTCTTGTAAGAGAGTCATGAATGTTTGAAGCAACAGGGCCTAGCAACTTGTTTAGCATTGTGAATTGACTTAGCTGTTTCAAGGAATACTGCCTACTTCTCAGGGGTTTCATGGGCTAGGAAGATCACCTTTGTGCAAAATGGCCTCTGTGAAGTGAATGGATAAACTCTGTAGCTCTTGTAAGAAAACCATGAATGTTAGAAGGAAGAGGGTCAAACACCTTCTTCCGAGTTGTGAATAGAGTTAGTTGTTTCATGGAATACTACCTACCTCTCAGGGTTTTCAGGGATGAGCACTGCAGGTTTTTTCAAAATTGCCCCATTCCAGTGAATGCAAGATGCCCTGTAGGCCTTCTAAGAGAGATATGACTGTTAACAGGAAGAGGGCCTAGCACTCTGTTGAGGATTCTCAACTGAGTTAGCTGTTTAAGGACATACTGATATGTCTCAGTGTTTTTATGTGTGAGTACCTTCAACTTTGTGCAAAATCACCACTTTCAAGTGACTGGATCCAGCGGTTCATATGTTGTAAGAAAAGTAGGAATGTTACAAGCAGGAGGGAGAAGCAGCTTGTCTTCGGATGAGACTTGAGTAACTTGTTTCAAGGAATACTTGCTACCACTTAGTGTTTCCATGGAGCAGGAGTATCACTTTGTGCAACATCACCCCTTTGAAGGGAATGGAAGAAGTTCTGAGGCTCTTCCACGAAAATTTTTGAGGTTAGAAGCAAGAGGGTCTAGCAACTTGTGTAACAGTGTGAGTAGAGTGAAGTTTTCAAAGGAAGACCACCTGCCACTCACGGTTTGAAAGTGTGAGGAACTTCATTTTCGTGCAAAATTGCCTGTTTCAATGAAGGGCAGGATTACTGGGTGTCTGGTAGGAGAACCACACAGGTTACAAGAAAGATGCACTAGCACTTTGTTTAGCAGCTTCAATTGATTTAGCATTCAAAAGGAACACTGCCTATCTGTCACGGTTTGACAGTGTGAGCATTTCCATCTTTGTGCCAATAGACCTTTCCACTGAATGGAACAGGCACTGTGTCTCTTGCAAGCCGATGTCAAGGTTTGCAGCAGGAGTTGCAAGCACATTGTTTCCCTGTGAGAGTTGAGTTAGCATGTGAAAGGAAAGCTTGCCAAATGAAAGCCTTTGACAATGGAAAATCATTCACTCCTTGAAAAATAACCGCTTCCGGCGAAATGGACAAACACTTGTAGCTCAGGTCAGGATGCAAAGTGTGAGAGGCAGGAAGATTTTGCAACTTGTCTCCCTACGAGAAGTGAGTTACCTGTTGAAAGGAATACTGACTACCCCTGAGTTTTTTCATGGGTGAGGACCATCACCTTTGGGCCAAATAGCTGCATTCAACTGAATGGCAGAAGAACAGTTTAGGATGTATGAAAACCATTCATTCCATGAGCAAGAGGGTCTGGAATGTTGTTCAAAAGTGAGAATTGAGTGAGCTTTACAAAGGAATACTACTTGTCTCTCAGGGTTTTACAGTGTAAAGATTAGTACCTTTGTGCAAAATAGGCCTGTTGCAATGTAAGGAAGAAGCACTGTTTCTCCTGTAAGAGAACCATAAGTGTTACAAGCCAGAGGGTCAAGCACCTTGTGAAGCATGGTGAATTGCGTTACCTGTTTAAGGGAACACTGCCTAACTGTCAGTGTTTTCAGGGGGAGGAACTTCAATGTTCTGCCAAATAGGCCTTTCAATTGAAAGGAGGCATACTGCAGCTCTTGTAAGACAATGATAAATGTTAGAAGCAAGAGGGTCTAGCACCCTGTTAAGCATTGTGAATTGAGTTACCTGTTTAAGGGAATACTGCCTAACTCTCAGTGTTTTTATGGGTGAGGAACCTCAAGTTTGTGCAAAATTACCCCTCTCAAGTCAAGGGAACCAACACTCCAACTCTTGGAAGAGAAGTAGGAATGTTAGAAACAGGAGGGTCAAGCACCTTGTTTCCCAAGGAAAAGTGACATACTTCTTTAAAGGAATAATGCCTACAACTCATTGTGTTCATGGGTGAGGAAAACCACCTTTGTGCAAAATAACCCCCTTAAAGGGATTGGAAGAAGCACTGTCGAACTTGTGAGAGAATCATTAATGTTAGAAAGAGAAGGGTTTCCCACCTTGTTCAGCATTGTGAACTGAGTTAGCTGGAAAAAGGAAAACTGCCTACCTCTCAGCGTTTTCATGGGTGAGTGCCTTCAACTATGTGCAAAATCACCTCTTTCAAGTGACTGGATCCAGCGGTGCATATGTTGTAAGAAAAGTAGGAATGTTACAAGCAGGAAGGAGAAGCAGCTTGTCTTCCGATAACTCTTGAGTAACTTGTTTCAAGGAATACTGCTTACCACTTAGTGTTTCCAGGGACGAGGAGTATCACCTTTGTGCAACATCACCCCTTCGAAGAGAATGGAAGAAGTTGTGAGGATCTTCTAAGAAAATTTTTGAGGTTAGAAGCAAGAGGGTCTAGCAACTTGTGTAACAGTGTGAGTAGAGTGAAGTTTTCAAAGGAAGACCACCTGCCACTCACGGTTTGAAAGTGTGAGGAACTTCATTTTCGTGCAAAATTGCCTGTTTCAATGAAGGGCAGGATTACTGGGTGTCTGGTAGGACAACCACACAGGTTACAAGAAAGATGCACTAGCACTTTGTTTAGCAGCTTCAATTGATTTAGCATTCAAAAGGAACACTGCCTATCTGTCACGGTTTGACAGTGTGAGCATTTCCATCTTTGTGCCAATAGACCTTTCCACTGAATGGAACAGGCACTGTGTCTCTTGCAAGCCGATGTCAAGGTTTGCAGCAGGAGTTGCAAGCACATAGTTTCCCTGTGAGAGTTGAGTTAGCATGTGAAAGGAAAGCTTGCCAAATGAAAGCCTTTGACAATGGAAAATCATTCACTCCTTGAAAAATAACCGCTTCCGGCGAAATGGACAAACACTTGTAGCTCAGGTCAGGATGCAAAGTGTGAGAGGCAGGAAGATTTTGCAACTTGTCTCCCTACGAGAAGTGAGTTACCTGTTGAAAGGAATACTGACTACCCCTGAGTTTTTTCATGGGTGAGGAACATCACCGTTGGGCCAAATAGCTGCATTCAACTGAATGGCAGAAGAACAGTTTAGGATGTATGAAAACCATTCATTCCAGGAGCAAGAGGGTCTGGAATGTTGTTCAAAAGTGAGAATTGAGTGAGGTTTACAAAGGAATACTACCTGTCTCTCAGGCTTTTACAGTGTAAAGATTAGCACCTTTGTGCAAAATAGGCCTGTTGCAATGTAAGGAAGAAGCACTGTTTCTCCTGTAAGAGAACCATAAGTGTTACAACCCAGAGGGTCAAGCACCTTGTGAAGCATGGTGAATTGCGTTACCTGTTTAAGGGAACACTGCCTGACTGTCAGTGTTTTCAGGGGGAGGAACTTCAATGTTCTGCCAAATAGGCCTTTCAATTGAAAGGAGGCATACTGCAGCTCTTGTAAGACAATGATAAATGTTAGAAGCAAGAGGGTCTAGCACCCTGTTAAGCATTGTGAATTGAGTTACCTGTTTAAGGGAATACTGCCTAACTCTCAGTGTTTTTATGGGTGAGGAACCTCAAGTTTGTGCAAAATTACCCCTCTCAAGTCAAGCTAACCAACACTCCAACTCTTGGAAGAGAAGTAGGAATGTTAGAAACAGGAGGGTCAAGCACCTTGTTTCCCAAGGAGAAGTGACATACTTCTTTAAAGGAATAATGCCTACAACTCATTGTGTTCATGGGTGAGGAAAACCACCTTTGTGCAAAATAACCCCCTTAAAGGGATTGGAAGAAGCACTGTCGAACTTGTGAGAGAATCATTAATGTTAGAAAGAGAAGGGTCTACCACCTTGTTCAGCATTGTGAACTGAGTTAGCTGGAAAAAGGAATACTGCCCACCTCTCAGCGTTTTCATGGGTGAGGAACACAAGTTTGGCAAAATATCCCATCCAAGCGAATGGGAGATTCCTGGTAGCTCTTGTAAGAGAGTCATGAATGTTTGAAGCAACAGGGCCTAGCAACTTGTTTAGCATTGTGAATTGACTTAGCTGTTTCAAGGAATACTGCCTATTTCTCAGGGGTTTCATGGGCTAGGAAGATCACCTTTGTGCAAAATGGCCTCTGTGAAGTGAATGGAGAAACTCTGTAGCTCTTGTAAGAAAACCATGAATGTTAGAAGGAAGAGGGTCAAACACCTTCTTCAGAGTTGTGAATAGAGTTAGTTGTTTCATGGAATACTACCTACCTCTCAGGGTTTTCAGGGATGAGCACTCCAGGTTTTTTCAAAATTGCCCCATTCCAGTGAATGCAAGATGCCCTGTAGGCCTTCTAAGAGAGATATGACTGTTAACAGGAAGAGGGCCTAGCACTCTGTTGAGGATTCTCAACTGAGTTAGCTGTTTAAGGACATACTGATATGTCTCAGTGTTTTTATGTGTGAGTACCTTCAACTTTGTGCAAAATCACCACTTTCAAGTGACTGGGTCCAGCGGTTCATATGTTGTAAGAAAAGTAGGAATGTTACAAGCAGGAGGGAGAAGCAGCTTGTCTTCGGATGAGACTTGAGTAACTTGTTTCAAGGAATACTTGCTACCACTTAGTGTTTCCATGGAGCAGGAGTATCACTTTGTGCAACATCACCCCTTTGAAGGGAATGGAAGAAGTTCTGAGGCTCTTCCACGAAAATTTTTGACGTTAGAAGCAAGAGGGTCTAGCAACTTGTGTAACAGTGTGAGTAGAGTGAAGTTTTCAAAGGAAGACCACCTGCCACTCACGGTTTGAAAGTGTGAGGAACTTCATTTTCGTGCAAAATTGCCTGTTTCAATGAAGGGCAGGATTACTGGGTGTCTGGTAGGAGAACCACACAGGTTACAGGAAAGATGCACTAGCACTTTGTTTAGCAGCTTCAATTGATTAAGCATTCAAAAGGAACACTGCCTATCTGTCAGGGTTTGACAGTGTGAGCATTTCCATCTTTGTGCCAATAGACCTTTCCACTGAATGGAACAGGCACTGTGTCTCTTGCAAGCCGATGTCAAGGTTTGCAGCAGGAGTTGCAAGCACATAGTTTCCCTGTGAGAGTTGAGTTAGCATGTGAAAGGAAAGCTTGCCAAATGAAAGCCTTTGACAATGGAAAATCATTCACTCCTTGAAAAATAACCGCTTCCGGCGAAATGGACAAACACTTGTAGCTCAGGTCAGGATGCAAAGTGTGAGAGGCAGGAAGATTTTGCAACTTGTCTCCCTATGAGAAGTGAGTTACCTGTTGAAAGGAATACTGACTACCCCTGAGTTTTTTCATGGGTGAGGAACATCACCGTTGGGCCAAATAGCTGCATTCAACTGAATGGCAGAAGAACAGTTTAGGATGTATGAAAACCATTCATTCCAGGAGCAAGAGGGTCTGGAATGTTGTTCAAAAGTGAGAATTGAGTGAGGTTTACAAAGGAATACTACCTGTCTCTCAGGCTTTTACAGTGTAAAGATTAGCACCTTTGTGCAAAATAGGCCTGTTGCAATGTAAGGAAGAAGCACTGTTTCTCCTGTAAGAGAACCATAAGTGTTACAAGCCAGAGGGTCAAGCACCTTGTGAAGCATGGTGAATTGCGTTACCTGTTTAAGGGAACACTGCCTAACTGTCAGTGTTTTCAGGGGGAGGAACTTCAATGTTCTGCCAAATAGGCCTTTCAATTGAAAGGAGGCATACTGCAGCTCTTGTAAGACAATGATAAATGTTAGAAGCAAGAGGGTCTAGCACCCTGTTAAGCATTGTGAATTGAGTTACCTGTTTAAGGGAATACTGCCTAACTCTCAGTGTTTTTATGGGTGAGGAACCTCAAGTTTGTGCAAAATTACCCCTCTCAAGTCAAGGGAACCAACACTCCAACTCTTGGAAGAGAAGTAGGAATGTTAGAAACAGGAGGGTCAAGCACCTTGTTTCCCAAGGAGAAGTGACATACTTCTTTAAAGGAATAATGCCTACAACTCATTGTGTTCATGGGTGAGGAAAACCACCTTTGTGCAAAAGAACCCCTTTAAAGGGATTGGAAGAAGCACTGTCGAACTTGTGAGAGAATCATTAATGTTAGAAAGAGAAGGGTCTACCACCTTGTTCAGCATTGTGAACTGAGTTAGCTGGAAAAAGGAATACTGCCCACCTCTCAGCGTTTTCATGGGTGAGGAACACAAGTTTGGCAAAATATCCCATCCAAGCGAATGGGAGATTCCTGGTAGCTCTTGTAAGAGAGTCATGAATGTTTGAAGCAACAGGGCCTAGCAACTTGTTTAGCATTGTGAATTGACTTAGCTGTTTCAAGGAATACTGCCTACTTCTCAGGGGTTTCATGGGCTAGGAAGATCACCTTTGTGCAAAATGGCCTCTGTGAAGTGAATGGAGAAACTCTGTAGCTCTTGTAAGAAAACCATGAATGTTAGAAGGAAGAGGGTCAAACACCTTCTTCAGAGTTGTGAATAGAGTTAGTTGTTTCATGGAATACTACCTACCTCTCAGGGTTTTCAGGGATGAGCACTCCAGGTTTTTTCAAAATTGCCCCATTCCAGTGAATGCAAGATGCCCTGTAGGCCTTCTAAGAGAGATATGACTGTTAACAGGAAGAGGGCCTAGCACTCTGTTGAGGATTCTCAACTGAGTTAGCTGTTTAAGGACATACTGATATGTCTCAGTGTTTTTATGTGTGAGTACCTTCAACTTTGTGCAAAATCACCACTTTCAAGTGACTGGGTCCAGCGGTTCATATGTTGTAAGAAAAGTAGGAATGTTACAAGCAGGAGGGAGAAGCAGCTTGTCTTCGGATGAGACTTGAGTAACTTGTTTCAAGGAATACTTGCTACCACTTAGTGTTTCCATGGAGCAGGAGTATCACTTTGTGCAACATCACCCCTTTGAAGGGAATGGAAGAAGTTCTGAGGCTCTTCCACGAAAATTTTTGAGGTTAGAAGCAAGAGGGTCTAGCAACTTGTGTAACAGTGTGAGTAGAGTGAAGTTTTCAAAGGAAGACCACCTGCCACTCACGGTTTGAAAGTGTGAGGAACTTCATTTTCGTGCAAAATTGCCTGTTTCAATGAAGGGCAGGATTACTGGGTGTCTGGTAGGAGAACCACACAGGTTACAGGAAAGATGCACTAGCACTTTGTTTAGCAGCTTCAATTGATTTAGCATTCAAAAGAAACACTGCCTATCTGTCAGGGTTTGACAGTGTGAGCATTTCCATCTTTGTGCCAATAGACCTTTCCACTGAATGGAACAGGCACTGTGTCTCTTGCAAGCCGATGTCAAGGTTTGCAGCAGGAGTTGCAAGCACATTGTTTCCCTGTGAGAGTTGAGTTAGCATGTGAAAGGAAAGCTTGCCAAATGAAAGCCTTTGACAATGGAAAATCATTCACTCCTTGAAAAATAACCGCTTCCGTCGAAATGGACAAACACTTGTAGCTCAGGTCAGGATGCAAAGTGTGAGAGGCAGGAAGATTTTGCAACTTGTCTCCCTACGAGAAGTGAGTTACCTGTTGAAAGGAATACTGACTACCCCTGAGTTTTTTCATGGGTGAGGAACATCACCTTTGGGACAAATAGCTGCATTCAACTGAATGGCAGAAGAACAGTTTAGGATGTATGAAAACCATTCATTCCAGGAGCAAGAAGGTCTGGAATGTTGTTCAAGAGTGAGAATTGAGTGAGCTTTACAAAGGAATACTACTTGTCTCTCAGGGTTTTACAGTGTAAAGATTAGTACCTTTGTGCAAAATAGGCCTGTTGCAATGTAAGGAAGAAGCACTGTTTCTCCTGTAAGAGAACCATAAGTGTTACAAGCCAGAGGGTCAAGCACCTTGTGAAGCATGGTGAATTGCGTTACCTGTTTAAGGGAACACTGCCTAACTGTCAGTGTTTTCAGGGGGAGGAACTTCAATGTTCTGCCAAATAGGCCTTTCAATTGAAAGGAGGCATACTGCAGCTCTTGTAAGACAATGATAAATGTTAGAAGCAAGAGGGTCTAGCACCCTGTTAAGCATTGTGAATTGAGTTACCTGTTTAAGGGAATACTGCCTAACTCTCAGTGTTTTTATGGGTGAGGAACCTCAAGTTTGTGCAAAATTACCCCTCTCAAGTCAAGGGAACCAACACTCCAACTCTTGGAAGAGAAGTAGGAATGTTAGAAACAGGAGGGTCAAGCACCTTGTTTCCCAAGGAGAAGTGACATACTTCTTTAAAGGAATAATGCCTACAACTCATTGTGTTCATGGGTGAGGAAAACCACCTTTGTGCAAAAGAACCCCCTTAAAGGGATTGGAAGAAGCACTGTCGAACTTGTGAGAGAATCATTAATGTTAGAAAGAGAAGGGTTTCCCACCTTGTTCAGCATTGTGAACTGAGTTAGCTGGAAAAAGGAATACTGCCTACCTCTCAGCGTTTTCATGGGTGAGTGCCTTCAACTATGTGCAAAATCACCACTTTCAAGTGACTGGGTCCAGCGGTTCATATGTTGTAAGAAAAGTAGGAATGTTACAAGCAGGAGGGAGAAGCAGCTTGTCTTCGGATGAGACTTGAGTAACTTGTTTCAAGGAATACTTGCTACCACTTAGTGTTTCCATGGAGCAGGAGTATCACTTTGTGCAACATCACCCCTTTGAAGGGAATGGAAGAAGTTCTGAGGCTCTTCCACGAAAATTTTTGAGGTTAGAAGCAAGAGGGTCTAGCAACTTGTGTAACAGTGTGAGTAGAGTGAAGTTTTCAAAGGAAGACCACCTGCCACTCACGGTTTGAAAGTGTGAGGAACTTCATTTTGGTGCAAAATTGCCTGTTTCCATGAAGGGAAGGATTACAGGGTGTCTGATAGGATAATCACAAAAGTTACAGGAAAGATACGCTAGCACTTTGTTTAGCAGCTTCAATTGATTTAGCATTCAAAAGGAACACTGCCTATCTGTCAGGGTTTGACAGTGTGAGCATTTCCGTCTTTGTGCCAATAGACCTTTATACTGAATGGAACAGGCACTGTGTCTCTTGCAAGCCGATGTCAAGGTTTGCAGCAGGAGTTGCAAGCACATTGTTTCCCTGTGAGAGTTGAGTTAGCATGTGAAAGGAAAGCTTGCCAAATGAAAGCCTTTGACAATGGAAAATCATTCACTCCTTGAAAAATAACCGCTTCCAGCGAAATGGACAAACACTTGTAGCTCAGGGCAGGATGCAAAGTGTGAGAGGCAGGAAGATTTTGCAACTTGTCTCTCTATGAGAAGTGAGTTACCTGTTGAAAGGAATACTGACTACCCCTGAGTTTTTTCATGGGTGAGGAACATCACCGTTGGGCCAAATAGCTGCATTCAACTGAATGGCAGAAGAACAGTTTAGGATGTATGAAAACCATTCATTCCAGGAGCAAGAGGGTCTGGAATGTTGTTCAAGAGTGAGAATTGAGTGAGCTTTACAAAGGAATACTACCTGTCTCTCAGGCCTTTACAGTGTAAAGATTAGTACCTTTGTGCAAAATAGGCCTGTTGCAATGTAAGGAAGAAGCACTGTTTCTCCTGTAAGAGAACCATAAGTGTTACAAGCCAGAGGGTCAAGCACCTTGTGAAGCATGGTGAATTGAGTTACCTGTTTTAGGGAACACTGCCTAACTGTCAGTGTTTTCAGGGGGAGGAACTTCAATGTTCTGCCAAATAGGCCTTTCAAGTAAAAGGAGAAATACTGCAGCTCTTGTATGACAATGATTAATGTTAGAAGGAAGAGGGTCTAGCACCCTGTTAAGCATTGTGAATTGAGTTACCTGTTTAAGGGAATACTGCCTAACTCTCAGTGTTTTTATGGGTGAGGAACCTCAAGTTTGTGCAAAATTACCTCTTTCAAGTCAAGGGAACCGACACTCCAACTCTTGCAAGAGAAGTAGGAATGTTAGAAACAGGAGGGTCAAGCACCTTATTTCCCAAGGATAATTGACATACTTCTTTAAAGGAAAAATGCTTACAACTCAGTGAATTCATGGGTGAGGAATACCACCTTTCTGCAAAATAACCCCCTTAAATCGAATGGAAGAATCACTGTCGAACTTGTGAGAGAATCATTAATGTTAGAAAGAGAAGGGTCTACCACCTTGTTCAGCATTGTGAACTGAGTTAGCTGGGTAAAGGAATACTGCCTATCTCTCAGCGTTTTCATGTGTGAGTGCCTTCAACTATGTGCAAAATCACCTCTTTCAAGTGACTGGATCCAGCGGTGCATATGTTGTAAGAAAAGTAGGAATGTTACAAGCAGGAGGGTGAAGCAGCTTGTCTTCCGATAAGTCTTGAGTAACTTGTTTCAAGGAATACTGCTTACCACTTAGTGTTTCCAGGGACGAGGAGTATCACCTTTGTACAACATCACCCCTTTGAAGAGAATGGAAGAAGTTGTGAGGATCTTCTAAGAAAATTTGTGAGGTTAGAAGCAAGAGGGTCTAACAACTTGTGTAACAGTGTGAGTAGAGTGAAGTTTTCAAAGGAAGACCACCTGCCACTCACGGTTTGAAAGTGTGAGGAACTTCATTTTCGTGCAAAATTGCCTGTTTCAATGAAGGGCAGGATTACTGGGTGTCTGGTAGGAGAACCACACAGGTTACAGGAAAGATGCACTAGCACTTTGTTTAGCAGCTTCAATTGATTTAGCATTCAAAAGGAACACTGCCTATCTGTCAGGGTTTGACAGTGTGAGCATTTCCATCTTTGTGCCAATAGACCTTTCCACTGAATGGAACAGGCACTGTGTCTCTTGCAAGCCGATGTCAAGGTTTGCTAGAGGAGTTGCAAGCACATTGTTTCCCTGTGAGAGTTGAGTTAGCATGTGAAAGGAAAGCTTGCCAAATGAAAGCCTTTGACAATGGAAAATCATTCACTCCTTGAAAAATAACCGCTTCCGGCGAAATGGACAAACACTTGTAGCTCAGGTCAGGATGCAAAGTGTGAGAGGCAGGAAGATTTTACAACTTGTCTCCCAATGAGAAGTGAAGTGAAAGGAATACTGACTACCCCTGAGTTTTTTCATGGGTGAGGAACATCACCTTTGGGCCAAATAGCTGCATTCAACTGAATGGCAGAAGAACAGTTTAGGATGTATGAAAACCATTCATTCCAGGAGCAAGAGGGTCTGGAATGTTGTTTAAAAGTGAGAATTGAGTGAGCTTTACAAAGGAATACTACCTGTCTCTCAGGCTTTTACAGTGTAAAGATTAGCACCTTTGTGCAAAATAGGCCTGTTGCAATGTAAGGAAGAAGCACTGTTTCTCCTGTAAGAGAACCATAAGTGTTACAAGCCAGAGGGTCAAGCACCTTGTGAAGCATGGTGAATTGCGTTACCTGTTTAATGGAACACTGCCTAACTGTCAGTGTTTTCAGGGGGAGGAACTTCAATGTTCTGCCAAATAGGCCTTTCAATTGAAAGGAGGCATACTGCAGCTCTTGTAAGACAATGATAAATGTTAGAAGCAAGAGGGTCTAGCACCCTGTTAAGCATTGTGAATTGAGTTACCTGTTTAAGGGAATACTGCCTAACTCTCAGTGTTTTTATGGGTGAGGAACCTCAAGTTTGTGCAAAATTACCCCTCTCAAGTCAAGGGAACCAACACTCCAACTCTTGGAAGAGAAGTAGGAATGTTAGAAACAGGAGGGTCAAGCACCTTGTTTCCCAAGGAGAAGTGACATACTTCTTTAAAGGAATAATGCCTACAACTCATTGTGTTCATGGGTGAGGAAAACCACCTTTGTGCAAAATAACCCCCTTAAAGGGATTGGAAGAAGCACTGTCGAACTTGTGAGAGAATCATTAATGTTAGAAAGAGAAGGGTCTACCACCTTGTTCAGCATTGTGAACTGAGTTAGCTGGAAAAAGGAATACTGCCCACCTCTCAGCGTTTTCATGGGTGAGGAACACAAGTTTGGCAAAATATCCCGTCCAAGCGAATGGGAGATTCCTGGTAGCTCTTGTAAGAGAGTCATGAATGTTTGAAGCAACAGGGCCTAGCAACTTGTTTAGCATTGTGAATTGACTTAGCTGTTTCAAGGAATACTGCCTACTTCTCAGGGGTTTCATGGGCTAGGAAGATCACCTTTGTGCAAAATGGCCTCTGTGAAGTGAATGGAGAAACTCTGTAGCTCTTGTAAGAAAACCATGAATGTTAGAAGGAAGAGGGTCAAACACCTTCTTCCGAGTTGTGAATAGAGTTAGTTGTTTCATGGAATACTACCTACCTCTCAGGGTTTTCAGGGATGAGCACTCCAGGTTTTTTCAAAATTGCCCCATTCCAGTGAATGCAAGATGCCCTGTAGGCCTTCTAAGAGAGATATGACTGTTAACAGGAAGAGGGCCTAGCACTCTGTTGAGGATTCTCAACTGAGTTAGCTGTTTAAGGACATACTGATATGTCTCAGTGTTTTTATGTGTGAGTACCTTCAACTTTGTGCAAAATCACCACTTTCAAGTGACTGGGTCCAGCGGTTCATATGTTGTAAGAAAAGTAGGAATGTTACAAGCAGGAGGGAGAAGCAGCTTGTCTTCGGATGAGACTTGACTAACTTGTTTCAAGGAATACTTGCTACCACTTAGTGTTTAAATGGAGCAGGAGTATCACTTTGTGCAACATCACCCCTTTGAAGGGAATGGAAGAAGTTCTGAGGCTCTTCCACGAAAATTTTTGAGGTTAGAAGCAAGAGGGTCTAGCAACTTGTGTAACAGTGTGAGTAGAGTGAAGTTTTCAAAGGAAGACCACCTGCCACTCACGGTTTGAAAGTGTGAGGAACTTCATTTTCGTGCAAAATTGCCTGTTTCAATGAAGGGCAGGATTACTGGGTGTCTGGTAGGAGAACCACACAGGTTACAAGAAAGATGCACTAGCACTTTGTTTAGCAGCTTCAATTGATTTAGCATTCAAAAGGAACACTGCCTATCTGTCACGGTTTGACAGTGTGAGCATTTCCATCTTTGTGCCAATAGACCTTTCCACTGAATGGAACAGGCACTGTGTCTCTTGCAAGCCGATGTCAAGGTTTGCAGCAGGAGTTGCAAGCACATAGTTTCCCTGTGAGAGTTGAGTTAGCATGTGAAAGGAAAGCTTGCCAAATGAAAGCCTTTGACAATGGAAAATCATTCACTCCTTGAAAAATAACCGCTTCCGGCGAAATGGACAAACACTTGTAGCTCAGGTCAGGATGCAAAGTGTGAGAGGCAGGAAGATTTTGCAACTTGTCTCCCTATGAGAAGTGAGTTACCTGTTGAAAGGAATACTGACTACCCCTGAGTTTTTTCATGGGTGAGGAACATCACCGTTGGGCCAAATAGCTGCATTCAACTGAATGGCAGAAGAACAGTTTAGGATGTATGAAAACCATTCATTCCAGGAGCAAGAGGGTCTGGAATGTTGTTCAAAAGTGAGAATTGAGTGAGGTTTACAAAGGAATACTACCTGTCTCTCAGGCTTTTACAGTGTAAAGATTAGCACCTTTGTGCAAAATAGGCCTGTTGCAATGTAAGGAAGAAGCACTGTTTCTCCTGTAAGAGAACCATAAGTGTTACAAGCCAGAGGGTCAAGCACCTTGTGAAGCATGGTGAATTGCGTTACCTGTTTAAGGGAACACTGCCTAACTGTCAGTGTTTTCAGGGGGAGGAACTTCAATGTTCTGCCAAATAGGCCTTTCAATTGAAAGGAGGCATACTGCAGCTCTTGTAAGACAATGATAAATGTTAGAAGCAAGAGGGTCTAGCACCCTGTTAAGCATTGTGAATTGAGTTACCTGTTTAAGGGAATACTGCCTAACTCTCAGTGTTTTTATGGGTGAGGAACCTCAAGTTTGTGCAAAATTACCCCTCTCAAGTCAAGGGAACCAACACTCCAACTCTTGGAAGAGAAGTAGGAATGTTAGAAACAGGAGGGTCAAGCACCTTGTTTCCCAAGGAGAAGTGACATACTTCTTTAAAGGAATAATGCCTACAACTCATTGTGTTCATGGGTGAGGAAAACCACCTTTGTGCAAAATAACCCCCTTAAAGGGATTGGAAGAAGCACTGTCGAACTTGTGAGAGAATCATTAATGTTAGAAAGAGAAGGGTCTACCACCTTGTTCAGCATTGTGAACTGAGTTAGCTGGAAAAAGGAATACTGCCCACCTCTCAGCGTTTTCATGGGTGAGGAACACAAGTTTGGCAAAATATCCCGTCCAAGCGAATGGGAGATTCCTGGTAGCTCTTGTAAGAGAGTCATGAATGTTTGAAGCAACAGGGCCTAGCAACTTGTTTAGCATTGTGAATTGACTTAGCTGTTTCAAGGAATACTGCCTACTTCTCAGGGGTTTCATGGGCTAGGAAGATCACCTTTGTGCAAAATGGCCTCTGTGAAGTGAATGGAGAAACTCTGTAGCTCTTGTAAGAAAACCATGAATGTTAGAAGGAAGAGGGTCAAACACCTTCTTCCGAGTTGTGAATAGAGTTAGTTGTTTCATGGAATACTACCTACCTCTCAGGGTTTTCAGGGATGAGCACTCCAGGTTTTTTCAAAATTGCCCCATTCCAGTGAATGCAAGATGCCCTGTAGGCCTTCTAAGAGAGATATGACTGTTAACAGGAAGAGGGCCTAGCACTCTGTTGAGGATTCTCAACTGAGTTAGCTGTTTAAGGACATACTGATATGTCTCAGTGTTTTTATGTGTGAGTACCTTCAACTTTGTGCAAAATCACCACTTTCAAGTGACTGGGTCCAGCGGTTCATATGTTGTAAGAAAAGTAGGAATGTTACAAGCAGGAGGGAGAAGCAGCTTGTCTTCGGATGAGACTTGAGTAACTTGTTTCAAGGAATACTTGCTACCACTTAGTGTTTAAATGGAGCAGGAGTATCACTTTGTGCAACATCACCCCTTTGAAGGGAATGGAAGAAGTTCTGAGGCTCTTCCACGAAAATTTTTGAGGTTAGAAGCAAGAGGGTCTAGCAACTTGTGTAACAGTGTGAGTAGAGTGAAGTTTTCAAAGGAAGACCACCTGCCACTCACGGTTTGAAAGTGTGAGGAACTTCATTTTCGTGCAAAATTGCCTGTTTCAATGAAGGGCAGGATTACTGGGTGTCTGGTAGGAGAACCACACAGGTTACAAGAAAGATGCACTAGCACTTTGTTTAGCAGCTTCAATTGATTTAGCATTCAAAAGGAACACTGCCTATCTGTCACGGTTTGACAGTGTGAGCATTTCCATCTTTGTGCCAATAGACCTTTCCACTGAATGGAACAGGCACTGTGTCTCTTGCAAGCCGATGTCAAGGTTTGCAGCAGGAGTTGCAAGCACATAGTTTCCCTGTGAGAGTTGAGTTAGCATGTGAAAGGAAAGCTTGCCAAATGAAAGCCTTTGACAATGGAAAATCATTCACTCCTTGAAAAATAACCGCTTCCGGCGAAATGGACAAACACTTGTAGCTCAGGTCAGGATGCAAAGTGTGAGAGGCAGGAAGATTTTGCAACTTGTCTCCCTATGAGAAGTGAGTTACCTGTTGAAAGGAATACTGACTACCCCTGAGTTTTTTCATGGGTGAGGAACATCACCGTTGGGCCAAATAGCTGCATTCAACTGAATGGCAGAAGAACAGTTTAGGATGTATGAAAACCATTCATTCCAGGAGCAAGAGGGTCTGGAATGTTGTTCAAAAGTGAGAATTGAGTGAGGTTTACAAAGGAATACTACCTGTCTCTCAGGCTTTTACAGTGTAAAGATTAGCACCTTTGTGCAAAATAGGCCTGTTGCAATGTAAGGAAGAAGCACTGTTTCTCCTGTAAGAGAACCATAAGTGTTACAAGCCAGAGGGTCAAGCACCTTGTGAAGCATGGTGAATTGCGTTACCTGTTTAAGGGAACACTGCCTAACTGTCAGTGTTTTCAGGGGGAGGAACTTCAATGTTCTGCCAAATAGGCCTTTCAATTGAAAGGAGGCATACTGCAGCTCTTGTAAGACAATGATAAATGTTAGAAGCAAGAGGGTCTAGCACCCTGTTAAGCATTGTGAATTGAGTTACCTGTTTAAGGGAATACTGCCTAACTCTCAGTGTTTTTATGGGTGAGGAACCTCAAGTTTGTGCAAAATTACCCCTCTCAAGTCAAGGGAACCAACACTCCAACTCTTGGAAGAGAAGTAGGAATGTTAGAAACAGGAGGGTCAAGCACCTTGTTTCCCAAGGAGAAGTGACATACTTCTTTAAAGGAATAATGCCTACAACTCATTGTGTTCATGGGTGAGGAAAACCACCTTTGTGCAAAAGAACCCCCTTAAAGGGATTGGAAGAAGCACTGTCGAACTTGTGAGAGAATCATTAATGTTAGAAAGAGAAGGGTCTACCACCTTGTTCAGCATTGTGAACTGAGTTAGCTGGAAAAAGGAAAACTGCCTACCTCTCAGCGTTTTCATGGGTGAGTGCCTTCAACTATGTGCAAAATCACCTCTTTCAAGTGACTGGATCCAGCGGTGCATATGTTGTAAGAAAAGTAGGAATGTTACAAGCAGGAGGGAGAAGCAGCTTGTCTTCCGATAACTCTTGAGTAACTTGTTTCAAGGAATACTGCTTACCACTTAGTGTTTCCAGGGACGAGGAGTATCACCTTTGTGCAACATCACCCCTTCGAAGAGAATGGAAGAAGTTGTGAGGATCTTCTAAGAAAATTTTTGAGGTTAGAAGCAAGAGGGTCTAGCAACTTGTGTAACAGTGTGAGTAGAGTGAAGTTTTCAAAGGAAGACCACCTGCCACTCACGGTTTGAAAGTGTGAGGAACTTCATTTTCGTGCAAAATTGCCTGTTTCAATGAAGGGCAAGATTACTGGGTGTCTGGTAGGAGAACCACACAGGTTACAGGAAAGATGCACTAGCACTTTGTTTAGCAGCTTCAATTGATTTAGCATTCAAAAGGAACACTGCCTATCTGTCAGGGTTTGACAGTGTGAGCATTTCCATCTTTGTGCCAATAGACCTTTATACTGAATGGAACAGGCACTGTGTCTCTTGCAAGCCGATGTCAAGGTTTGCAGCAGGAATTGCAAGCACATTGTTTCCCTGTGAGAGTTGAGTTAGCATGTGAAAGGAAAGCTTGCCAAATGAAAGCCTTTGACAATGGAAAATCATTAACTCCTTGAAAAATAACCGCTTCCAGCGAAATGGACAAACACTTGTAGCTCAGGGCAGGATGCAAAGTGTGATAGGAAGGAAGATTTTGCAACTTGTCTCTCTATGAGAAGTGAGTTACCTGTTGAAAGGAATACTGACTACCCCTGAGTTTTTTCATGGGTGAGGAACATCACCGTTGGGCCAAATAGCTGCATTCAACTGAATGGCAGAAGAACAGTTTAGGATGTATGAAAACCATTCATTCCAGGAGCAAGAGGGTCTGGAATGTTGTTCAAGAGTGAGAATTGAGTGAGCTTTACAAAGGAATACTACCTGTCTCTCAGGCCTTAACAGTGTAAAGATTAGCACTTTTGTGCAAAATAGGCCTGTTGCAATGTAAGGAAGAAGCACTGTTTCTCCTGTAAGAGAACCATAAGTGTTACAAGCCAGAGGGTCAAGCACCTTGTGAAGCATGGTGAATTGAGTTACCTGTTTAAGGGAACACTGCCTAACTGTCAGTGTTTTCAGGGGGAGGAACTTCAATGTTCTGCCAAATAGGCCTTTCAATTGAAAGGAGGCATACTGCAGCTCTTGTAAGACAATGATAAATGTTAGAAGCAAGAGGGTCTAGCACCCTGTTAAGCATTGTGAATTGAGTTACCTGTTTAAGGGAATACTGCCTAACTGTCAGTGTTTTTATGGGTGAGGAACCTCAAGTTTCTGCAAAATTACCCCTCTCAAGTCAAGGGAACCAACACTCCAACTCTTGGAAGAGAAGTAGGAATGTTAGAAACAGGAGGGTCAAGCACCTTATTTCCCAAGGAGAATTGACATACTTCTTTAAAGCAATAATGCCTACAACTCATTGTGTTCATGGGTGAGGAAAACCACCTTTGTGCAAAATAACCCCCTTAAAGGGATTGGAAGAAGCACTGTCGAACTTGTGAGAGAATCATTAATGTTAGAAAGAGAAGGGTCTACCACCTTGTTCAGCATTGTGAACTGAGTTAGCTGGAAAAAGGAATACTGCCCACCTCTCAGCGTTTTCATGGGTGAGGAACACAACTTTGGCAAAATATCCCATCCAAGCGAATGGGAGATTCCTGGTAGCTCTTGTAAGAGAGTCATGAATGTTTGAAGCAACAGGGCCTAGCAACTTGTTTAGCATTGTGAATTGACTTAGCTGTTTCAAGGAATACTGCCTACTTCTCAGGGGTTTCATGGGCTAGGAAGATCACCTTTGTGCAAAATGGCCTCTGTGAAGTGAATGGAGAAACTCTGTAGCTCTTGTAAGAAAACCATGAATGTTAGAAGGAAGAGGGTCAAACACCTTCTTCAGAGTTGTGAATAGAGTTAGTTGTTTCATGGAATACTACCTACCTCTCAGGGTTTTCAGGGATGAGCACTCCAGGTTTTTTCAAAATTGCCCCATTCCAGTGAATGCAAGATGCCCTGTAGGCCTTCTAAGAGAGATATGACTGTTAACAGGAAGAGGGCCTAGCACTCTGTTGAGGATTCTCAACTGAGTTAGCTGTTTAAGGACATACTGATATGTCTCAGTGTTTTTATGTGTGAGTACCTTCAACTTTGTGCAAAATCACCTCTTTCAAGTGACTGGGTCCAGCGGTTCATATGTTGTAAGAAAAGTAGGAATGTTACAAGCAGGAGGGAGAAGCAGCTTGTCTTCGGATGAGACTTGAGTAACTTGTTTCAAGGAATACTTGCTACCACTTAGTGTTTCCATGGAGCAGGAGTATCACTTTGTGCAACATCACCCCTTTGAAGGGAATGGAAGAAGTTCTGAGGCTCTTCTAAGAAAATTTTTGAGGTTAGAAGCAAGAGGGTCTAGCAACTTGTGTAACAGTGTGAGTAGAGTGAAGTTTTCAAAGGAAGACCACCTGCCACTCACGGTTTGAAAGTGTGAGGAACTTCATTTTCGTGCAAAATTGCCTGTTTCAATGAAGGGCAGGATTACTGGGTGTCTGGTAGGAGAACCACACAGGTTACAGGAAAGATGCACTAGCACTTTGTTTAGCAGCTTCAATTGATTTAGCATTCAAAAGGAACACTGCCTATCTGTCAGGGTTTGACAGTGTGAGCATTTCCATCTTTGTGCCAATAGACCTTTCCACTGAATGGAACAGGCACTGTGTCTCTTGCAAGCCGATGTCAAGGTTTGCAGCAGGAGTTGCAAGCACATTGTTTCCCTGTGAGAGTTGAGTTAGCATGTGAAAGGAAAGCTTGCCAAATGAAAGCCTTTGACAATGGAAAATCATTCACTCCTTGAAAAATAACCGCTTCCGGCGAAATGGACAAACACTTGTAGCTCAGGGCAGGATGCAAAGTGTGAGAGGCAGGAAGATTTTGCAACTTGTCTCCCTATGAGAAGTGAGTTACCTGTTGAAAGGAATACTGACTACCCCTGAGTTTTTTCATGGGTGAGGAACATCACCTTTGGGCCAAATAGCTGCATTCAACTGAATGGCAGAAGAACAGTTTAGGATGTATGAAAACCATTCATTCCAGGAGCAAGAGGGTCTGGAATATTGTTCAAGAGTGAGAATTGAGTGAGCTTTACAAAGGAATACTACTTGTCTCTCAGGGTTTTACAGTGTAAAGATTAGTACCTTTGTGCAAAATAGGCCTGTTGCAATGTAAGGAAGAAGCACTGTTTCTCCTGTAAGAGAACCATAAGTGTTACAAGCCAGAGGGTCAAGCACCTTGTGAAGCATGGTGAATTGCGTTACCTGTTTAAGGGAACACTGCCTAACTGTCAGTGTTTTCAGGGGGAGGAACTTCAATGTTCTGCCAAATAGGCCTTTCAATTGAAAGGAGGCATACTGCAGCTCTTGTAAGACAATGATAAATGTTAGAAGCAAGAGGGTCTAGCACCCTGTTAAGCATTGTGAATTGAGTTACCTGTTTAAGGGAATACTGCCTAACTCTCAGTGTTTTTATGGGTGAGGAACCTCAAGTTTGTGCAAAATTACCCCTCTCAAGTCAAGGGAACCAACACTCCAACTCTTGGAAGAGAAGTAGGAATGTTAGAAACAGGAGGGTCAAGCACCTTGTTTCCCAAGGAGAAGTGACATACTTCTTTAAAGGAATAATGCCTACAACTCATTGTGTTCATGGGTGAGGAAAACCACCTTTGTGCAAAATAACCCCCTTAAAGGGATTGGAAGAAGCACTGTCGAACTTGTGAGAGAATCATTAATGTTAGAAAGAGAAGGGTCTACCACCTTGTTCAGCATTGTGAACTGAGTTAGCTGGAAAAAGGAATACTGCCCACCTCTCAGCGTTTTCATGGGTGAGGAACACAAGTTTGGCAAAATATCCCATCCAAGCGAATGGGAGATTCCTGGTAGCTCTTGTAAGAGAGTCATGAATGTTTGAAGCAACAGGGCCTAGCAACTTGTTTAGCATTGTGAATTGACTTAGCTGTTTCAAGGAATACTGCCTACTTCTCAGGGGTTTCATGGGCTAGGAAGATCACCTTTGTGCAAAATGGCCTCTGTGAAGTGAATGGAGAAACTCTGTAGCTCTTGTAAGAAAACCATGAATGTTAGAAGGAAGAGGGTCAAACACCTTCTTCAGAGTTGTGAATAGAGTTAGTTGTTTCATGGAATACTACCTACCTCTCAGGGTTTTCAGGGATGAGCACTCCAGGTTTTTTCAAAATTGCCCCATTCCAGTGAATGCAAGATGCCCTGTAGGCCTTCTAAGAGAGATATGACTGTTAACAGGAAGAGAGCCTAGCACTCTGTTGAGGATTCTCAACTGAGTTAGCTGTTTAAGGACATACTGATATGTCTCAGTGTTTTTATGTGTGAGTACCTTCAACTTTGTGCAAAATCACCACTTTCAAGTGACTGGGTCCAGCGGTTCATATGTTGTAAGAAAAGTAGGAATGTTACAAGCAGGAGGGAGAAGCAGCTTGTCTTCGGATGAGACTTGAGTAACTTGTTTCAAGGAATACTTGCTACCACTTAGTGTTTCCATGGAGCAGGAGTATCACTTTGTGCAACATCACCCCTTTGAAGGGAATGGAAGAAGTTCTGAGGCTCTTCCACGAAAATTTTTGAGGTTAGAAGCAAGAGGGTCTAGCAACTTGTGTAACAGTGTGAGTAGAGTGAAGTTTTCAAAGGAAGACCACCTGCCACTCACGGTTTGAAAGTGTGAGGAACTTCATTTTCGTGCAAAATTGCCTGTTTCAATGAAGGGCAGGATTACTGGGTGTCTGGTAGGAGAACCACACAGGTTACAGGAAAGATGCACTAGCACTTTGTTTAGCAGCTTCAATTGATTTAGCATTCAAAAGAAACACTGCCTATCTGTCAGGGTTTGACAGTGTGAGCATTTCCATCTTTGTGCCAATAGACCTTTCCACTGAATGGAACAGGCACTGTGTCTCTTGCAAGCCGATGTCAAGGTTTGCAGCAGGAGTTGCAAGCACATTGTTTCCCTGTGAGAGTTGAGTTAGCATGTGAAAGGAAAGCTTGCCAAATGAAAGCCTTTGACAATGGAAAATCATTCACTCCTTGAAAAATAACCGCTTCCGTCGAAATGGACAAACACTTGTAGCTCAGGTCAGGATGCAAAGTGTGAGAGGCAGGAAGATTTTGCAACTTGTCTCCCTACGAGAAGTGAGTTACCTGTTGAAAGGAATACTGACTACCCCTGAGTTTTTTCATGGGTGAGGAACATCACCTTTGGGCCAAATAGCTGCATTCAACTGAATGGCAGAAGAACAGTTTAGGATGTATGAAAACCATTCATTCCAGGAGCAAGAAGGTCTGGAATGTTGTTCAAGAGTGAGAATTGAGTGAGCTTTACAAAGGAATACTACTTGTCTCTCAGGGTTTTACAGTGTAAAGATTAGTACCTTTGTGCAAAATAGGCCTGTTGCAATGTAAGGAAGAAGCACTGTTTCTCCTGTAAGAGAACCATAAGTGTTACAAGCCAGAGGGTCAAGCACCTTGTGAAGCATGGTGAATTGCGTTACCTGTTTAAGGGAACACTGCCTAACTGTCAGTGTTTTCAGGGGGAGGAACTTCAATGTTCTGCCAAATAGGCCTTTCAATTGAAAGGAGGCATACTGCAGCTCTTGTAAGACAATGATAAATGTTAGAAGCAAGAGGGTCTAGCACCCTGTTAAGCATTGTGAATTGAGTTACCTGTTTAAGGGAATACTGCCTAACTCTCAGTGTTTTTATGGGTGAGGAACCTCAAGTTTGTGCAAAATTACCCCTCTCAAGTCAAGGGAACCAACACTCCAACTCTTGGAAGAGAAGTAGGAATGTTAGAAACAGGAGGGTCAAGCACCTTGTTTCCCAAGGAGAAGTGACATACTTCTTTAAAGGAATAATGCCTACAACTCATTGTGTTCATGGGTGAGGAAAACCACCTTTGTGCAAAATAACCCCCTTAAAGGGATTGGAAGAAGCACTGTCGAACTTGTGAGAGAATCATTAATGTTAGAAAGAGAAGGGTTTCCCACCTTGTTCAGCATTGTGAACTGAGTTAGCTGGAAAAAGGAATACTGCCCACCTCTCAGCGTTTTCATGGGTGAGGAACACAAGTTTGGCAAAATATCCCATCCAAGCGAATGGGAGATTCCTGGTAGCTCTTGTAAGAGAGTCATGAATGTTTGAAGCAACAGGGCCTAGCAACTTGTTTAGCATTGTGAATTGACTTAGCTGTTTCAAGGAATACTGCCTACTTCTCAGGGGTTTCATGGGCTAGGAAGATCACCTTTGTGCAAAATGGCCTCTGTGAAGTGAATGGAGAAACTCTGTAGCTCTTGTAAGAAAACCATGAATGTTAGAAGGAAGAGGGTCAAACACCTTCTTCAGAGTTGTGAATAGAGTTAGTTGTTTCATGGAATACTACCTACCTCTCAGGGTTTTCAGGGATGAGCACTCCAGGTTTTTTCAAAATTGCCCCATTCCAGTGAATGCAAGATGCCCTGTAGGCCTTCTAAGAGAGATATGACTGTTAACAGGAAGAGGGCCTAGCACTCTGTTGAGGATTCTCAACTGAGTTAGCTGTTTAAGGACATACTGATATGTCTCAGTGTTTTTATGTGTGAGTACCTTCAACTTTGTGCAAAATCACCTCTTTCAAGTGACTGGGTCCAGCGGTTCATATGTTGTAAGAAAAGTAGGAATGTTACAAGCAGGAGGGAGAAGCAGCTTGTCTTCGGATGAGACTTGAGTAACTTGTTTCAAGGAATACTTGCTACCACTTAGTGTTTCCATGGAGCAGGAGTATCACTTTGTGCAACATCACCCCTTTGAAGGGAATGGAAGAAGTTCTGAGGCTCTTCTAAGAAAATTTTTGAGGTTAGAAGCAAGAGGGTCTAGCAACTTGTGTAACAGTGTGAGTAGAGTGAAGTTTTCAAAGGAAGACCACCTGCCACTCACGGTTTGAAAGTGTGAGGAACTTCATTTTCGTGCAAAATTGCCTGTTTCAATGAAGGGCAGGATTACTGGGTGTCTGGTAGGAGAACCACACAGGTTACAGGAAAGATGCACTAGCACTTTGTTTAGCAGCTTCAATTGATTTAGCATTCAAAAGGAACACTGCCTATCTGTCAGGGTTTGACAGTGTGAGCATTTCCATCTTTGTGCCAATAGACCTTTCCACTGAATGGAACAGGCACTGTGTCTCTTGCAAGCCGATGTCAAGGTTTGCAGCAGGAGTTGCAAGCACATTGTTTCCCTGTGAGAGTTGAGTTAGCATGTGAAAGGAAAGCTTGCCAAATGAAAGCCTTTGACAATGGAAAATCATTCACTCCTTGAAAAATAACCGCTTCCGGCGAAATGGACAAACACTTGTAGCTCAGGGCAGGATGCAAAGTGTGAGAGGCAGGAAGATTTTGCAACTTGTCTCCCTATGAGAAGTGAGTTACCTGTTGAAAGGAATACTGACTACCCCTGAGTTTTTTCATGGGTGAGGAACATCACCTTTGGGCCAAATAGCTGCATTCAACTGAATGGCAGAAGAACAGTTTAGGATGTATGAAAACCATTCATTCCAGGAGCAAGAGGGTCTGGAATATTGTTCAAGAGTGAGAATTGAGTGAGCTTTACAAAGGAATACTACTTGTCTCTCAGGGTTTTACAGTGTAAAGATTAGTACCTTTGTGCAAAATAGGCCTGTTGCAATGTAAGGAAGAAGCACTGTTTCTCCTGTAAGAGAACCATAAGTGTTACAAGCCAGAGGGTCAAGCACCTTGTGAAGCATGGTGAATTGCGTTACCTGTTTAAGGGAACACTGCCTAACTGTCAGTGTTTTCAGGGGGAGGAACTTCAATGTTCTGCCAAATAGGCCTTTCAATTGAAAGGAGGCATACTGCAGCTCTTGTAAGACAATGATAAATGTTAGAAGCAAGAGGGTCTAGCACCCTGTTAAGCATTGTGAATTGAGTTACCTGTTTAAGGGAATACTGCCTAACTCTCAGTGTTTTTATGGGTGAGGAACCTCAAGTTTGTGCAAAATTACCCCTCTCAAGTCAAGGGAACCAACACTCCAACTCTTGGAAGAGAAGTAGGAATGTTAGAAACAGGAGGGTCAAGCACCTTGTTTCCCAAGGAGAAGTGACATACTTCTTTAAAGGAATAATGCCTACAACTCATTGTGTTCATGGGTGAGGAAAACCACCTTTGTGCAAAATAACCCCCTTAAAGGGATTGGAAGAAGCACTGTCGAACTTGTGAGAGAATCATTAATGTTAGAAAGAGAAGGGTCTACCACCTTGTTCAGCATTGTGAACTGAGTTAGCTGGAAAAAGGAAAACTGCCTACCTCTCAGCGTTTTCATGGGTGAGTGCCTTCAACTATGTGCAAAATCACCTCTTTCAAGTGACTGGATCCAGCGGTGCATATGTTGTAAGAAAAGTAGGAATGTTACAAGCAGGAGGGAGAAGCAGCTTGTCTTCCGATAACTCTTGAGTAACTTGTTTCAAGGAATACTGCTTACCACTTAGTGTTTCCAGGGACGAGGAGTATCACCTTTGTGCAACATCACCCCTTCGAAGAGAATGGAAGAAGTTGTGAGGATCTTCTAAGAAAATTTTTGAGGTTAGAAGCAAGAGGGTCTAGCAACTTGTGTAACAGTGTGAGTAGAGTGAAGTTTTCAAAGGAAGACCACCTGCCACTCACGGTTTGAAAGTGTGAGGAACTTCATTTTGGTGCAAAATTGCCTGTTTCCATGAAGGGAAGGATTACAGGGTGTCTGATAGGATAATCACAAAAGTTACAGGAAAGATACGCTAGCACTTTGTTTAGCAGCTTCAATTGATTTAGCATTCAAAAGGAACACTGCCTATCTGTCAGGGTTTGACAGTGTGAGCATTTCCGTCTTTGTGCCAATAGACCTTTATACTGAATGGAACAGGCACTGTGTCTCTTGCAAGCCGATGTCAAGGTTTGCAGCAGGAGTTGCAAGCACATTGTTTCCCTGTGAGAGTTGAGTTAGCATGTGAAAGGAAAGCTTGCCAAATGAAAGCCTTTGACAATGGAAAATCATTCACTCCTTGAAAAATAACCGCTTCCAGCGAAATGGACAAACACTTGTAGCTCAGGGCAGGATGCAAAGTGTGAGAGGCAGGAAGATTTTGCAACTTGTCTCTCTATGAGAAGTGAGTTACCTGTTGAAAGGAATACTGACTACCCCTGAGTTTTTTCATGGGTGAGGAACATCACCGTTGGGCCAAATAGCTGCATTCAACTGAATGGCAGAAGAACAGTTTAGGATGTATGAAAACCATTCATTCCAGGAGCAAGAGGGTCTGGAATGTTGTTCAAGAGTGAGAATTGAGTGAGCTTTACAAAGGAATACTACCTGTCTCTCAGGCCTTTACAGTGTAAAGATTAGTACCTTTGTGCAAAATAGGCCTGTTGCAATGTAAGGAAGAAGCACTGTTTCTCCTGTAAGAGAACCATAAGTGTTACAAGCCAGAGGGTCAAGCACCTTGTGAAGCATGGTGAATTGAGTTACCTGTTTAAGGGAACACTGCCTAACTGTCAGTGTTTTCAGGGGGAGGAACTTCAATGTTCTGCCAAATAGGCCTTTCAAGTAAAAGGAGAAATACTGCAGCTCTTGTATGACAATGATTAATGTTAGAAGGAAGAGGGTCTAGCACCCTGTTAAGCATTGTGAATTGAGTTACCTGTTTAAGGGAATACTGCCTAACTCTCAGTGTTTTTATGGGTGAGGAACCTCAAGTTTGTGCAAAATTACCTCTTTCAAGTCAAGGGAACCGACACTCCAACTCTTGCAAGAGAAGTAGGAATGTTAGAAACAGGAGGGTCAAGCACCTTATTTCCCAAGGATAATTGACATACTTCTTTAAAGGAAAAATGCTTACAACTCAGTGAATTCATGGGTGAGGAATACCACCTTTCTGCAAAATAACCCCCTTAAATCGAATGGAAGAATCACTGTCGAACTTGTGAGAGAATCATTAATGTTAGAAAGAGAAGGGTCTACCACCTTGTTCAGCATTGTGAACTGAGTTAGCTGGGTAAAGGAATACTGCCTATCTCTCAGCGTTTTCATGTGTGAGTGCCTTCAACTATGTGCAAAATCACCTCTTTCAAGTGACTGGATCCAGCGGTGCATATGTTGTAAGAAAAGTAGGAATGTTACAAGCAGGAGGGTGAAGCAGCTTGTCTTCCGATAAGTCTTGAGTAACTTGTTTCAAGGAATACTGCTTACCACTTAGTGTTTCCAGGGACGAGGAGTATCACCTTTGTACAACATCACCCCTTTGAAGAGAATGGAAGAAGTTGTGAGGATCTTCTAAGAAAATTTGTGAGGTTAGAAGCAAGAGGGTCTAACAACTTGTGTAACAGTGTGAGTAGAGTGAAGTTTTCAAAGGAAGACCACCTGCCACTCACGGTTTGAAAGTGTGAGGAACTTCATTTTCGTGCAAAATTGCCTGTTTCAATGAAGGGCAGGATTACTGGGTGTCTGGTAGGAGAACCACACAGGTTACAGGAAAGATGCACTAGCACTTTGTTTAGCAGCTTCAATTGATTTAGCATTCAAAAGGAACACTGCCTATCTGTCAGGGTTTGACAGTGTGAGCATTTCCATCTTTGTGCCAATAGACCTTTCCACTGAATGGAACAGGCACTGTGTCTCTTGCAAGCCGATGTCAAGGTTTGCTAGAGGAGTTGCAAGCACATTGTTTCCCTGTGAGAGTTGAGTTAGCATGTGAAAGGAAAGCTTGCCAAATGAAAGCCTTTGACAATGGAAAATCACTCACTCCTTGAAAAATAACCGCTTCCGGCGAAATGGACAAACACTTGTAGCTCAGGTCAGGATGCAAAGTGTGAGAGGCAGGAAGATTTTACAACTTGTCTCCCAATGAGAAGTGAAGTGAAAGGAATACTGACTACCCCTGAGTTTTTTCATGGGTGAGGAACATCACCGTTGGGCCAAATAGCTGCATTCAACTGAATGGCAGAAGAACAGTTTAGGATGTATGAAAACCATTCATTCCAGGAGCAAGAGGGTCTGGAATGTTGTTTAAAAGTGAGAATTGAGTGAGCTTTACAAAGGAATACTACCTGTCTCTCAGGCTTTTACAGTGTAAAGATTAGCACCTTTGTGCAAAATAGGCCTGTTGCAATGTAAGGAAGAAGCACTGTTTCTCCTGTAAGAGAACCATAAGTGTTACAAGCCAGAGGGTCAAGCACCTTGTGAAGCATGGTGAATTGCGTTACCTGTTTAATGGAACACTGCCTAACTGTCAGTGTTTTCAGGGGGAGGAACTTCAATGTTCTGCCAAATAGGCCTTTCAATTGAAAGGAGGCATACTGCAGCTCTTGTAAGACAATGATAAATGTTAGAAGCAAGAGGGTCTAGCACCCTGTTAAGCATTGTGAATTGAGTTACCTGTTTAAGGGAATACTGCCTAACTCTCAGTGTTTTTATGGGTGAGGAACCTCAAGTTTGTGCAAAATTACCCCTCTCAAGTCAAGGGAACCAACACTCCAACTCTTGGAAGAGAAGTAGGAATGTTAGAAACAGGAGGGTCAAGCACCTTGTTTCCCAAGGAGAAGTGACATACTTCTTTAAAGGAATAATGCCTACAACTCATTGTGTTCATGGGTGAGGAAAACCACCTTTGTGCAAAATAACTCCCTTAAAGGGATTGGAAGAAGCACTGTCGAACTTGTGAGATAATCACTAATGTTAGAAAGAGAAGGGTCTACCACCTTGTTCAGCATTGTGAACTGAGTTAGCTGGAAAAAGGAAAACTGCCTACCTCTCAGCGTTTTCATGGGTGAGTGCCTTCAACTATGTGCAAAATCACCTCTTTCAAGTGACTGGATCCAGCGGTGCATATGTTGTAAGAAAAGTAGGAATGTTACAAGCAGGAGGGAGAAGCAGCTTGTCTTCCGATAACTCTTGAGTAACTTGTTTCAAGGAATACTGCTTACCACTTAGTGTTTCCAGGGACGAGGAGTATCACCTTTGTGCAACATCACCCCTTCGAAGAGAATGGAAGAAGTTGTGAGGATCTTCTAAGAAAATTTTTGAGGTTAGAAGCAAGAGGGTCTAGCAACTTGTGTAACAGTGTGAGTAGAGTGAAGTTTTCAAAGGAAGACCACCTGCCACTCACGGTTTGAAAGTGTGAGGAACTTCATTTTCGTGCAAAATTGCCTGTTTCAATGAAGGGCAGGATTACTGGGTGTCTGGTAGGAGAACCACACAGTTTACAGGAAAGATGCACTAGCACTTTGTTTAGCAGCTTCAATTGATTTAGCATTCAAAAGGAACACTGCCTATCTGTCAGGGTTTTACAGTGTGAGCATTTCCATCTTTGTGCCAATAGACCTTTCCACTGAATGGAACAGGCACTGTGTCTCTTGCAAGCCGATGTCAAGGTTTGCAGCAGGAGTTGCAAGCACATAGTTTCCCTGTGAGAGTTGAGTTAGCATGTGAAAGGAAAGCTTGCCAAATGAAAGCCTTTGACAATGGAAAATCATTCACTCCTTGAAAAATAACCGCTTCCGGCGAAATGGACAAACACTTGTAGCTCAGGTCAGGATGCAAAGTGTGAGATGCAGGAAGATTTTGCAACTTGTCTCCCTATGAGAAGTGAGTTACCTGTTGAAAGGAATACTGACTACCCCTGAGTTTTTTCATGGGTGAGGAACATCACCGTTGGGCCAAATAGCTGCATTCAACTGAATGGCAGAAGAACAGTTTAGGATGTATGAAAACCATTCATTCCAGGAGCAAGAGGGTCTGGAATGTTGTTCAAAAGTGAGAATTGAGTGAGGTTTACAAAGGAATACTACCTGTCTCTCAGGCTTTTACAGTGTAAAGATTAGCACCTTTGTGCAAAATAGGCCTGTTGCAATGTAAGGAAGAAGCACTGTTTCTCCTGTAAGAGAACCATAAGTGTTACAAGCCAGAGGGTCAAGCACCTTGTGAAGCATGGTGAATTGCGTTACCTGTTTAAGGGAACACTGCCTAACTGTCAGTGTTTTCAGGGGGAGGAACTTCAATGTTCTGCCAAATAGGCCTTTCAATTGAAAGGAGGCATACTGCAGCTCTTGTAAGACAATGATAAATGTTAGAAGCAAGAGGGTCTAGCACCCTGTTAAGCATTGTGAATTGAGTTACCTGTTTAAGGGAATACTGCCTAACTCTCAGTGTTTTTATGGGTGAGGAACCTCAAGTTTGTGCAAAATTACCCCTCTCAAGTCAAGCGAACCAACACTCCAACTCTTGGAAGAGAAGTAGGAATGTTAGAAACAGGAGGGTCAAGCACCTTGTTTCCCAAGGAGAAGTGACATACTTCTTTAAAGGAATAATGCCTACAACTCATTGTGTTCATGGGTGAGGAAAACCACCTTTGTGCAAAATAACCCCCTTAAAGGGATTGGAAGAAGCACTGTCGAACTTGTGAGAGAATCATTAATGTTAGAAAGAGAAGGGTCTACCACCTTGTTCAGCATTGTGAACTGAGTTAGCTGGAAAAAGGAATACTGCCCACCTCTCAGCGTTTTCATGGGTGAGGAACACAAGTTTGGCAAAATATCCCATCCAAGCGAATGGGAGATTCCTGGTAGCTCTTGTAAGAGAGTCATGAATGTTTGAAGCAACAGGGCCTAGCAACTTGTTTAGCATTGTGAATTGACTTAGCTGTTTCAAGGAATACTGCCTACTTCTCAGGGGTTTCATGGGCTAGGAAGATCACCTTTGTGCAAAATGGCCTCTGTGAAGTGAATGGATAAACTCTGTAGCTCTTGTAAGAAAACCATGAATGTTAGAAGGAAGAGGGTCAAACACCTTCTTCCGAGTTGTGAATAGAGTTAGTTGTTTCATGGAATACTACCTACCTCTCAGGGTTTTCAGGGATGAGCACTGCAGGTTTTTTCAAAATTGCCCCATTCCAGTGAATGCAAGATGCCCTGTAGGCCTTCTAAGAGAGATATGACTGTTAACAGGAAGAGGGCCTAGCACTCTGTTGAGGATTCTCAACTGAGTTAGCTGTTTAAGGACATACTGATATGTCTCAGTGTTTTTATGTGTGAGTACCTTCAACTTTGTGCAAAATCACCACTTTCAAGTGACTGGATCCAGCGGTTCATATGTTGTAAGAAAAGTAGGAATGTTACAAGCAGGAGGGAGAAGCAGCTTGTCTTCGGATGAGACTTGAGTAACTTGTTTCAAGGAATACTTGCTACCACTTAGTGTTTCCATGGAGCAGGAGTATCACTTTGTGCAACATCACCCCTTTGAAGGGAATGGAAGAAGTTCTGAGGCTCTTCCACGAAAATTTTTGAGGTTAGAAGCAAGAGGGTCTAGCAACTTGTGTAACAGTGTGAGTAGAGTGAAGTTTTCAAAGGAAGACCACCTGCCACTCACGGTTTGAAAGTGTGAGGAACTTCATTTTCGTGCAAAATTGCCTGTTTCAATGAAGGGCAGGATTACTGGGTGTCTGGTAGGAGAACCACACAGGTTACAAGAAAGATGCACTAGCACTTTGTTTAGCAGCTTCAATTGATTTAGCATTCAAAAGGAACACTGCCTATCTGTCACGGTTTGACAGTGTGAGCATTTCCATCTTTGTGCCAATAGACCTTTCCACTGAATGGAACAGGCACTGTGTCTCTTGCAAGCCGATGTCAAGGTTTGCAGCAGGAGTTGCAAGCACATTGTTTCCCTGTGAGAGTTGAGTTAGCATGTGAAAGGAAAGCTTGCCAAATGAAAGCCTTTGACAATGGAAAATCATTCACTCGTTGAAAAATAACCGCTTCCGGCGAAATGGACAAACACTTGTAGCTCAGGTCAGGATGCAAAGTGTGAGAGGCAGGAAGATTTTGCAACTTGTCTCCCTACGAGAAGTGAGTTACCTGTTGAAAGGAATACTGACTACCCCTGAGTTTTTTCATGGGTGAGGACCATCACCGTTGGGCCAAATAGCTGCATTCAACTGAATGGCAGAAGAACAGTTTAGGATGTATGAAAACCATTCATTCCATGAGCAAGAGGGTCTGGAATGTTGTTCAAAAGTGAGAATTGAGTGAGCTTTACAAAGGAATACTACTTGTCTCTCAGGGTTTTACAGTGTAAAGATTAGTACCTTTGTGCAAAATAGGCCTGTTGCAATGTAAGGAAGAAGCACTGTTTCTCCTGTAAGAGAACCATAAGTGTTACAAGCCAGAGGGTCAAGCACCTTGTGAAGCATGGTGAATTGCGTTACCTGTTTAAGGGAACACTGCCTAACTGTCAGTGTTTTCAGGGGGAGGAACTTCAATGTTCTGCCAAATAGGCCTTTCAATTGAAAGGAGGCATACTGCAGCTCTTGTAAGACAATGATAAATGTTAGAAGCAAGAGGGTCTAGCACCCTGTTAAGCATTGTGAATTGAGTTACCTGTTTAAGGGAATACTGCCTAACTCTCAGTGTTTTTATGGGTGAGGAACCTCAAGTTTGTGCAAAATTACCCCTCTCAAGTCAAGGGAACCAACACTCCAACTCTTGGAAGAGAAGTAGGAATGTTAGAAACAGGAGGGTCAAGCACCTTGTTTCCCAAGGAAAAGTGACATACTTCTTTAAAGGAATAATGCCTACAACTCATTGTGTTCATGGGTGAGGAAAACCACCTTTGTGCAAAATAACCCACTTAAAGGGATTGGAAGAAGCACTGTCGAACTTGTGAGAGAATCATTAATGTTAGAAAGAGAAGGGTTTCCCACCTTGTTCAGCATTGTGAACTGAGTTAGCTGGAAAAAGGAAAACTGCCTACCTCTCAGCGTTTTCATGGGTGAGTGCCTTCAACTATGTGCAAAATCACCTCTTTCAAGTGACTGGATCCAGCGGTGCATATGTTGTAAGAAAAGTAGGAATGTTACAAGCAGGAAGGAGAAGCAGCTTGTCTTCCGATAACTCTTGAGTAACTTGTTTCAAGGAATACTGCTTACCACTTAGTGTTTCCAGGGACGAGGAGTATCACCTTTGTGCAACATCACCCCTTCGAAGAGAATGGAAGAAGTTGTGAGGATCTTCTAAGAAAATTTTTGAGGTTAGAAGCAAGAGGGTCTAGCAACTTGTGTAACAGTGTGAGTAGAGTGAAGTTTTCAAAGGAAGACCACCTGCCACTCACGGTTTGAAAGTGTGAGGAACTTCATTTTCGTGCAAAATTGCCTGTTTCAATGAAGGGCAGGATTACTGGGTGTCTGGTAGGACAACCACACAGGTTACAAGAAAGATGCACTAGCACTTTGTTTAGCAGCTTCAATTGATTTAGCATTCAAAAGGAACACTGCCTATCTGTCACGGTTTGACAGTGTGAGCATTTCCATCTTTGTGCCAATAGACCTTTCCACTGAATGGAACAGGCACTGTGTCTCTTGCAAGCCGATGTCAAGGTTTGCAGCAGGAGTTGCAAGCACATAGTTTCCCTGTGAGAGTTGAGTTAGCATGTGAAAGGAAAGCTTGCCAAATGAAAGCCTTTGACAATGGAAAATCATTCACTCCTTGAAAAATAACCGCTTCCGGCGAAATGGACAAACACTTGTAGCTCAGGTCAGGATGCAAAGTGTGAGAGGCAGGAAGATTTTGCAACTTGTCTCCCTACGAGAAGTGAGTTACCTGTTGAAAGGAATACTGACTACCCCTGAGTTTTTTCATGGGTGAGGAACATCACCGTTGGGCCAAATAGCTGCATTCAACTGAATGGCAGAAGAACAGTTTAGGATGTATGAAAACCATTCATTCCAGGAGCAAGAGGGTCTGGAATGTTGTTCAAAAGTGACAATTGAGTGAGGTTTACAAAGGAATACTACCTGTCTCTCAGGCTTTTACAGTGTAAAGATTAGCACCTTTGTGCAAAATAGGCCTGTTGCAATGTAAGGAAGAAGCACTGTTTCTCCTGTAAGAGAACCATAAGTGTTACAACCCAGAGGGTCAAGCACCTTGTGAAGCATGGTGAATTGCGTTACCTGTTTAAGGGAACACTGCCTGACTGTCAGTGTTTTCAGGGGGAGGAACTTCAATGTTCTGCCAAATAGGCCTTTCAATTGAAAGGAGGCATACTGCAGCTCTTGTAAGACAATGATAAATGTTAGAAGCAAGAGGGTCTAGCACCCTGTTAAGCATTGTGAATTGAGTTACCTGTTTAAGGGAATACTGCCTAACTCTCAGTGTTTTTATGGGTGAGGAACCTCAAGTTTGTGCAAAATTACCCCTCTCAAGTCAAGCTAACCAACACTCCAACTCTTGGAAGAGAAGTAGGAATGTTAGAAACAGGAGGGTCAAGCACCTTGTTTCCCAAGGAGAAGTGACATACTTCTTTAAAGGAATAATGCCTACAACTCATTGTGTTCATGGGTGAGGAAAACCACCTTTGTGCAAAATAACCCCCTTAAAGGGATTGGAAGAAGCACTGTCGAACTTGTGAGAGAATCATTAATGTTAGAAAGAGAAGGGTCTACCACCTTGTTCAGCATTGTGAACTGAGTTAGCTGGAAAAAGGAATACTGCCCACCTCTCAGCGTTTTCATGGGTGAGGAACACAAGTTTGGCAAAATATCCCATCCAAGCGAATGGGAGATTCCTTGTAGCTCTTGTAAGAGAGTCATGAATGTTTGAAGCAACAGGGCCTAGCAACTTGTTTAGCATTGTGAATTGACTTAGCTGTTTCAAGGAATACTGCCTACTTCTCAGGGGTTTCATGGGCTAGGAAGATCACCTTTGTGCAAAATGGCCTCTGTGAAGTGAATGGAGAAACTCTGTAGCTCTTGTAAGAAAACCATGAATGTTAGAAGGAAGAGGGTCAAACACCTTCTTCAGAGTTGTGAATAGAGTTAGTTGTTTCATGGAATACTACCTACCTCTCAGGGTTTTCAGGGATGAGCACTCCAGGTTTTTTCAAAATTGCCCCATTCCAGTGAATGCAAGATGCCCTGTAGGCCTTCTAAGAGAGATATGACTGTTAACAGGAAGAGGGCCTAGCACTCTGTTGAGGATTCTCAACTGAGTTAGCTGTTTAAGGACATACTGATATGTCTCAGTGTTTTTATGTGTGAGTACCTTCAACTTTGTGCAAAATCACCACTTTCAAGTGACTGGGTCCAGCGGTTCATATGTTGTAAGAAAAGTAGGAATGTTACAAGCAGGAGGGAGAAGCAGCTTGTCTTCGGATGAGACTTGAGTAACTTGTTTCAAGGAATACTTGCTACCACTTAGTGTTTCCATGGAGCAGGAGTATCACTTTGTGCAACATCACCCCTTTGAAGGGAATGGAAGAAGTTCTGAGGCTCTTCCACGAAAATTTTTGACGTTAGAAGCAAGAGGGTCTAGCAACTTGTGTAACAGTGTGAGTAGAGTGAAGTTTTCAAAGGAAGACCACCTGCCACTCACGGTTTGAAAGTGTGAGGAACTTCATTTTCGTGCAAAATTGCCTGTTTCAATGAAGGGCAGGATTACTGGGTGTCTGGTAGGAGAACCACACAGGTTACAGGAAAGATGCACTAGCACTTTGTTTAGCAGCTTCAATTGATTAAGCATTCAAAAGGAACACTGCCTATCTGTCAGGGTTTGACAGTGTGAGCATTTCCATCTTTGTGCCAATAGACCTTTCCACTGAATGGAACAGGCACTGTGTCTCTTGCAAGCCGATGTCAAGGTTTGCAGCAGGAGTTGCAAGCACATAGTTTCCCTGTGAGAGTTGAGTTAGCATGTGAAAGGAAAGCTTGCCAAATGAAAGCCTTTGACAATGGAAAATCATTCACTCCTTGAAAAATAACCGCTTCCGGCGAAATGGACAAACACTTGTAGCTCAGGTCAGGATGCAAAGTGTGAGAGGCAGGAAGATTTTGCAACTTGTCTCCCTATGAGAAGTGAGTTACCTGTTGAAAGGAATACTGACTACCCCTGAGTTTTTTCATGGGTGAGGAACATCACCGTTGGGCCAAATAGCTGCATTCAACTGAATGGCAGAAGAACAGTTTAGGATGTATGAAAACCATTCATTCCAGGAGCAAGAGGGTCTGGAATGTTGTTCAAAAGTGAGAATTGAGTGAGGTTTACAAAGGAATACTACCTGTCTCTCAGGCTTTTACAGTGTAAAGATTAGCACCTTTGTGCAAAATAGGCCTGTTGCAATGTAAGGAAGAAGCACTGTTTCTCCTGTAAGAGAACCATAAGTGTTACAAGCCAGAGGGTCAAGCACCTTGTGAAGCATGGTGAATTGCGTTACCTGTTTAAGGGAACACTGCCTAACTGTCAGTGTTTTCAGGGGGAGGAACTTCAATGTTCTGCCAAATAGGCCTTTCAATTGAAAGGAGGCATACTGCAGCTCTTGTAAGACAATGATAAATGTTAGAAGCAAGAGGGTCTAGCACCCTGTTAAGCATTGTGAATTGAGTTACCTGTTTAAGGGAATACTGCCTAACTCTCAGTGTTTTTATGGGTGAGGAACCTCAAGTTTGTGCAAAATTACCCCTCTCAAGTCAAGGGAACCAACACTCCAACTCTTGGAAGAGAAGTAGGAATGTTAGAAACAGGAGGGTCAAGCACCTTGTTTCCCAAGGAGAAGTGACATACTTCTTTAAAGGAATAATGCCTACAACTCATTGTGTTCATGGGTGAGGAAAACCACCTTTGTGCAAAAGAACCCCCTTAAAGGGATTGGAAGAAGCACTGTCGAACTTGTGAGAGAATCATTAATGTTAGAAAGAGAAGGGTCTACCACCTTGTTCAGCATTGTGAACTGAGTTAGCTGGAAAAAGGAATACTGCCCACCTCTCAGCGTTTTCATGGGTGAGGAACACAAGTTTGGCAAAATATCCCATCCAAGCGAATGGGAGATTCCTGGTAGCTCTTGTAAGAGAGTCATGAATGTTTGAAGCAACAGGGCCTAGCAACTTGTTTAGCATTGTGAATTGACTTAGCTGTTTCAAGGAATACTGCCTACTTCTCAGGGGTTTCATGGGCTAGGAAGATCACCTTTGTGCAAAATGGCCTCTGTGAAGTGAATGGAGAAACTCTGTAGCTCTTGTAAGAAAACCATGAATGTTAGAAGGAAGAGGGTCAAACACCTTCTTCAGAGTTGTGAATAGAGTTAGTTGTTTCATGGAATACTACCTACCTCTCAGGGTTTTCAGGGATGAGCACTCCAGGTTTTTTCAAAATTGCCCCATTCCAGTGAATGCAAGATGCCCTGTAGGCCTTCTAAGAGAGATATGACTGTTAACAGGAAGAGGGCCTAGCACTCTGTTGAGGATTCTCAACTGAGTTAGCTGTTTAAGGACATACTGATATGTCTCAGTGTTTTTATGTGTGAGTACCTTCAACTTTGTGCAAAATCACCACTTTCAAGTGACTGGGTCCAGCGGTTCATATGTTGTAAGAAAAGTAGGAATGTTACAAGCAGGAGGGAGAAGCAGCTTGTCTTCGGATGAGACTTGAGTAACTTGTTTCAAGGAATACTTGCTACCACTTAGTGTTTCCATGGAGCAGGAGTATCACTTTGTGCAACATCACCCCTTTGAAGGGAATGGAAGAAGTTCTGAGGCTCTTCCACGAAAATTTTTGAGGTTAGAAGCAAGAGGGTCTAGCAACTTGTGTAACAGTGTGAGTAGAGTGAAGTTTTCAAAGGAAGACCACCTGCCACTCACGGTTTGAAAGTGTGAGGAACTTCATTTTCGTGCAAAATTGCCTGTTTCAATGAAGGGCAGGATTACTGGGTGTCTGGTAGGAGAACCACACAGGTTACAGGAAAGATGCACTAGCACTTTGTTTAGCAGCTTCAATTGATTTAGCATTCAAAAGAAACACTGCCTATCTGTCAGGGTTTGACAGTGTGAGCATTTCCATCTTTGTGCCAATAGACCTTTCCACTGAATGGAACAGGCACTGTGTCTCTTGCAAGCCGATGTCAAGGTTTGCAGCAGGAGTTGCAAGCACATTGTTTCCCTGTGAGAGTTGAGTTAGCATGTGAAAGGAAAGTTTGCCAAATGAAAGCCTTTGACAATGGAAAATCATTCACTCCTTGAAAAATAACCGCTTCCGTCGAAATGGACAAACACTTGTAGCTCAGGTCAGGATGCAAAGTGTGAGAGGCAGGAAGATTTTGCAACTTGTCTCCCTACGAGAAGTGAGTTACCTGTTGAAAGGAATACTGACTACCCCTGAGTTTTTTCATGGGTGAGGAACATCACCTTTGGGCCAAATAGCTGCATTCAACTGAATGGCAGAAGAACAGTTTAGGATGTATGAAAACCATTCATTCCAGGAGCAAGAAGGTCTGGAATGTTGTTCAAGAGTGAGAATTGAGTGAGCTTTACAAAGGAATACTACTTGTCTCTCAGGGTTTTACAGTGTAAAGATTAGTACCTTTGTGCAAAATAGGCCTGTTGCAATGTAAGGAAGAAGCACTGTTTCTCCTGTAAGAGAACCATAAGTGTTACAAGCCAGAGGGTCAAGCACCTTGTGAAGCATGGTGAATTGCGTTACCTGTTTAAGGGAACACTGCCTAACTGTCAGTGTTTTCAGGGGGAGGAACTTCAATGTTCTGCCAAATAGGCCTTTCAATTGAAAGGAGGCATACTGCAGCTCTTGTAAGACAATGATAAATGTTAGAAGCAAGAGGGTCTAGCACCCTGTTAAGCATTGTGAATTGAGTTACCTGTTTAAGGGAATACTGCCTAACTCTCAGTGTTTTTATGGGTGAGGAACCTCAAGTTTGTGCAAAATTACCCCTCTCAAGTCAAGGGAACCAACACTCCAACTCTTGGAAGAGAAGTAGGAATGTTAGAAACAGGAGGGTCAAGCACCTTGTTTCCCAAGGAGAAGTGACATACTTCTTTAAAGGAATAATGCCTACAACTCATTGTGTTCATGGGTGAGGAAAACCACCTTTGTGCAAAAGAACCCCCTTAAAGGGATTGGAAGAAGCACTGTCGAACTTGTGAGAGAATCATTAATGTTAGAAAGAGAAGGGTTTCCCACCTTGTTCAGCATTGTGAACTGAGTTAGCTGGAAAAAGGAATACTGCCTACCTCTCAGCGTTTTCATGGGTGAGTGCCTTCAACTATGTGCAAAATCACCACTTTCAAGTGACTGGGTCCAGCGGTTCATATGTTGTAAGAAAAGTAGGAATGTTACAAGCAGGAGGGAGAAGCAGCTTGTCTTCGGATGAGACTTGAGTAACTTGTTTCAAGGAATACTTGCTACCACTTAGTGTTTCCATGGAGCAGGAGTATCACTTTGTGCAACATCACCCCTTTGAAGGGAATGGAAGAAGTTCTGAGGCTCTTCCACGAAAATTTTTGAGGTTAGAAGCAAGAGGGTCTAGCAACTTGTGTAACAGTGAGAGTAGAGTGAAGTTTTCAAAGGAAGACCACCTGCCACTCACGGTTTGAAAGTGTGAGGAACTTCATTTTGGTGCAAAATTGCCTGTTTCCATGAAGGGAAGGATTACAGGGTGTCTGATAGGATAATCACAAAAGTTACAGGAAAGATACGCTAGCACTTTGTTTAGCAGCTTCAATTGATTTAGCATTCAAAAGGAACACTGCCTATCTGTCAGGGTTTGACAGTGTGAGCATTTCCGTCTTTGTGCCAATAGACCTTTATACTGAATGGAACAGGCACTGTGTCTCTTGCAAGCCGATGTCAAGGTTTGCAGCAGGAGTTGCAAGCACATTGTTTCCCTGTGAGAGTTGAGTTAGCATGTGAAAGGAAAGCTTGCCAAATGAAAGCCTTTGACAATGGAAAATCATTCACTCCTTGAAAAATAACCGCTTCCAGCGAAATGGACAAACACTTGTAGCTCAGGGCAGGATGCAAAGTGTGAGAGGCAGGAAGATTTTGCAACTTGTCTCTCTATGAGAAGTGAGTTACCTGTTGAAAGGAATACTGACTACCCCTGAGTTTTTTCATGGGTGAGGAACATCACCGTTGGGCCAAATAGCTGCATTCAACTGAATGGCAGAAGAACAGTTTAGGATGTATGAAAACCATTCATTCCAGGAGCAAGAGGGTCTGGAATGTTGTTCAAGAGTGAGAATTGAGTGAGCTTTACAAAGGAATACTACCTGTCTCTCAGGCCTTTACAGTGTAAAGATTAGTACCTTTGTGCAAAATAGGCCTGTTGCAATGTAAGGAAGAAGCACTGTTTCTCCTGTAAGAGAACCATAAGTGTTACAAGCCAGAGGGTCAAGCACCTTGTGAAGCATGGTGAATTGAGTTACCTGTTTTAGGGAACACTGCCTAACTGTCAGTGTTTTCAGGGGGAGGAACTTCAATGTTCTGCCAAATAGGCCTTTCAAGTAAAAGGAGAAATACTGCAGCTCTTGTATGACAATGATTAATGTTAGAAGGAAGAGGGTCTAGCACCCTGTTAAGCATTGTGAATTGAGTTACCTGTTTAAGGGAATACTGCCTAACTCTCAGTGTTTTTATGGGTGAGGAACCTCAAGTTTGTGCAAAATTACCTCTTTCAAGTCAAGGGAACCGACACTCCAACTCTTGCAAGAGAAGTAGGAATGTTAGAAACAGGAGGGTCAAGCACCTTATTTCCCAAGGATAATTGACATACTTCTTTAAAGGAAAAATGCTTACAACTCAGTGAATTCATGGGTGAGGAATACCACCTTTCTGCAAAATAACCCCCTTAAATCGAATGGAAGAATCACTGTCGAACTTGTGAGAGAATCATTAATGTTAGAAAGAGAAGGGTCTACCACCTTGTTCAGCATTGTGAACTGAGTTAGCTGGGTAAAGGAATACTGCCTATCTCTCAGCGTTTTCATGTGTGAGTGCCTTCAACTATGTGCAAAATCACCTCTTTCAAGTGACTGGATCCAGCGGTGCATATGTTGTAAGAAAAGTAGGAATGTTACAAGCAGGAGGGTGAAGCAGCTTGTCTTCCGATAAGTCTTGAGTAACTTGTTTCAAGGAATACTGCTTACCACTTAGTGTTTCCAGGGACGAGGAGTATCACCTTTGTACAACATCACCCCTTTGAAGAGAATGGAAGAAGTTGTGAGGATCTTCTAAGAAAATTTGTGAGGTTAGAAGCAAGAGGGTCTAACAACTTGTGTAACAGTGTGAGTAGAGTGAAGTTTTCAAAGGAAGACCACCTGCCACTCACGGTTTGAAAGTGTGAGGAACTTCATTTTCGTGCAAAATTGCCTGTTTCAATGAAGGGCAGGATTACTGGGTGTCTGGTAGGAGAACCACACAGGTTACAGGAAAGATGCACTAGCACTTTGTTTAGCAGCTTCAATTGATTTAGCATTCAAAAGGAACACTGCCTATCTGTCAGGGTTTGACAGTGTGAGCATTTCCATCTTTGTGCCAATAGACCTTTCCACTGAATGGAACAGGCACTGTGTCTCTTGCAAGCCGATGTCAAGGTTTGCTAGAGGAGTTGCAAGCACATTGTTTCCCTGTGAGAGTTGAGTTAGCATGTGAAAGGAAAGCTTGCCAAATGAAAGCCTTTGACAATGGAAAATCATTCACTCCTTGAAAAATAACCGCTTCCGGCGAAATGGACAAACACTTGTAGCTCAGGTCAGGATGCAAAGTGTGAGAGGCAGGAAGATTTTGCAACTTGTCTCCCTATGAGAAGTGAGTTACCTGTTGAAAGGAATACTGACTACCCCTGAGTTTTTTCATGGGTGAGGAACATCACCGTTGGGCCAAATAGCTGCATTCAACTGAATGGCAGAAGAACAGTTTAGGATGTATGAAAACCATTCATTCCAGGAGCAAGAGGGTCTGGAATGTTGTTCAAAAGTGAGAATTGAGTGAGGTTTACAAAGGAATACTACCTGTCTCTCAGGCTTTTACAGTGTAAAGATTAGCACCTTTGTGCAAAATAGGCCTGTTGCAATGTAAGGAAGAAGCACTGTTTCTCCTGTAAGAGAACCATAAGTGTTACAAGCCAGAGGGTCAAGCACCTTGTGAAGCATGGTGAATTGCGTTACCTGTTTAAGGGAACACTGCCTAACTGTCAGTGTTTTCAGGGGGAGGAACTTCAATGTTCTGCCAAATAGGCCTTTCAATTGAAAGGAGGCATACTGCAGCTCTTGTAAGACAATGATAAATGTTAGAAGCAAGAGGGTCTAGCACCCTGTTAAGCATTGTGAATTGAGTTACCTGTTTAAGGGAATACTGCCTAACTCTCAGTGTTTTTATGGGTGAGGAACCTCAAGTTTGTGCAAAATTACCCCTCTCAAGTCAAGGGAACCAACACTCCAACTCTTGGAAGAGAAGTAGGAATGTTAGAAACAGGAGGGTCAAGCACCTTGTTTCCCAAGGAGAAGTGACATACTTCTTTAAAGGAATAATGCCTACAACTCATTGTGTTCATGGGTGAGGAAAACCACCTTTGTGCAAAATAACCCCCTTAAAGGGATTGGAAGAAGCACTGTCGAACTTGTGAGAGAATCATTAATGTTAGAAAGAGAAGGGTCTACCACCTTGTTCAGCATTGTGAACTGAGTTAGCTGGAAAAAGGAATACTGCCCACCTCTCAGCGTTTTCATGGGTGAGGAACACAAGTTTGGCAAAATATCCCGTCCAAGCGAATGGGAGATTCCTGGTAGCTCTTGTAAGAGAGTCATGAATGTTTGAAGCAACAGGGCCTAGCAACTTGTTTAGCATTGTGAATTGACTTAGCTGTTTCAAGGAATACTGCCTACTTCTCAGGGGTTTCATGGGCTAGGAAGATCACCTTTGTGCAAAATGGCCTCTGTGAAGTGAATGGAGAAACTCTGTAGCTCTTGTAAGAAAACCATGAATGTTAGAAGGAAGAGGGTCAAACACCTTCTTCCGAGTTGTGAATAGAGTTAGTTGTTTCATGGAATACTACCTACCTCTCAGGGTTTTCAGGGATGAGCACTCCAGGTTTTTTCAAAATTGCCCCATTCCAGTGAATGCAAGATGCCCTGTAGGCCTTCTAAGAGAGATATGACTGTTAACAGGAAGAGGGCCTAGCACTCTGTTGAGGATTCTCAACTGAGTTAGCTGTTTAAGGACATACTGATATGTCTCAGTGTTTTTATGTGTGAGTACCTTCAACTTTGTGCAAAATCACCACTTTCAAGTGACTGGGTCCAGCGGTTCATATGTTGTAAGAAAAGTAGGAATGTTACAAGCAGGAGGGAGAAGCAGCTTGTCTTCGGATGAGACTTGAGTAACTTGTTTCAAGGAATACTTGCTACCACTTAGTGTTTAAATGGAGCAGGAGTATCACTTTGTGCAACATCACCCCTTTGAAGGGAATGGAAGAAGTTCTGAGGCTCTTCCACGAAAATTTTTGAGGTTAGAAGCAAGAGGGTCTAGCAACTTGTGTAACAGTGTGAGTAGAGTGAAGTTTTCAAAGGAAGACCACCTGCCACTCACGGTTTGAAAGTGTGAGGAACTTCATTTTCGTGCAAAATTGCCTGTTTCAATGAAGGGCAGGATTACTGGGTGTCTGGTAGGAGAACCACACAGGTTACAAGAAAGATGCACTAGCACTTTGTTTAGCAGCTTCAATTGATTTAGCATTCAAAAGGAACACTGCCTATCTGTCACAGTTTGACAGTGTGAGCATTTCCATCTTTGTGCCAATAGACCTTTCCACTGAATGGAACAGGCACTGTGTCTCTTGCAAGCCGATGTCAAGGTTTGCAGCAGGAGTTGCAAGCACATAGTTTCCCTGTGAGAGTTGAGTTAGCATGTGAAAGGAAAGCTTGCCAAATGAAAGCCTTTGACAATGGAAAATCATTCACTCCTTGAAAAATAACCGCTTCCGGCGAAATGGACAAACACTTGTAGCTCAGGTCAGGATGCAAAGTGTGAGAGGCAGGAAGATTTTGCAACTTGTTTCCCTATGAGAAGTGAGTTACCTGTTGAAAGGAATACTGACTACCCCTGAGTTTTTTCATGGGTGAGGAACATCACCGTTGGGCCAAATAGCTGCATTCAACTGAATGGCAGAAGAACAGTTTAGGATGTATGAAAACCATTCATTCCAGGAGCAAGAGGGTCTGGAATGTTGTTCAAAAGTGAGAATTGAGTGAGGTTTACAAAGGAATACTACCTGTCTCTCAGGCTTTTACAGTGTAAAGATTAGCACCTTTGTGCAAAATAGGCCTGTTGCAATGTAAGGAAGAAGCACTGTTTCTCCTGTAAGAGAACCATAAGTGTTACAAGCCAGAGGGTCAAGCACCTTGTGAAGCATGGTGAATTGCGTTACCTGTTTAAGGGAACACTGCCTAACTGTCAGTGTTTTCAGGGGGAGGAACTTCAATGTTCTGCCAAATAGGCCTTTCAATTGAAAGGAGGCATACTGCAGCTCTTGTAAGACAATGATAAATGTTAGAAGCAAGAGGGTCTAGCACCCTGTTAAGCATTGTGAATTGAGTTACCTGTTTAAGGGAATACTGCCTAACTCTCAGTGTTTTTATGGGTGAGGAACCTCAAGTTTGTGCAAAATTACCCCTCTCAAGTCAAGGGAACCAACACTCCAACTCTTGGAAGAGAAGTAGGAATGTTAGAAACAGGAGGGTCAAGCACCTTGTTTCCCAAGGAGAAGTGACATACTTCTTTAAAGGAATAATGCCTACAACTCATTGTGTTCATGGGTGAGGAAAACCACCTTTGTGCAAAATAACCCCCTTAAAGGGATTGGAAGAAGCACTGTCGAACTTGTGAGAGAATCATTAATGTTAGAAAGAGAAGGGTCTACCACCTTGTTCAGCATTGTGAACTGAGTTAGCTGGAAAAAGGAATACTGCCCACCTCTCAGCGTTTTCATGGGTGAGGAACACAAGTTTGGCAAAATATCCCGTCCAAGCGAATGGGAGATTCCTGGTAGCTCTTGTAAGAGAGTCATGAATGTTTGAAGCAACAGGGCCTAGCAACTTGTTTAGCATTGTGAATTGACTTAGCTGTTTCAAGGAATACTGCCTACTTCTCAGGGGTTTCATGGGCTAGGAAGATCACCTTTGTGCAAAATGGCCTCTGTGAAGTGAATGGAGAAACTCTGTAGCTCTTGTAAGAAAACCATGAATGTTAGAAGGAAGAGGGTCAAACACCTTCTTCCGAGTTGTGAATAGAGTTAGTTGTTTCATGGAATACTACCTACCTCTCAGGGTTTTCAGGGATGAGCACTCCAGGTTTTTTCAAAATTGCCCCATTCCAGTGAATGCAAGATGCCCTGTAGGCCTTCTAAGAGAGATATGACTGTTAACAGGAAGAGGGCCTAGCACTCTGTTGAGGATTCTCAACTGAGTTAGCTGTTTAAGGACATACTGATATGTCTCAGTGTTTTTATGTGTGAGTACCTTCAACTTTGTGCAAAATCACCACTTTCAAGTGACTGGGTCCAGCGGTTCATATGTTGTAAGAAAAGTAGGAATGTTACAAGCAGGAGGGAGAAGCAGCTTGTCTTCGGATGAGACTTGAGTAACTTGTTTCAAGGAATACTTGCTACCACTTAGTGTTTCCATGGAGCAGGAGTATCACTTTGTGCAACATCACCCCTTTGAAGGGAATGGAAGAAGTTCTGAGGCTCTTCCACGAAAATTTTTGAGGTTAGAAGCAAGAGGGTCTAGCAACTTGTGTAACAGTGTGAGTAGAGTGAAGTTTTCAAAGGAAGACCACCTGCCACTCACGGTTTGAAAGTGTGAGGAACTTCATTTTCGTGCAAAATTGCCTGTTTCAATGAAGGGCAGGATTACTGGGTGTCTGGTAGGAGAACCACACAGGTTACAAGAAAGATGCACTAGCACTTTGTTTAGCAGCTTCAATTGATTTAGCATTCAAAAGGAACACTGCCTATCTGTCACGGTTTGACAGTGTGAGCATTTCCATCTTTGTGCCAATAGACCTTTCCACTGAATGGAACAGGCACTGTGTCTCTTGCAAGCCGATGTCAAGGTTTGCAGCAGGAGTTGCAAGCACATAGTTTCCCTGTGAGAGTTGAGTTAGCATGTGAAAGGAAAGCTTGCCAAATGAAAGCCTTTGACAATGGAAAATCATTCACTCCTTGAAAAATAACCGCTTCCGGCGAAATGGACAAACACTTGTAGCTCAGGTCAGGATGCAAAGTGTGAGAGGCAGGAAGATTTTGCAACTTGTCTCCCTATGAGAAGTGAGTTACCTGTTGAAAGGAATACTGACTACCCCTGAGTTTTTTCATGGGTGAGGAACATCACCGTTGGGCCAAATAGCTGCATTCAACTGAATGGCAGAAGAACAGTTTAGGATGTATGAAAACCATTCATTCCAGGAGCAAGAGGGTCTGGAATGTTGTTCAAAAGTGAGAATTGAGTGAGGTTTACAAAGGAATACTACCTGTCTCTCAGGCTTTTACAGTGTAAAGATTAGCACCTTTGTGCAAAATAGGCCTGTTGCAATGTAAGGAAGAAGCACTGTTTCTCCTGTAAGAGAACCATAAGTGTTACAAGCCAGAGGGTCAAGCACCTTGTGAAGCATGGTGAATTGCGTTACCTGTTTAAGGGAACACTGCCTAACTGTCAGTGTTTTCAGGGGGAGGAACTTCAATGTTCTGCCAAATAGGCCTTTCAATTGAAAGGAGGCATACTGCAGCTCTTGTAAGACAATGATAAATGTTAGAAGCAAGAGGGTCTAGCACCCTGTTAAGCATTGTGAATTGAGTTACCTGTTTAAGGGAATACTGCCTAACTCTCAGTGTTTTTATGGGTGAGGAACCTCAAGTTTGTGCAAAATTACCCCTCTCAAGTCAAGGGAACCAACACTCCAACTCTTGGAAGAGAAGTAGGAATGTTAGAAACAGGAGGGTCAAGCACCTTGTTTCCCAAGGAGAAGTGACATACTTCTTTAAAGGAATAATGCCTACAACTCATTGTGTTCATGGGTGAGGAAAACCACCTTTGTGCAAAATAACCCCCTTAAAGGGATTGGAAGAAGCACTGTCGAACTTGTGAGAGAATCATTAATGTTAGAAAGAGAAGGGTCTACCACCTTGTTCAGCATTGTGAACTGAGTTAGCTGGAAAAAGGAAAACTGCCTACCTCTCAGCGTTTTCATGGGTGAGTGCCTTCAACTATGTGCAAAATCACCTCTTTCAAGTGACTGGATCCAGCGGTGCATATGTTGTAAGAAAAGTAGGAATGTTACAAGCAGGAGGGAGAAGCAGCTTGTCTTCCGATAACTCTTGAGTAACTTGTTTCAAGGAATACTGCTTACCACTTAGTGTTTCCAGGGACGAGGAGTATCACCTTTGTGCAACATCACCCCTTCGAAGAGAATGGAAGAAGTTGTGAGGATCTTCTAAGAAAATTTTTGAGGTTAGAAGCAAGAGGGTCTAGCAACTTGTGTAACAGTGTGAGTAGAGTGAAGTTTTCAAAGGAAGACCACCTGCCACTCACGGTTTGAAAGTGTGAGGAACTTCATTTTCGTGCAAAATTGCCTGTTTCAATGAAGGGCAAGATTACTGGGTGTCTGGTAGGAGAACCACACAGGTTACAGGAAAGATGCACTAGCACTTTGTTTAGCAGCTTCAATTGATTTAGCATTCAAAAGGAACACTGCCTATCTGTCAGGGTTTTACAGTGTGAGCATTTCCATCTTTGTGCCAATAGACCTTTCCACTGAATGGAACAGGCACTGTGTCTCTTGCAAGCCGATGTCAAGGTTTGCAGCAGGAGTTGCAAGCACATAGTTTCCCTGTGAGAGTTGAGTTAGCATGTGAAAGGAAAGCTTGCCAAATGAAAGCCTTTGACAATGGAAAATCATTCACTCCTTGAAAAATAACCGCTTCCGGCGAAATGGACAAACACTTGTAGCTCAGGTCAGGATGCAAAGTGTGAGAGGCAGGAAGACTTTGCAACTTGTCTCCCTATGAGAAGTGAGTTACCTGTTGAAAGGAATACTGACTACCCCTGAGTTTTTTCATGGGTGAGGAACATCACCGTTGGGCCAAATAGCTGCATTCAACTGAATGGCAGAAGAACAGTTTAGGATGTATGAAAACCATTCATTCCAGGAGCAAGAGGGTCTGGAATGTTGTTCAAAAGTGAGAATTGAGTGAGGTTTACAAAGGAATACTACCTGTCTCTCAGGCTTTTACAGTGTAAAGATTAGCACCTTTGTGCAAAATAGGCCTGTTGCAATGTAAGGAAGAAGCACTGTTTCTCCTGTAAGAGAACCATAAGTGTTACAAGCCAGAGGGTCAAGCACCTTGTGAAGCATGGTGAATTGCGTTACCTGTTTAAGGGAACACTGCCTAACTGTCAGTGTTTTCAGGGGGAGGAACTTCAATGTTCTGCCAAATAGGCCTTTCAATTGAAAGGAGGCATACTGCAGCTCTTGTAAGACAATGATAAATGTTAGAAGCAAGAGGGTCTAGCACCCTGTTAAGCATTGTGAATTGAGTTACCTGTTTAAGGGAATACTGCCTAACTCTCAGTGTTTTTATGGGTGAGGAACCTCAAGTTTGTGCAAAATTACCCCTCTCAAGTCAAGCGAACCAACACTCCAACTCTTGGAAGAGAAGTAGGAATGTTAGAAACAGGAGGGTCAAGCACCTTGTTTCCCAAGGAGAAGTGACATACTTCTTTAAAGGAATAATGCCTACAACTCATTGTGTTCATGGGTGAGGAAAACCACCTTTGTGCAAAATAACCCCCTTAAAGGGATTGGAAGAAGCACTGTCGAACTTGTGAGAGAATCATTAATGTTAGAAAGAGAAGGGTCTACCACCTTGTTCAGCATTGTGAACTGAGTTAGCTGGAAAAAGGAATACTGCCCACCTCTCAGCGTTTTCATGGGTGAGGAACACAAGTTTGGCAAAATATCCCATCCAAGCGAATGGGAGATTCCTGGTAGCTCTTGTAAGAGAGTCATGAATGTTTGAAGCAACAGGGCCTAGCAACTTGTTTAGCATTGTGAATTGACTTAGCTGTTTCAAGGAATACTGCCTACTTCTCAGGGGTTTCATGGGCTAGGAAGATCACCTTTGTGCAAAATGGCCTCTGTGAAGTGAATGGAGAAACTCTGTAGCTCTTGTAAGAAAACCATGAATGTTAGAAGGAAGAGGGTCAAACACCTTCTTCCGAGTTGTGAATAGAGTTAGTTGTTTCATGGAATACTACCTACCTCTCAGGGTTTTCAGGGATGAGCACTGCAGGTTTTTTCAAAATTGCCCCATTCCAGTGAATGCAAGATGCCCTGTAGGCCTTCTAAGAGAGATATGACTGTTAACAGGAAGAGGGCCTAGCACTCTGTTGAGGATTCTCAACTGAGTTAGCTGTTTAAGGACATACTGATATGTCTCAGTGTTTTTATGTGTGAGTACCTTCAACTTTGTGCAAAATCACCACTTTCAAGTGACTGGATCCAGCGGTTCATATGTTGTAAGAAAAGTAGGAATGTTACAAGCAGGAGGGAGAAGCAGCTTGTCTTCGGATGAGACTTGAGTAACTTGTTTCAAGGAATACTTGCTACCACTTAGTGTTTCCATGGAGCAGGAGTATCACTTTGTGCAACATCACCCCTTTGAAGGGAATGGAAGAAGTTCTGAGGCTCTTCCACGAAAATTTTTGAGGTTAGAAGCAAGAGGGTCTAGCAACTTGTGTAACAGTGTGAGTAGAGTGAAGTTTTCAAAGGAAGACCACCTGCCACTCACGGTTTGAAAGTGTGAGGAACTTCATTTTCGTGCAAAATTGCCTGTTTCAATGAAGGGCAGGATTACTGGGTGTCTGGTAGGAGAACCACACAGGTTACAAGAAAGATGCACTAGCACTTTGTTTAGCAGCTTCAATTGATTTAGCATTCAAAAGGAACACTGCCTATCTGTCACGGTTTGACAGTGTGAGCATTTCCATCTTTGTGCCAATAGACCTTTCCACTGAATGGAACAGGCACTGTGTCTCTTGCAAGCCGATGTCAAGGTTTGCAGCAGGAGTTGCAAGCACATTGTTTCCCTGTGAGAGTTGAGTTAGCATGTGAAAGGAAAGCTTGCCAAATGAAAGCCTTTGACAATGGAAAATCATTCACTCCTTGAAAAATAACCGCTTCCGGCGAAATGGACAAACACTTGTAGCTCAGGTCAGGATGCAAAGTGTGAGAGGCAGGAAGATTTTGCAACTTGTCTCCCTACGAGAAGTGAGTTACCTGTTGAAAGGAATACTGACTACCCCTGAGTTTTTTCATGGGTGAGGACCATCACCGTTGGGCCAAATAGCTGCATTCAACTGAATGGCAGAAGAACAGTTTAGGATGTATGAAAACCATTCATTCCATGAGCAAGAGGGTCTGGAATGTTGTTCAAAAGTGAGAATTGAGTGAGCTTTACAAAGGAATACTACTTGTCTCTCAGGGTTTTACAGTGTAAAGATTAGTACCTTTGTGCAAAATAGGCCTGTTGCAATGTAAGGAAGAAGCACTGTTTCTCCTGTAAGAGAACCATAAGTGTTACAAGCCAGAGGGTCAAGCACCTTGTGAAGCATGGTGAATTGCGTTACCTGTTTAAGGGAACACTGCCTAACTGTCAGTGTTTTCAGGGGGAGGAACTTCAATGTTCTGCCAAATAGGCCTTTCAATTGAAAGGAGGCATACTGCAGCTCTTGTAAGACAATGATAAATGTTAGAAGCAAGAGGGTCTAGCACCCTGTTAAGCATTGTGAATTGAGTTACCTGTTTAAGGGAATACTGCCTAACTCTCAGTGTTTTTATGGGTGAGGAACCTCAAGTTTGTGCAAAATTACCCCTCTCAAGTCAAGGGAACCAACACTCCAACTCTTGGAAGAGAAGTAGGAATGTTAGAAACAGGAGGGTCAAGCACCTTGTTTCCCAAGGAAAAGTGACATACTTCTTTAAAGGAATAATGCCTACAACTCATTGTGTTCATGGGTGAGGAAAACCACCTTTGTGCAAAATAACCCACTTAAAGGGATTGGAAGAAGCACTGTCGAACTTGTGAGAGAATCATTAATGTTAGAAAGAGAAGGGTTTCCCACCTTGTTCAGCATTGTGAACTGAGTTAGCTGGAAAAAGGAAAACTGCCTACCTCTCAGCGTTTTCATGGGTGAGTGCCTTCAACTATGTGCAAAATCACCTCTTTCAAGTGACTGGATCCAGCGGTGCATATGTTGTAAGAAAAGTAGGAATGTTACAAGCAGGAAGGAGAAGCAGCTTGTCTTCCGATAACTCTTGAGTAACTTGTTTCAAGGAATACTGCTTACCACTTAGTGTTTCCAGGGACGAGGAGTATCACCTTTGTGCAACATCACCCCTTCGAAGAGAATGGAAGAAGTTGTGAGGATCTTCTAAGAAAATTTTTGAGGTTAGAAGCAAGAGGGTCTAGCAACTTGTGTAACAGTGTGAGTAGAGTGAAGTTTTCAAAGGAAGACCACCTGCCACTCACGGTTTGAAAGTGTGAGGAACTTCATTTTCGTGCAAAATTGCCTGTTTCAATGAAGGGCAGGATTACTGGGTGTCTGGTAGGACAACCACACAGGTTACAAGAAAGATGCACTAGCACTTTGTTTAGCAGCTTCAATTGATTTAGCATTCAAAAGGAACACTGCCTATCTGTCACGGTTTGACAGTGTGAGCATTTCCATCTTTGTGCCAATAGACCTTTCCACTGAATGGAACAGGCACTGTGTCTCTTGCAAGCCGATGTCAAGGTTTGCAGCAGGAGTTGCAAGCACATAGTTTCCCTGTGAGAGTTGAGTTAGCATGTGAAAGGAAAGCTTGCCAAATGAAAGCCTTTGACAATGGAAAATCATTCACTCCTTGAAAAATAACCGCTTCCGGCGAAATGGACAAACACTTGTAGCTCAGGTCAGGATGCAAAGTGTGAGAGGCAGGAAGATTTTGCAACTTGTCTCCCTACGAGAAGTGAGTTACCTGTTGAAAGGAATACTGACTACCCCTGAGTTTTTTCATGGGTGAGGAACATCACCGTTGGGCCAAATAGCTGCATTCAACTGAATGGCAGAAGAACAGTTTAGGATGTATGAAAACCATTCATTCCAGGAGCAAGAGGGTCTGGAATGTTGTTCAAAAGTGACAATTGAGTGAGGTTTACAAAGGAATACTACCTGTCTCTCAGGCTTTTACAGTGTAAAGATTAGCACCTTTGTGCAAAATAGGCCTGTTGCAATGTAAGGAAGAAGCACTGTTTCTCCTGTAAGAGAACCATAAGTGTTACAACCCAGAGGGTCAAGCACCTTGTGAAGCATGGTGAATTGCGTTACCTGTTTAAGGGAACACTGCCTGACTGTCAGTGTTTTCAGGGGGAGGAACTTCAATGTTCTGCCAAATAGGCCTTTCAATTGAAAGGAGGCATACTGCAGCTCTTGTAAGACAATGATAAATGTTAGAAGCAAGAGGGTCTAGCACCCTGTTAAGCATTGTGAATTGAGTTACCTGTTTAAGGGAATACTGCCTAACTCTCAGTGTTTTTATGGGTGAGGAACCTCAAGTTTGTGCAAAATTACCCCTCTCAAGTCAAGCTAACCAACACTCCAACTCTTGGAAGAGAAGTAGGAATGTTAGAAACAGGAGGGTCAAGCACCTTGTTTCCCAAGGAGAAGTGACATACTTCTTTAAAGGAATAATGCCTACAACTCATTGTGTTCATGGGTGAGGAAAACCACCTTTGTGCAAAATAACCCCCTTAAAGGGATTGGAAGAAGCACTGTCGAACTTGTGAGAGAATCATTAATGTTAGAAAGAGAAGGGTCTACCACCTTGTTCAGCATTGTGAACTGAGTTAGCTGGAAAAAGGAATACTGCCCACCTCTCAGCGTTTTCATGGGTGAGGAACACAAGTTTGGCAAAATATCCCATCCAAGCGAATGGGAGATTCCTTGTAGCTCTTGTAAGAGAGTCATGAATGTTTGAAGCAACAGGGCCTAGCAACTTGTTTAGCATTGTGAATTGACTTAGCTGTTTCAAGGAATACTGCCTACTTCTCAGGGGTTTCATGGGCTAGGAAGATCACCTTTGTGCAAAATGGCCTCTGTGAAGTGAATGGAGAAACTCTGTAGCTCTTGTAAGAAAACCATGAATGTTAGAAGGAAGAGGGTCAAACACCTTCTTCCGAGTTGTGAATAGAGTTAGTTGTTTCATGGAATACTACCTACCTCTCAGGGTTTTCAGGGATGAGCACTCCAGGTTTTTTCAAAATTGCCCCATTCCAGTGAATGCAAGATGCCCTGTAGGCCTTCTAAGAGAGATATGACTGTTAACAGGAAGAGGGCCTAGCACTCTGTTGAGGATTCTCAACTGAGTTAGCTGTTTAAGGACATACTGATATGTCTCAGTGTTTTTATGTGTGAGTACCTTCAACTTTGTGCAAAATCACCACTTTCAAGTGACTGGGTCCAGCGGTTCATATGTTGTAAGAAAAGTAGGAATGTTACAAGCAGGAGGGAGAAGCAGCTTGTCTTCGGATGAGACTTGAGTAACTTGTTTCAAGGAATACTTGCTACCACTTAGTGTTTCCATGGAGCAGGAGTATCACTTTGTGCAACATCACCCCTTTGAAGGGAATGGAAGAAGTTCTGAGGCTCTTCCACGAAAATTTTTGACGTTAGAAGCAAGAGGGTCTAGCAACTTGTGTAACAGTGTGAGTAGAGTGAAGTTTTCAAAGGAAGACCACCTGCCACTCACGGTTTGAAAGTGTGAGGAACTTCATTTTCGTGCAAAATTGCCTGTTTCAATGAAGGGCAGGATTACTGGGTGTCTGGTAGGAGAACCACACAGGTTACAGGAAAGATGCACTAGCACTTTGTTTAGCAGCTTCAATTGATTAAGCATTCAAAAGGAACACTGCCTATCTGTCAGGGTTTGACAGTGTGAGCATTTCCATCTTTGTGCCAATAGACCTTTCCACTGAATGGAACAGGCACTGTGTCTCTTGCAAGCCGATGTCAAGGTTTGCAGCAGGAGTTGCAAGCACATAGTTTCCCTGTGAGAGTTGAGTTAGCATGTGAAAGGAAAGCTTGCCAAATGAAAGCCTTTGACAATGGAAAATCATTCACTCCTTGAAAAATAACCGCTTCCGGCGAAATGGACAAACACTTGTAGCTCAGGTCAGGATGCAAAGTGTGAGAGGCAGGAAGATTTTGCAACTTGTCTCCCTATGAGAAGTGAGTTACCTGTTGAAAGGAATACTGACTACCCCTGAGTTTTTTCATGGGTGAGGAACATCACCGTTGGGCCAAATAGCTGCATTCAACTGAATGGCAGAAGAACAGTTTAGGATGTATGAAAACCATTCATTCCAGGAGCAAGAGGGTCTGGAATGTTGTTCAAAAGTGAGAATTGAGTGAGGTTTACAAAGGAATACTACCTGTCTCTCAGGCTTTTACAGTGTAAAGATTAGCACCTTTGTGCAAAATAGGCCTGTTGCAATGTAAGGAAGAAGCACTGTTTCTCCTGTAAGAGAACCATAAGTGTTACAAGCCAGAGGGTCAAGCACCTTGTGAAGCATGGTGAATTGCGTTACCTGTTTAAGGGAACACTGCCTAACTGTCAGTGTTTTCAGGGGGAGGAACTTCAATGTTCTGCCAAATAGGCCTTTCAATTGAAAGGAGGCATACTGCAGCTCTTGTAAGACAATGATAAATGTTAGAAGCAAGAGGGTCTAGCACCCTGTTAAGCATTGTGAATTGAGTTACCTGTTTAAGGGAATACTGCCTAACTCTCAGTGTTTTTATGGGTGAGGAACCTCAAGTTTGTGCAAAATTACCCCTCTCAAGTCAAGGGAACCAACACTCCAACTCTTGGAAGAGAAGTAGGAATGTTAGAAACAGGAGGGTCAAGCACCTTGTTTCCCAAGGAGAAGTGACATACTTCTTTAAAGGAATAATGCCTACAACTCATTGTGTTCATGGGTGAGGAAAACCACCTTTGTGCAAAAGAACCCCCTTAAAGGGATTGGAAGAAGCACTGTCGAACTTGTGAGAGAATCATTAATGTTAGAAAGAGAAGGGTCTACCACCTTGTTCAGCATTGTGAACTGAGTTAGCTGGAAAAAGGAATACTGCCCACCTCTCAGCGTTTTCATGGGTGAGGAACACAAGTTTGGCAAAATATCCCATCCAAGCGAATGGGAGATTCCTGGTAGCTCTTGTAAGAGAGTCATGAATGTTTGAAGCAACAGGGCCTAGCAACTTGTTTAGCATTGTGAATTGACTTAGCTGTTTCAAGGAATACTGCCTACTTCTCAGGGGTTTCATGGGCTAGGAAGATCACCTTTGTGCAAAATGGCCTCTGTGAAGTGAATGGAGAAACTCTGTAGCTCTTGTAAGAAAACCATGAATGTTAGAAGGAAGAGGGTCAAACACCTTCTTCAGAGTTGTGAATAGAGTTAGTTGTTTCATGGAATACTACCTACCTCTCAGGGTTTTCAGGGATGAGCACTCCAGGTTTTTTCAAAATTGCCCCATTCCAGTGAATGCAAGATGCCCTGTAGGCCTTCTAAGAGAGATATGACTGTTAACAGGAAGAGGGCCTAGCACTCTGTTGAGGATTCTCAACTGAGTTAGCTGTTTAAGGACATACTGATATGTCTCAGTGTTTTTATGTGTGAGTACCTTCAACTTTGTGCAAAATCACCACTTTCAAGTGACTGGGTCCAGCGGTTCATATGTTGTAAGAAAAGTAGGAATGTTACAAGCAGGAGGGAGAAGCAGCTTGTCTTCGGATGAGACTTGAGTAACTTGTTTCAAGGAATACTTGCTACCACTTAGTGTTTCCATGGAGCAGGAGTATCACTTTGTGCAACATCACCCCTTTGAAGGGAATGGAAGAAGTTCTGAGGCTCTTCCACGAAAATTTTTGAGGTTAGAAGCAAGAGGGTCTAGCAACTTGTGTAACAGTGTGAGTAGAGTGAAGTTTTCAAAGGAAGACCACCTGCCACTCACGGTTTGAAAGTGTGAGGAACTTCATTTTCGTGCAAAATTGCCTGTTTCAATGAAGGGCAGGATTACTGGGTGTCTGGTAGGAGAACCACACAGGTTACAGGAAAGATGCACTAGCACTTTGTTTAGCAGCTTCAATTGATTTAGCATTCAAAAGAAACACTGCCTATCTGTCAGGGTTTGACAGTGTGAGCATTTCCATCTTTGTGCCAATAGACCTTTCCACTGAATGGAACAGGCACTGTGTCTCTTGCAAGCCGATGTCAAGGTTTGCAGCAGGAGTTGCAAGCACATTGTTTCCCTGTGAGAGTTGAGTTAGCATGTGAAAGGAAAGCTTGCCAAATGAAAGCCTTTGACAATGGAAAATCATTCACTCCTTGAAAAATAACCGCTTCCGTCGAAATGGACAAACACTTGTAGCTCAGGTCAGGATGCAAAGTGTGAGAGGCAGGAAGATTTTGCAACTTGTCTCCCTACGAGAAGTGAGTTACCTGTTGAAAGGAATACTGACTACCCCTGAGTTTTTTCATGGGTGAGGAACATCACCTTTGGGCCAAATAGCTGCATTCAACTGAATGGCAGAAGAACAGTTTAGGATGTATGAAAACCATTCATTCCAGGAGCAAGAAGGTCTGGAATGTTGTTCAAGAGTGAGAATTGAGTGAGCTTTACAAAGGAATACTACTTGTCTCTCAGGGTTTTACAGTGTAAAGATTAGTACCTTTGTGCAAAATAGGCCTGTTGCAATGTAAGGAAGAAGCACTGTTTCTCCTGTAAGAGAACCATAAGTGTTACAAGCCAGAGGGTCAAGCACCTTGTGAAGCATGGTGAATTGCGTTACCTGTTTAAGGGAACACTGCCTAACTGTCAGTGTTTTCAGGGGGAGGAACTTCAATGTTCTGCCAAATAGGCCTTTCAATTGAAAGGAGGCATACTGCAGCTCTTGTAAGACAATGATAAATGTTAGAAGCAAGAGGGTCTAGCACCCTGTTAAGCATTGTGAATTGAGTTACCTGTTTAAGGGAATACTGCCTAACTCTCAGTGTTTTTATGGGTGAGGAACCTCAAGTTTGTGCAAAATTACCCCTCTCAAGTCAAGGGAACCAACACTCCAACTCTTGGAAGAGAAGTAGGAATGTTAGAAACAGGAGGGTCAAGCACCTTGTTTCCCAAGGAGAAGTGACATACTTCTTTAAAGGAATAATGCCTACAACTCATTGTGTTCATGGGTGAGGAAAACCACCTTTGTGCAAAAGAACCCCCTTAAAGGGATTGGAAGAAGCACTGTCGAACTTGTGAGAGAATCATTAATGTTAGAAAGAGAAGGGTTTCCCACCTTGTTCAGCATTGTGAACTGAGTTAGCTGGAAAAAGGAATACTGCCTACCTCTCAGCGTTTTCATGGGTGAGTGCCTTCAACTATGTGCAAAATCACCACTTTCAAGTGACTGGGTCCAGCGGTTCATATGTTGTAAGAAAAGTAGGAATGTTACAAGCAGGAGGGAGAAGCAGCTTGTCTTCGGATGAGACTTGAGTAACTTGTTTCAAGGAATACTTGCTACCACTTAGTGTTTCCATGGAGCAGGAGTATCACTTTGTGCAACATCACCCCTTTGAAGGGAATGGAAGAAGTTCTGAGGCTCTTCCACGAAAATTTTTGAGGTTAGAAGCAAGAGGGTCTAGCAACTTGTGTAACAGTGAGAGTAGAGTGAAGTTTTCAAAGGAAGACCACCTGCCACTCACGGTTTGAAAGTGTGAGGAACTTCATTTTGGTGCAAAATTGCCTGTTTCCATGAAGGGAAGGATTACAGGGTGTCTGATAGGATAATCACAAAAGTTACAGGAAAGATACGCTAGCACTTTGTTTAGCAGCTTCAATTGATTTAGCATTCAAAAGGAACACTGCCTATCTGTCAGGGTTTGACAGTGTGAGCATTTCCGTCTTTGTGCCAATAGACCTTTATACTGAATGGAACAGGCACTGTGTCTCTTGCAAGCCGATGTCAAGGTTTGCAGCAGGAGTTGCAAGCACATTGTTTCCCTGTGAGAGTTGAGTTAGCATGTGAAAGGAAAGCTTGCCAAATGAAAGCCTTTGACAATGGAAAATCATTCACTCCTTGAAAAATAACCGCTTCCAGCGAAATGGACAAACACTTGTAGCTCAGGGCAGGATGCAAAGTGTGAGAGGCAGGAAGATTTTGCAACTTGTCTCTCTATGAGAAGTGAGTTACCTGTTGAAAGGAATACTGACTACCCCTGAGTTTTTTCATGGGTGAGGAACATCACCGTTGGGCCAAATAGCTGCATTCAACTGAATGGCAGAAGAACAGTTTAGGATGTATGAAAACCATTCATTCCAGGAGCAAGAGGGTCTGGAATGTTGTTCAAGAGTGAGAATTGAGTGAGCTTTACAAAGGAATACTACCTGTCTCTCAGGCCTTTACAGTGTAAAGATTAGTACCTTTGTGCAAAATAGGCCTGTTGCAATGTAAGGAAGAAGCACTGTTTCTCCTGTAAGAGAACCATAAGTGTTACAAGCCAGAGGGTCAAGCACCTTGTGAAGCATGGTGAATTGAGTTACCTGTTTTAGGGAACACTGCCTAACTGTCAGTGTTTTCAGGGGGAGGAACTTCAATGTTCTGCCAAATAGGCCTTTCAAGTAAAAGGAGAAATACTGCAGCTCTTGTATGACAATGATTAATGTTAGAAGGAAGAGGGTCTAGCACCCTGTTAAGCATTGTGAATTGAGTTACCTGTTTAAGGGAATACTGCCTAACTCTCAGTGTTTTTATGGGTGAGGAACCTCAAGTTTGTGCAAAATTACCTCTTTCAAGTCAAGGGAACCGACACTCCAACTCTTGCAAGAGAAGTAGGAATGTTAGAAACAGGAGGGTCAAGCACCTTATTTCCCAAGGATAATTGACATACTTCTTTAAAGGAAAAATGCTTACAACTCAGTGAATTCATGGGTGAGGAATACCACCTTTCTGCAAAATAACCCCCTTAAATCGAATGGAAGAATCACTGTCGAACTTGTGAGAGAATCATTAATGTTAGAAAGAGAAGGGTCTACCACCTTGTTCAGCATTGTGAACTGAGTTAGCTGGGTAAAGGAATACTGCCTATCTCTCAGCGTTTTCATGTGTGAGTGCCTTCAACTATGTGCAAAATCACCTCTTTCAAGTGACTGGATCCAGCGGTGCATATGTTGTAAGAAAAGTAGGAATGTTACAAGCAGGAGGGTGAAGCAGCTTGTCTTCCGATAAGTCTTGAGTAACTTGTTTCAAGGAATACTGCTTACCACTTAGTGTTTCCAGGGACGAGGAGTATCACCTTTGTACAACATCACCCCTTTGAAGAGAATGGAAGAAGTTGTGAGGATCTTCTAAGAAAATTTGTGAGGTTAGAAGCAAGAGGGTCTAACAACTTGTGTAACAGTGTGAGTAGAGTGAAGTTTTCAAAGGAAGACCACCTGCCACTCACGGTTTGAAAGTGTGAGGAACTTCATTTTCGTGCAAAATTGCCTGTTTCAATGAAGGGCAGGATTACTGGGTGTCTGGTAGGAGAACCACACAGGTTACAGGAAAGATGCACTAGCACTTTGTTTAGCAGCTTCAATTGATTTAGCATTCAAAAGGAACACTGCCTATCTGTCAGGGTTTGACAGTGTGAGCATTTCCATCTTTGTGCCAATAGACCTTTCCACTGAATGGAACAGGCACTGTGTCTCTTGCAAGCCGATGTCAAGGTTTGCTAGAGGAGTTGCAAGCACATTGTTTCCCTGTGAGAGTTGAGTTAGCATGTGAAAGGAAAGCTTGCCAAATGAAAGCCTTTGACAATGGAAAATCATTCACTCCTTGAAAAATAACCGCTTCCGGCGAAATGGACAAACACTTGTAGCTCAGGTCAGGATGCAAAGTGTGAGAGGCAGGAAGATTTTACAACTTGTCTCCCAATGAGAAGTGAAGTGAAAGGAATACTGACTACCCCTGAGTTTTTTCATGGGTGAGGAACATCACCTTTGGGCCAAATAGCTGCATTCAACTGAATGGCAGAAGAACAGTTTAGGATGTATGAAAACCATTCATTCCAGGAGCAAGAGGGTCTGGAATGTTGTTTAAAAGTGAGAATTGAGTGAGCTTTACAAAGGAATACTACCTGTCTCTCAGGCTTTTACAGTGTAAAGATTAGCACCTTTGTGCAAAATAGGCCTGTTGCAATGTAAGGAAGAAGCACTGTTTCTCCTGTAAGAGAACCATAAGTGTTACAAGCCAGAGGGTCAAGCACCTTGTGAAGCATGGTGAATTGCGTTACCTGTTTAAGGGAACACTGCCTAACTGTCAGTGTTTTCAGGGGGAGGAACTTCAATGTTCTGCCAAATAGGCCTTTCAATTGAAAGGAGGCATACTGCAGCTCTTGTAAGACAATGATAAATGTTAGAAGCAAGAGGGTCTAGCACCCTGTTAAGCATTGTGAATTGAGTTACCTGTTTAAGGGAATACTGCCTAACTCTCAGTGTTTTTATGGGTGAGGAACCTCAAGTTTGTGCAAAATTACCCCTCTCAAGTCAAGGGAACCAACACTCCAACTCTTGGAAGAGAAGTAGGAATGTTAGAAACAGGAGGGTCAAGCACCTTGTTTCCCAAGGAGAAGTGACATACTTCTTTAAAGGAATAATGCCTACAACTCATTGTGTTCATGGGTGAGGAAAACCACCTTTGTGCAAAATAACTCCCTTAAAGGGATTGGAAGAAGCACTGTCGAACTTGTGAGATAATCACTAATGTTAGAAAGAGAAGGGTCTACCACCTTGTTCAGCATTGTGAACTGAGTTAGCTGGAAAAAGGAATACTGCCTATCTCTCAGCGTTTTCATGGGTGAGTGCCTTCAACTATGTGCAAAATCACCTCTTTCAAGTGACTGGATCCAGCGGTGCATATGTTGTAAGAAAAGTAGGAATGTTACAAGCAGGAGGGTGAAGCAGCTTGTCTTCCGATAAGTCTTGAGTAACTTGTTTCAAGGAATACTGCTTACCACTTAGTGTTTCCAGGGACGAGGAGTATCACCTTTGTACAACATCACCCCTTTGAAGAGAATGGAAGAAGTTGTGAGGATCTTCTAAGAAAATTTGTGAGGTTAGAAGCAAGAGGGTCTAACAACTTGTGTAACAGTGTGAGTAGAGTGAAGTTTTCAAAGGAAGACCACCTGCCACTCACGGTTTGAAAGTGTGAGGAACTTCATTTTCGTGCAAAATTCCCTGTTTCAATGAAGGGCAGGATTACTGGGTGTCTGGTAGGAGAACCACACAGGTTACAGGAAAGATGCACTAGCACTTTGTTTAGCAGCTTCAATTGATTTAGCATTCAAAAGGAACACTGCCTATCTGTCAGGGTTTGACAGTGTGAGCATTTCCATCTTTGTGCCAATAGACCTTTCCACTGAATGGAACAGGCACTGTGTCTCTTGCAAGCCGATGTCAAGGTTTGCTAGAGGAGTTGCAAGCACATTGTTTCCCTGTGAGAGTTGAGTTAGCATGTGAAAGGAAAGCTTGCCAAATGAAAGCCTTTGACAATGGAAAATCATTCACTCCTTGAAAAATAACCGCTTCCGGCGAAATGGACAAACACTTGTAGCTCAGGTCAGGATGCAAAGTGTGAGAGGCAGGAAGATTTTACAACTTGTCTCCCAATGAGAAGTGAAGTGAAAGGAATACTGACTACCCCTGAGTTTTTTCATGGGTGAGGAACATCACCGTTGGGCCAAATAGCTGCATTCAACTGAATGGCAGAAGAACAGTTTAGGATGTATGAAAACCATTCATTCCAGGAGCAAGAGGGTCTGGAATGTTGTTCAAAAGTGAGAATTGAGTGAGGTTTACAAAGGAATACTACCTGTCTCTCAGGCTTTTACAGTGTAAAGATTAGCACCTTTGTGCAAAATAGGCCTGTTGCAATGTAAGGAAGAAGCACTGTTTCTCCTGTAAGAGAACCATAAGTGTTACAAGCCAGAGGGTCAAGCACCTTGTGAAGCATGGTGAATTGCGTTACCTGTTTAAGGGAACACTGCCTAACTGTCAGTGTTTTCAGGGGGAGGAACTTCAATGTTCTGCCAAATAGGCCTTTCAATTGAAAGGAGGCATACTGCAGCTCTTGTAAGACAATGATAAATGTTAGAAGCAAGAGGGTCTAGCACCCTGTTAAGCATTGTGAATTGAGTTACCTGTTTAAGGGAATACTGCCTAACTCTCAGTGTTTTTAAGGGTGAGGAACCTCAATTTTGTGCAAAATTACCCCTCTCAAGTCAAGGGAACCAACACTCCAACTCTTGGAAGAGAAGTAGGAATGTTAGAAACAGGAGGGTCAAGCACCTTGTTTCCCAAGGAGAAGTGACATACTTCTTTAAAGGAATAATGCCTACAACTCATTGTGTTCATGGGTGAGGAAAACCACCTTTGTGCAAAACAACCCCCTTAAAGGGATTGGAAGAAGCACTGTCGAACTTGTGAGAGAATCATTAATGTTAGAAAGAGAAGGGTCTACCACCTTGTTCAGCATTGTGAACTGAGTTAGCTGGAAAAAGGAATACTGCCCACCTCTCAGCGTTTTCATGGGTGAGGAACACAAGTTTGGCAAAATATCCCGTCCAAGCGAATGGGAGATTCCTGGTAGCTCTTGTAAGAGAGTCATGAATGTTTGAAGCAACAGGGCCTAGCAACTTGTTTAGCATTGTGAATTGACTTAGCTGTTTCAAGGAATACTGCCTACTTCTCAGGGGTTTCATGGGCTAGGAAGATCACCTTTGTGCAAAATGGCCTCTGTGAAGTGAATGGAGAAACTCTGTAGCTCTTGTAAGAAAACCATGAATGTTAGAAGGAAGAGGGTCAAACACCTTCTTCCGAGTTGTGAATAGAGTTAGTTGTTTCATGGAATACTACCTACCTCTCAGGGTTTTCAGGGATGAGCACTCCAGGTTTTTTCAAAATTGCCCCATTCCAGTGAATGCAAGATGCCCTGTAGGCCTTCTAAGAGAGATATGACTGTTAACAGGAAGAGGGCCTAGCACTCTGTTGAGGATTCTCAACTGAGTTAGCTGTTTAAGGACATACTGATATGTCTCAGTGTTTTTATGTGTGAGTACCTTCAACTTTGTGCAAAATCACCACTTTCAAGTGACTGGGTCCAGCGGTTCATATGTTGTAAGAAAAGTAGGAATGTTACAAGCAGGAGGGAGAAGCAGCTTGTCTTCGGATGAGACTTGAGTAACTTGTTTCAAGGAATACTTGCTACCACTTAGTGTTTAAATGGAGCAGGAGTATCACTTTGTGCAACATCACCCCTTTGGAGGGAATGGAAGAAGTTCTGAGGCTCTTCCACGAAAATTTTTGAGGTTAGAAGCAAGAGGGTCTAGCAACTTGTGTAACAGTGTGAGTAGAGTGAAGTTTTCAAAGGAAGACCACCTGCCACTCACGGTTTGAAAGTGTGAGGAACTTCATTTTCGTGCAAAATTGCCTGTTTCAATGAAGGGCAGGATTACTGGGTGTCTGGTAGGAGAACCACACAGGTTACAAGAAAGATGCACTAGCACTTTGTTTAGCAGCTTCAATTGATTTAGCATTCAAAAGGAACACTGCCTATCTGTCACGGTTTGACAGTGTGAGCATTTCCATCTTTGTGCCAATAGACCTTTCCACTGAATGGAACAGGCACTGTGTCTCTTGCAAGCCGATGTCAAGGTTTGCAGCAGGAGTTGCAAGCACATAGTTTCCCTGTGAGAGTTGAGTTAGCATGTGAAAGGAAAGCTTGCCAAATGAAAGCCTTTGACAATGGAAAATCATTCACTCCTTGAAAAATAACCGCTTCCGGCGAAATGGACAAACACTTGTAGCTCAGGTCAGGATGCAAAGTGTGAGAGGCAGGAAGATTTTGCAACTTGTTTCCCTATGAGAAGTGAGTTACCTGTTGAAAGGAATACTGACTACCCCTGAGTTTTTTCATGGGTGAGGAACATCACCGTTGGGCCAAATAGCTGCATTCAACTGAATGGCAGAAGAACAGTTTAGGATGTATGAAAACCATTCATTCCAGGAGCAAGAGGGTCTGGAATGTTGTTCAAAAGTGAGAATTGAGTGAGGTTTACAAAGGAATACTACCTGTCTCTCAGGCTTTTACAGTGTAAAGATTAGCACCTTTGTGCAAAATAGGCCTGTTGCAATGTAAGGAAGAAGCACTGTTTCTCCTGTAAGAGAACCATAAGTGTTACAAGCCAGAGGGTCAAGCACCTTGTGAAGCATGGTGAATTGCGTTACCTGTTTAAGGGAACACTGCCTAACTGTCAGTGTTTTCAGGGGGAGGAACTTCAATGTTCTGCCAAATAGGCCTTTCAATTGAAAGGAGGCATACTGCAGCTCTTGTAAGACAATGATAAATGTTAGAAGCAAGAGGGTCTAGCACCCTGTTAAGCATTGTGAATTGAGTTACCTGTTTAAGGGAATACTGCCTAACTCTCAGTGTTTTTATGGGTGAGGAACCTCAAGTTTGTGCAAAATTACCCCTCTCAAGTCAAGGGAACCAACACTCCAACTCTTGGAAGAGAAGTAGGAATGTTAGAAACAGGAGGGTCAAGCACCTTGTTTCCCAAGGAGAAGTGACATACTTCTTTAAAGGAATAATGCCTACAACTCATTGTGTTCATGGGTGAGGAAAACCACCTTTGTGCAAAATAACCCCCTTAAAGGGATTGGAAGAAGCACTGTCGAACTTGTGAGAGAATCATTAATGTTAGAAAGAGAAGGGTCTACCACCTTGTTCAGCATTGTGAACTGAGTTAGCTGGAAAAAGGAATACTGCCCACCTCTCAGCGTTTTCATGGGTGAGGAACACAAGTTTGGCAAAATATCCCGTCCAAGCGAATGGGAGATTCCTGGTAGCTCTTGTAAGAGAGTCATGAATGTTTGAAGCAACAGGGCCTAGCAACTTGTTTAGCATTGTGAATTGACTTAGCTGTTTCAAGGAATACTGCCTACTTCTCAGGGGTTTCATGGGCTAGGAAGATCACCTTTGTGCAAAATGGCCTCTGTGAAGTGAATGGAGAAACTCTGTAGCTCTTGTAAGAAAACCATGAATGTTAGAAGGAAGAGGGTCAAACACCTTCTTCCGAGTTGTGAATAGAGTTAGTTGTTTCATGGAATACTACCTACCTCTCAGGGTTTTCAGGGATGAGCACTCCAGGTTTTTTCAAAATTGCCCCATTCCAGTGAATGCAAGATGCCCTGTAGGCCTTCTAAGAGAGATATGACTGTTAACAGGAAGAGGGCCTAGCACTCTGTTGAGGATTCTCAACTGAGTTAGCTGTTTAAGGACATACTGATATGTCTCAGTGTTTTTATGTGTGAGTACCTTCAACTTTGTGCAAAATCACCACTTTCAAGTGACTGGGTCCAGCGGTTCATATGTTGTAAGAAAAGTAGGAATGTTACAAGCAGGAGGGAGAAGCAGCTTGTCTTCGGATGAGACTTGAGTAACTTGTTTCAAGGAATACTTGCTACCACTTAGTGTTTCCATGGAGCAGGAGTATCACTTTGTGCAACATCACCCCTTTGAAGGGAATGGAAGAAGTTCTGAGGCTCTTCCACGAAAATTTTTGAGGTTAGAAGCAAGAGGGTCTAGCAACTTGTGTAACAGTGTGAGTAGAGTGAAGTTTTCAAAGGAAGACCACCTGCCACTCACGGTTTGAAAGTGTGAGGAACTTCATTTTCGTGCAAAATTGCCTGTTTCAATGAAGGGCAGGATTACTGGGTGTCTGGTAGGAGAACCACACAGGTTACAAGAAAGATGCACTAGCACTTTGTTTAGCAGCTTCAATTGATTTAGCATTCAAAAGGAACACTGCCTATCTGTCACGGTTTGACAGTGTGAGCATTTCCATCTTTGTGCCAATAGACCTTTCCACTGAATGGAACAGGCACTGTGTCTCTTGCAAGCCGATGTCAAGGTTTGCAGCAGGAGTTGCAAGCACATAGTTTCCCTGTGAGAGTTGAGTTAGCATGTGAAAGGAAAGCTTGCCAAATGAAAGCCTTTGACAATGGAAAATCATTCACTCCTTGAAAAATAACCGCTTCCGGCGAAATGGACAAACACTTGTAGCTCAGGTCAGGATGCAAAGTGTGAGAGGCAGGAAGATTTTGCAACTTGTCTCCCTATGAGAAGTGAGTTACCTGTTGAAAGGAATACTGACTACCCCTGAGTTTTTTCATGGGTGAGGAACATCACCGTTGGGCCAAATAGCTGCATTCAACTGAATGGCAGAAGAACAGTTTAGGATGTATGAAAACCATTCATTCCAGGAGCAAGAGGGTCTGGAATGTTGTTCAAAAGTGAGAATTGAGTGAGGTTTACAAAGGAATACTACCTGTCTCTCAGGCTTTTACAGTGTAAAGATTAGCACCTTTGTGCAAAATAGGCCTGTTGCAATGTAAGGAAGAAGCACTGTTTCTCCTGTAAGAGAACCATAAGTGTTACAAGCCAGAGGGTCAAGCACCTTGTGAAGCATGGTGAATTGCGTTACCTGTTTAAGGGAACACTGCCTAACTGTCAGTGTTTTCAGGGGGAGGAACTTCAATGTTCTGCCAAATAGGCCTTTCAATTGAAAGGAGGCATACTGCAGCTCTTGTAAGACAATGATAAATGTTAGAAGCAAGAGGGTCTAGCACCCTGTTAAGCATTGTGAATTGAGTTACCTGTTTAAGGGAATACTGCCTAACTCTCAGTGTTTTTATGGGTGAGGAACCTCAAGTTTGTGCAAAATTACCCCTCTCAAGTCAAGGGAACCAACACTCCAACTCTTGGAAGAGAAGTAGGAATGTTAGAAACAGGAGGGTCAAGCACCTTGTTTCCCAAGGAGAAGTGACATACTTCTTTAAAGGAATAATGCCTACAACTCATTGTGTTCATGGGTGAGGAAAACCACCTTTGTGCAAAATAACCCCCTTAAAGGGATTGGAAGAAGCACTGTCGAACTTGTGAGAGAATCATTAATGTTAGAAAGAGAAGGGTCTACCACCTTGTTCAGCATTGTGAACTGAGTTAGCTGGAAAAAGGAAAACTGCCTACCTCTCAGCGTTTTCATGGGTGAGTGCCTTCAACTATGTGCAAAATCACCTCTTTCAAGTGACTGGATCCAGCGGTGCATATGTTGTAAGAAAAGTAGGAATGTTACAAGCAGGAGGGAGAAGCAGCTTGTCTTCCGATAACTCTTGAGTAACTTGTTTCAAGGAATACTGCTTACCACTTAGTGTTTCCAGGGACGAGGAGTATCACCTTTGTGCAACATCACCCCTTCGAAGAGAATGGAAGAAGTTGTGAGGATCTTCTAAGAAAATTTTTGAGGTTAGAAGCAAGAGGGTCTAGCAACTTGTGTAACAGTGTGAGTAGAGTGAAGTTTTCAAAGGAAGACCACCTGCCACTCACGGTTTGAAAGTGTGAGGAACTTCATTTTCGTGCAAAATTGCCTGTTTCAATGAAGGGCAAGATTACTGGGTGTCTGGTAGGAGAACCACACAGGTTACAGGAAAGATGCACTAGCACTTTGTTTAGCAGCTTCAATTGATTTAGCATTCAAAAGGAACACTGCCTATCTGTCAGGGTTTTACAGTGTGAGCATTTCCATCTTTGTGCCAATAGACCTTTCCACTGAATGGAACAGGCACTGTGTCTCTTGCAAGCCGATGTCAAGGTTTGCAGCAGGAGTTGCAAGCACATAGTTTCCCTGTGAGAGTTGAGTTAGCATGTGAAAGGAAAGCTTGCCAAATGAAAGCCTTTGACAATGGAAAATCATTCACTCCTTGAAAAATAACCGCTTCCGGCGAAATGGACAAACACTTGTAGCTCAGGTCAGGATGCAAAGTGTGAGAGGCAGGAAGACTTTGCAACTTGTCTCCCTATGAGAAGTGAGTTACCTGTTGAAAGGAATACTGACTACCCCTGAGTTTTTTCATGGGTGAGGAACATCACCGTTGGGCCAAATAGCTGCATTCAACTGAATGGCAGAAGAACAGTTTAGGATGTATGAAAACCATTCATTCCAGGAGCAAGAGGGTCTGGAATGTTGTTCAAAAGTGAGAATTGAGTGAGGTTTACAAAGGAATACTACCTGTCTCTCAGGCTTTTACAGTGTAAAGATTAGCACCTTTGTGCAAAATAGGCCTGTTGCAATGTAAGGAAGAAGCACTGTTTCTCCTGTAAGAGAACCATAAGTGTTACAAGCCAGAGGGTCAAGCACCTTGTGAAGCATGGTGAATTGCGTTACCTGTTTAAGGGAACACTGCCTAACTGTCAGTGTTTTCAGGGGGAGGAACTTCAATGTTCTGCCAAATAGGCCTTTCAATTGAAAGGAGGCATACTGCAGCTCTTGTAAGACAATGATAAATGTTAGAAGCAAGAGGGTCTAGCACCCTGTTAAGCATTGTGAATTGAGTTACCTGTTTAAGGGAATACTGCCTAACTCTCAGTGTTTTTATGGGTGAGGAACCTCAAGTTTGTGCAAAATTACCCCTCTCAAGTCAAGGGAACCAACACTCCAACTCTTGGAAGAGAAGTAGGAATGTTAGAAACAGGAGGGTCAAGCACCTTGTTTCCCAAGCAGAAGTGACATACTTCTTTAAAGGAATAATGCCTACAACTCATTGTGTTCATGGGTGAGGAAAACCACCTTTGTGCAAAATAACCCCCTTAAAGGGATTGGAAGAAGCACTGTCGAACTTGTGACAGAATCATTAATGTTAGAAAGAGAAGGGTCTACCACCTTGTTCAGCATTGTGAACTGAGTTAGCTGGAAAAAGGAATACTGCCCACCTCTCAGCGTTTTCATGGGTGAGGAACACAAGTTTGGCAAAATATCACATCCAAGCGAATGGGAGATTCCTGGTAGCTCTTGTAAGAGAGTCATGAATGTTTGAAGCAACAGGGCCTAGCAACTTGTTTAGCATTGTGAATTGACTTAGCTGTTTCAAGGAATACTGCCTACTTCTCAGGGGTTTCATGGGCTAGGAAGATCACCTTTGTGCAAAATGGCCTCTGTGAAGTGAATGGAGAAACTCTGTAGCTCTTGTAAGAAAACCATGAATGTTAGAAGGAAGAGGGTCAAACACCTTCTTCAGAGTTGTGAATAGAGTTAGTTGTTTCATGGAATACTACCTACCTCTCAGGGTTTTCAGGGATGAGCACTCCAGGTTTTTTCAAAATTGCCCCATTCCAGTGAATGCAAGATGCCCTGTAGGCCTTCTAAGAGAGATATGACTGTTAACAGGAAGAGGGCCTAGCACTCTGTTGAGGATTCTCAACTGAGTTAGCTGTTTAAGGACATACTGATATGTCTCAGTGTTTTTATGTGTGAGTACCTTCAACTTTGTGCAAAATCACCACTTTCAAGTGACTGGGTCCAGCGGTTCATATGTTGTAAGAAAAGTAGGAATGTTACAAGCAGGAGGGAGAAGCAGCTTGTCTTCGGATGAGACTTGAGTAACTTGTTTCAAGGAATACTTGCTACCACTTAGTGTTTCCATGGAGCAGGAGTATCACTTTGTGCAACATCACCCCTTTGAAGGGAATGGAAGAAGTTCTGAGGCTCTTCCACGAAAATTTTTGAGGTTAGAAGCAAGAGGGTCTAGCAACTTGTGTAACAGTGTGAGTAGAGTGAAGTTTTCAAAGGAAGACCACCTGCCACTCACGGTTTGAAAGTGTGAGGAACTTCATTTTCGTGCAAAATTGCCTGTTTCAATGAAGGGCAGGATTACTGGGTGTCTGGTAGGAGAACCACACAAGTTACAAGAAAGATGCACTAGCACTTTGTTTAGCAGCTTCAATTGATTTAGCATTCAAAAGGAACACTGCCTATCTGTCACGGTTTGACAGTGTGAGCATTTCCATCTTTGTGCCAATAGACCTTTCCACTGAATGGAACAGGCACTGTGTCTCTTGCAAGCCGATGTCAAGGTTTGCAGCAGGAGTTGCAAGCACATAGTTTCCCTGTGAGAGTTGAGTTAGCATGTGAAAGGAAAGCTTGCCAAATGAAAGCCTTTGACAATGGAAAATCATTCACTCCTTGAAAAATAACCGCTTCCGGCGAAATGGACAAACACTTGTAGCTCAGGTCAGGATGCAAAGTGTGAGAGGCAGGAAGATTTTGCAACTTGTCTCCCTATGAGAAGTGAGTTACCTGTTGAAAGGAATACTGACTACCCCTGAGTTTTTTCTTGGGTGAGGAACATCACCTTTGGGCCAAATAGCTGCATTCAACTGAATGGCAGAAGAACAGTTTAGGATGTATGAAAACCATTCATTCCAGGAGCAAGAGGGTCTGGAATGTTGTTCAAAAGTGAGAATTGAGTGAGGTTTACAAAGGAATACTACCTGTCTCTCAGGCTTTTACAGTGTAAAGATTAGCACCTTTGTGCAAAATAGGCCTGTTGCAATGTAAGGAAGAAGCACTGTTTCTCCTGTAAGAGAACCATAAGTGTTACAAGCCAGAGGGTCAAGCACCTTGTGAAGCATGGTGAATTGCGTTACCTGTTTAAGGGAACACTGCCTAACTGTCAGTGTTTTCAGGGGGAGGAACTTCAATGTTCTGCCAAATAGGCCTTTCAATTGAAAGGAGGCATACTGCAGCTCTTGTAAGACAATGATAAATGTTAGAAGCAAGAGGGTCTAGCACCCTGTTAAGCATTGTGAATTGAGTTACCTGTTTAAGGGAATACTGCCTAACTCTCAGTGTTTTTATGGGTGAGGAACCTCAAGTTTCTCAAAATTACCCCTCTCAAGTCAAGGGAACCAACACTCCAACTCTTGGAAGAGAAGTAGGAATGTTAGAAACAGGAGGGTCAAGCACCTTATTTCCCAAGGAGAATTGACATACTTCTTTAAAGCAATAATGCCTACAACTCATTGTGTTCATGGGTGAGGAAAACCACCTTTGTGCAAAATAACCCCCTTAAAGGGATTGGAAGAAGCACTGTCGAACTTGTGAGAGAATCATTAATGTTAGAAAGAGAAGGGTCTACCACCTTGTTCAGCATTGTGAACTGAGTTAGCTGGAAAAAGGAATACTGCCCACCTCTCAGCGTTTTCATGGGTGAGGAACACAACTTTGGCAAAATATCCCATCCAAGCGAATGGGAGATTCCTGGTAGCTCTTGTAAGAGAGTCATGAATGTTTGAAGCAACAGGGCCTAGCAACTTGTTTAGCATTGTGAATTGACTTAGCTGTTTCAAGGAATACTGCCTACTTCTCAGGGGTTTCATGGGCTAGGAAGATCACCTTTGTGCAAAATGGCCTCTGTGAAGTGAATGGAGAAACTCTGTAGCTCTTGTAAGAAAACCATGAATGTTAGAAGGAAGAGGGTCAAACACCTTCTTCAGAGTTGTGAATAGAGTTAGTTGTTTCATGGAATACTACCTACCTCTCAGGGTTTTCAGGGATGAGCACTCCAGGTTTTTTCAAAATTGCCCCATTCCAGTGAATGCAAGATGCCCTGTAGGCCTTCTAAGAGAGATATGACTGTTAACAGGAAGAGGGCCTAGCACTCTGTTGAGGATTCTCAACTGAGTTAGCTGTTTAAGGACATACTGATATGTCTCAGTGTTTTTATGTGTGAGTACCTTCAACTTTGTGCAAAATCACCTCTTTCAAGTGACTGGGTCCAGCGGTTCATATGTTGTAAGAAAAGTAGGAATGTTACAAGCAGGAGGGAGAAGCAGCTTGTCTTCGGATGAGACTTGAGTAACTTGTTTCAAGGAATACTTGCTACCACTTAGTGTTTCCATGGAGCAGGAGTATCACTTTGTGCAACATCACCCCTTTGAAGGGAATGGAAGAAGTTCTGAGGCTCTTCTAAGAAAATTTTTGAGGTTAGAAGCAAGAGGGTCTAGCAACTTGTGTAACAGTGTGAGTAGAGTGAAGTTTTCAAAGGAAGACCACCTGCCACTCACGGTTTGAAAGTGTGAGGAACTTCATTTTCGTGCAAAATTGCCTGTTTCAATGAAGGGCAGGATTACTGGGTGTCTGGTAGGAGAACCACACAGGTTACAGGAAAGATGCACTAGCACTTTGTTTAGCAGCTTCAATTGATTTAGCATTCAAAAGGAACACTGCCTATCTGTCAGGGTTTGACAGTGTGAGCATTTCCATCTTTGTGCCAATAGACCTTTCCACTGAATGGAACAGGCACTGTGTCTCTTGCAAGCCGATGTCAAGGTTTGCAGCAGGAGTTGCAAGCACATTGTTTCCCTGTGAGAGTTGAGTTAGCATGTGAAAGGAAAGCTTGCCAAATGAAAGCCTTTGACAATGGAAAATCATTCACTCCTTGAAAAATAACCGCTTCCGGCGAAATGGACAAACACTTGTAGCTCAGGGCAGGATGCAAAGTGTGAGAGGCAGGAAGATTTTGCAACTTGTCTCCCTATGAGAAGTGAGTTACCTGTTGAAAGGAATACTGACTACCCCTGAGTTTTTTCATGGGTGAGGAACATCACCTTTGGGCCAAATAGCTGCATTCAACTGAATGGCAGAAGAACAGTTTAGGATGTATGAAAACCATTCATTCCAGGAGCAAGAGGGTCTGGAATATTGTTCAAGAGTGAGAATTGAGTGAGCTTTACAAAGGAATACTACTTGTCTCTCAGGGTTTTACAGTGTAAAGATTAGTACCTTTGTGCAAAATAGGCCTGTTGCAATGTAAGGAAGAAGCACTGTTTCTCCTGTAAGAGAACCATAAGTGTTACAAGCCAGAGGGTCAAGCACCTTGTGAAGCATGGTGAATTGCGTTACCTGTTTAAGGGAACACTGCCTAACTGTCAGTGTTTTCAGGGGGAGGAACTTCAATGTTCTGCCAAATAGGCCTTTCAATTGAAAGGAGGCATACTGCAGCTCTTGTAAGACAATGATAAATGTTAGAAGCAAGAGGGTCTAGCACCCTGTTAAGCATTGTGAATTGAGTTACCTGTTTAAGGGAATACTGCCTAACTCTCAGTGTTTTTATGGGTGAGGAACCTCAAGTTTGTGCAAAATTACCCCTCTCAAGTCAAGGGAACCAACACTCCAACTCTTGGAAGAGAAGTAGGAATGTTAGAAACAGGAGGGTCAAGCACCTTGTTTCCCAAGGAGAAGTGACATACTTCTTTAAAGGAATAATGCCTACAACTCATTGTGTTCATGGGTGAGGAAAACCACCTTTGTGCAAAATAACCCCCTTAAAGGGATTGGAAGAAGCACTGTCGAACTTGTGAGAGAATCATTAATGTTAGAAAGAGAAGGGTCTACCACCTTGTTCAGCATTGTGAACTGAGTTAGCTGGAAAAAGGAAAACTGCCTACCTCTCAGCGTTTTCATGGGTGAGTGCCTTCAACTATGTGCAAAATCACCTCTTTCAAGTGACTGGATCCAGCGGTGCATATGTTGTAAGAAAAGTAGGAATGTTACAAGCAGGAGGGAGAAGCAGCTTGTCTTCCGATAACTCTTGAGTAACTTGTTTCAAGGAATACTGCTTACCACTTAGTGTTTCCAGGGACGAGGAGTATCACCTTTGTGCAACATCACCCCTTCGAAGAGAATGGAAGAAGTTGTGAGGATCTTCTAAGAAAATTTTTGAGGTTAGAAGCAAGAGGGTCTAGCAACTTGTGTAACAGTGTGAGTAGAGTGAAGTTTTCAAAGGAAGACCACCTGCCACTCACGGTTTGAAAGTGTGAGGAACTTCATTTTGGTGCAAAATTGCCTGTTTCCATGAAGGGAAGGATTACAGGGTGTCTGATAGGATAATCACAAAAGTTACAGGAAAGATACGCTAGCACTTTGTTTAGCAGCTTCAATTGATTTAGCATTCAAAAGGAACACTGCCTATCTGTCAGGGTTTGACAGTGTGAGCATTTCCGTCTTTGTGCCAATAGACCTTTATACTGAATGGAACAGGCACTGTGTCTCTTGCAAGCCGATGTCAAGGTTTGCAGCAGGAGTTGCAAGCACATTGTTTCCCTGTGAGAGTTGAGTTAGCATGTGAAAGGAAAGCTTGCCAAATGAAAGCCTTTGACAATGGAAAATCATTCACTCCTTGAAAAATAACCGCTTCCAGCGAAATGGACAAACACTTGTAGCTCAGGGCAGGATGCAAAGTGTGAGAGGCAGGAAGATTTTGCAACTTGTCTCTCTATGAGAAGTGAGTTACCTGTTGAAAGGAATACTGACTACCCCTGAGTTTTTTCATGGGTGAGGAACATCACCGTTGGGCCAAATAGCTGCATTCAACTGAATGGCAGAAGAACAGTTTAGGATGTATGAAAACCATTCATTCCAGGAGCAAGAGGGTCTGGAATGTTGTTCAAGAGTGAGAATTGAGTGAGTTTTACAAAGGAATACTACCTGTCTCTCAGGCCTTTACAGTGTAAAGATTAGTACCTTTGTGCAAAATAGGCCTGTTGCAATGTAAGGAAGAAGCACTGTTTCTCCTGTAAGAGAACCATAAGTGTTACAAGCCAGAGGGTCAAGCACCTTGTGAAGCATGGTGAATTGAGTTACCTGTTTAAGGGAACACTGCCTAACTGTCAGTGTTTTCAGGGGGAGGAACTTCAATGTTCTGCCAAATAGGCCTTTCAAGTAAAAGGAGAAATACTGCAGCTCTTGTATGACAATGATTAATGTTAGAAGGAAGAGGGTCTAGCACCCTGTTAAGCATTGTGAATTGAGTTACCTGTTTAAGGGAATACTGCCTAACTCTCAGTGTTTTTATGGGTGAGGAACCTCAAGTTTGTGCAAAATTACCTCTTTCAAGTCAAGGGAACCGACACTCCAACTCTTGCAAGAGAAGTAGGAATGTTAGAAACAGGAGGGTCAAGCACCTTATTTCCCAAGGATAATTGACATACTTCTTTAAAGGAAAAATGCTTACAACTCAGTGAATTCATGGGTGAGGAATACCACCTTTCTGCAAAATAACCCCCTTAAATCGAATGGAAGAATCACTGTCGAACTTGTGAGAGAATCATTAATGTTAGAAAGAGAAGGGTCTACCACCTTGTTCAGCATTGTGAACTGAGTTAGCTGGGTAAAGGAATACTGCCTATCTCTCAGCGTTTTCATGTGTGAGTGCCTTCAACTATGTGCAAAATCACCTCTTTCAAGTGACTGGATCCAGCGGTGCATATGTTGTAAGAAAAGTAGGAATGTTACAAGCAGGAGGGTGAAGCAGCTTGTCTTCCGATAAGTCTTGAGTAACTTGTTTCAAGGAATACTGCTTACCACTTAGTGTTTCCAGGGACGAGGAGTATCACCTTTGTACAACATCACCCCTTTGAAGAGAATGGAAGAAGTTGTGAGGATCTTCTAAGAAAATTTGTGAGGTTAGAAGCAAGAGGGTCTAACAACTTGTGTAACAGTGTGAGTAGAGTGAAGTTTTCAAAGGAAGACCACCTGCCACTCACGGTTTGAAAGTGTGAGGAACTTCATTTTCGTGCAAAATTGCCTGTTTCAATGAAGGGCAGGATTACTGGGTGTCTGGTAGGAGAACCACACAGGTTACAGGAAAGATGCACTAGCACTTTGTTTAGCAGCTTCAATTGATTTAGCATTCAAAAGGAACACTGCCTATCTGTCAGGGTTTGACAGTGTGAGCATTTCCATCTTTGTGCCAATAGACCTTTCCACTGAATGGAACAGGCACTGTGTCTCCTGCAAGCCGATGTCAAGGTTTGCTAGAGGAGTTGCAAGCACATTGTTTCCCTGTGAGAGTTGAGTTAGCATGTGAAAGGAAAGCTTGCCAAATGAAAGCCTTTGACAATGGAAAATCACTCACTCCTTGAAAAATAACCGCTTCCGGCGAAATGGACAAACACTTGTAGCTCAGGTCAGGATGCAAAGTGTGAGAGGCAGGAAGATTTTACAACTTGTCTCCCAATGAGAAGTGAAGTGAAAGGAATACTGACTACCCCTGAGTTTTTTCATGGGTGAGGAACATCACCGTTGGGCCAAATAGCTGCATTCAACTGAATGGCAGAAGAACAGTTTAGGATGTATGAAAACCATTCATTCCAGGAGCAAGAGGGTCTGGAATGTTGTTTAAAAGTGAGAATTGAGTGAGCTTTACAAAGGAATACTACCTGTCTCTCAGGCTTTTACAGTGTAAAGATTAGCACCTTTGTGCAAAATAGGCCTGTTGCAATGTAAGGAAGAAGCACTGTTTCTCCTGTAAGAGAACCATAAGTGTTACAAGCCAGAGGGTCAAGCACCTTGTGAAGCATGGTGAATTGCGTTACCTGTTTAATGGAACACTGCCTAACTGTCAGTGTTTTCAGGGGGAGGAACTTCAATGTTCTGCCAAATAGGCCTTTCAATTGAAAGGAGGCATACTGCAGCTCTTGTAAGACAATGATAAATGTTAGAAGCAAGAGGGTCTAGCACCCTGTTAAGCATTGTGAATTGAGTTACCTGTTTAAGGGAATACTGCCTAACTCTCAGTGTTTTTATGGGTGAGGAACCTCAAGTTTGTGCAAAATTACCCCTCTCAAGTCAAGGGAACCAACACTCCAACTCTTGGAAGAGAAGTAGGAATGTTAGAAACAGGAGGGTCAAGCACCTTGTTTCCCAAGGAGAAGTGACATACTTCTTTAAAGGAATAATGCCTACAACTCATTGTGTTCATGGGTGAGGAAAACCACCTTTGTGCAAAATAACTCCCTTAAAGGGATTGGAAGAAGCACTGTCGAACTTGTGAGATAATCACTAATGTTAGAAAGAGAAGGGTCTACCACCTTGTTCAGCATTGTGAACTGAGTTAGCTGGAAAAAGGAAAACTGCCTACCTCTCAGCGTTTTCATGGGTGAGTGCCTTCAACTATGTGCAAAATCACCTCTTTCAAGTGACTGGATCCAGCGGTGCATATGTTGTAAGAAAAGTAGGAATGTTACAAGCAGGAGGGAGAAGCAGCTTGTCTTCCGATAACTCTTGAGTAACTTGTTTCAAGGAATACTGCTTACCACTTAGTGTTTCCAGGGACGAGGAGTATCACCTTTGTGCAACATCACCCCTTCGAAGAGAATGGAAGAAGTTGTGAGGATCTTCTAAGAAAATTTTTGAGGTTAGAAGCAAGAGGGTCTAGCAACTTGTGTAACAGTGTGAGTAGAGTGAAGTTTTCAAAGGAAGACCACCTGCCACTCACGGTTTGAAAGTGTGAGGAACTTCATTTTCGTGCAAAATTGCCTGTTTCAATGAAGGGCAGGATTACTGGGTGTCTGGTAGGAGAACCACACAGGTTACAGGAAAGATGCACTAGCACTTTGTTTAGCAGCTTCAATTGATTTAGCATTCAAAAGGAACACTGCCTATCTGTCAGGGTTTTACAGTGTGAGCATTTCCATCTTTGTGCCAATAGACCTTTCCACTGAATGGAACAGGCACTGTGTCTCTTGCAAGCCGATGTCAAGGTTTGCAGCAGGAGTTGCAAGCACATAGTTTCCCTGTGAGAGTTGAGTTAGCATGTGAAAGGAAAGCTTGCCAAATGAAAGCCTTTGACAATGGAAAATCATTCACTCCTTGAAAAATAACCGCTTCCGGCGAAATGGACAAACACTTGTAGCTCAGGTCAGGATGCAAAGTGTGAGATGCAGGAAGATTTTGCAACTTGTCTCCCTATGAGAAGTGAGTTACCTGTTGAAAGGAATACTGACTACCCCTGAGTTTTTTCATGGGTGAGGAACATCACCGTTGGGCCAAATAGCTGCATTCAACTGAATGGCAGAAGAACAGTTTAGGATGTATGAAAACCATTCATTCCAGGAGCAAGAGGGTCTGGAATGTTGTTCAAAAGTGAGAATTGAGTGAGGTTTACAAAGGAATACTACCTGTCTCTCAGGCTTTTACAGTGTAAAGATTAGCACCTTTGTGCAAAATAGGCCTGTTGCAATGTAAGGAAGAAGCACTGTTTCTCCTGTAAGAGAACCATAAGTGTTACAAGCCAGAGGGTCAAGCACCTTGTGAAGCATGGTGAATTGCGTTACCTGTTTAAGGGAACACTGCCTAACTGTCAGTGTTTTCAGGGGGAGGAACTTCAATGTTCTGCCAAATAGGCCTTTCAATTGAAAGGAGGCATACTGCAGCTCTTGTAAGACAATGATAAATGTTAGAAGCAAGAGGGTCTAGCACCCTGTTAAGCATTGTGAATTGAGTTACCTGTTTAAGGGAATACTGCCTAACTCTCAGTGTTTTTATGGGTGAGGAACCTCAAGTTTGTGCAAAATTACCCCTCTCAAGTCAAGCGAACCAACACTCCAACTCTTGGAAGAGAAGTAGGAATGTTAGAAACAGGAGGGTCAAGCACCTTGTTTCCCAAGGAGAAGTGACATACTTCTTTAAAGGAATAATGCCTACAACTCATTGTGTTCATGGGTGAGGAAAACCACCTTTGTGCAAAATAACCCCCTTAAAGGGATTGGAAGAAGCACTGTCGAACTTGTGAGAGAATCATTAATGTTAGAAAGAGAAGGGTCTACCACCTTGTTCAGCATTGTGAACTGAGTTAGCTGGAAAAAGGAATACTGCCCACCTCTCAGCGTTTTCATGGGTGAGGAACACAAGTTTGGCAAAATATCCCATCCAAGCGAATGGGAGATTCCTGGTAGCTCTTGTAAGAGAGTCATGAATGTTTGAAGCAACAGGGCCTAGCAACTTGTTTAGCATTGTGAATTGACTTAGCTGTTTCAAGGAATACTGCCTACTTCTCAGGGGTTTCATGGGCTAGGAAGATCACCTTTGTGCAAAATGGCCTCTGTGAAGTGAATGGATAAACTCTGTAGCTCTTGTAAGAAAACCATGAATGTTAGAAGGAAGAGGGTCAAACACCTTCTTCCGAGTTGTGAATAGAGTTAGTTGTTTCATGGAATACTACCTACCTCTCAGGGTTTTCAGGGATGAGCACTGCAGGTTTTTTCAAAATTGCCCCATTCCAGTGAATGCAAGATGCCCTGTAGGCCTTCTAAGAGAGATATGACTGTTAACAGGAAGAGGGCCTAGCACTCTGTTGAGGATTCTCAACTGAGTTAGCTGTTTAAGGACATACTGATATGTCTCAGTGTTTTTATGTGTGAGTACCTTCAACTTTGTGCAAAATCACCACTTTCAAGTGACTGGATCCAGCGGTTCATATGTTGTAAGAAAAGTAGGAATGTTACAAGCAGGAGGGAGAAGCAGCTTGTCTTCGGATGAGACTTGAGTAACTTGTTTCAAGGAATACTTGCTACCACTTAGTGTTTCCATGGAGCAGGAGTATCACTTTGTGCAACATCACCCCTTTGAAGGGAATGGAAGAAGTTCTGAGGCTCTTCCACGAAAATTTTTGAGGTTAGAAGCAAGAGGGTCTAGCAACTTGTGTAACAGTGTGAGTAGAGTGAAGTTTTCAAAGGAAGACCACCTGCCACTCACGGTTTGAAAGTGTGAGGAACTTCATTTTCGTGCAAAATTGCCTGTTTCAATGAAGGGCAGGATTACTGGGTGTCTGGTAGGAGAACCACACAGGTTACAAGAAAGATGCACTAGCACTTTGTTTAGCAGCTTCAATTGATTTAGCATTCAAAAGGAACACTGCCTATCTGTCACGGTTTGACAGTGTGAGCATTTCCATCTTTGTGCCAATAGACCTTTCCACTGAATGGAACAGGCACTGTGTCTCTTGCAAGCCGATGTCAAGGTTTGCAGCAGGAGTTGCAAGCACATTGTTTCCCTGTGAGAGTTGAGTTAGCATGTGAAAGGAAAGCTTGCCAAATGAAAGCCTTTGACAATGGAAAATCATTCACTCCTTGAAAAGTAACCTCTTCCGGCGAAATGGACAAACACTTGTAGCTCAGGTCAGGATGCAAAGTGTGAGAGGCAGGAAGATTTTGCAACTTGTCTCCCTACGAGAAGTGAGTTACCTGTTGAAAGGAATACTGACTACCCCTGAGTTTTTTCATGGGTGAGGACCATCACCGTTGGGCCAAATAGCTGCATTCAACTGAATGGCAGAAGAACAGTTTAGGATGTATGAAAACCATTCATTCCATGAGCAAGAGGGTCTGGAATGTTGTTCAAAAGTGAGAATTGAGTGAGCTTTACAAAGGAATACTACTTGTCTCTCAGGGTTTTACAGTGTAAAGATTAGTACCTTTGTGCAAAATAGGCCTGTTGCAATGTAAGGAAGAAGCACTGTTTCTCCTGTAAGAGAACCATAAGTGTTACAAGCCAGAGGGTCAAGCACCTTGTGAAGCATGGTGAATTGCGTTACCTGTTTAAGGGAACACCGCCTAACTGTCAGTGTTTTCAGGGGGAGGAACTTCAATGTTCTGCCAAATAGGCCTTTCAATTGAAAGGAGGCATACTGCAGCTCTTGTAAGACAATGATAAATGTTAGAAGCAAGAGGGTCTAGCACCCTGTTAAGCATTGTGAATTGAGTTACCTGTTTAAGGGAATACTGCCTAACTCTCAGTGTTTTTATGGGTGAGGAACCTCAAGTTTGTGCAAAATTACCCCTCTCAAGTCAAGGGAACCAACACTCCAACTCTTGGAAGAGAAGTAGGAATGTTAGAAACAGGAGGGTCAAGCACCTTGTTTCCCAAGGAAAAGTGACATACTTCTTTAAAGGAATAATGCCTACAACTCATTGTGTTCATGGGTGAGGAAAACCACCTTTGTGCAAAATAACCCCCTTAAAGGGATTGGAAGAAGCACTGTCGAACTTGTGAGAGAATCATTAATGTTAGAAAGAGAAGGGTTTCCCACCTTGTTCAGCATTGTGAACTGAGTTAGCTGGAAAAAGGAAAACTGCCTACCTCTCAGCGTTTTCATGGGTGAGTGCCTTCAACTATGTGCAAAATCACCTCTTTCAAGTGACTGGATCCAGCGGTGCATATGTTGTAAGAAAAGTAGGAATGTTACAAGCAGGAAGGAGAAGCAGCTTGTCTTCCGATAACTCTTGAGTAACTTGTTTCAAGGAATACTGCTTACCACTTAGTGTTTCCAGGGACGAGGAGTATCACCTTTGTGCAACATCACCCCTTCGAAGAGAATGGAAGAAGTTGTGAGGATCTTCTAAGAAAATTTTTGAGGTTAGAAGCAAGAGGGTCTAGCAACTTGTGTAACAGTGTGAGTAGAGTGAAGTTTTCAAAGGAAGACCACCTGCCACTCACGGTTTGAAAGTGTGAGGAACTTCATTTTCGTGCAAAATTGCCTGTTTCAATGAAGGGCAGGATTACTGGGTGTCTGGTAGGACAACCACACAGGTTACAAGAAAGATGCACTAGCACTTTGTTTAGCAGCTTCAATTGATTTAGCATTCAAAAGGAACACTGCCTATCTGTCACGGTTTGACAGTGTGAGCATTTCCATCTTTGTGCCAATAGACCTTTCCACTGAATGGAACAGGCACTGTGTCTCTTGCAAGCCGATGTCAAGGTTTGCAGCAGGAGTTGCAAGCACATAGTTTCCCTGTGAGAGTTGAGTTAGCATGTGAAAGGAAAGCTTGCCAAATGAAAGCCTTTGACAATGGAAAATCATTCACTCCTTGAAAAATAACCGCTTCCGGCGAAATGGACAAACACTTGTAGCTCAGGTCAGGATGCAAAGTGTGAGAGGCAGGAAGATTTTGCAACTTGTCTCCCTACGAGAAGTGAGTTACCTGTTGAAAGGAATACTGACTACCCCTGAGTTTTTTCATGGGTGAGGAACATCACCGTTGGGCCAAATAGCTGCATTCAACTGAATGGCAGAAGAACAGTTTAGGATGTATGAAAACCATTCATTCCAGGAGCAAGAGGGTCTGGAATGTTGTTCAAAAGTGAGAATTGAGTGAGGTTTACAAAGGAATACTACCTGTCTCTCAGGCTTTTACAGTGTAAAGATTAGCACCTTTGTGCAAAATAGGCCTGTTGCAATGTAAGGAAGAAGCACTGTTTCTCCTGTAAGAGAACCATAAGTGTTACAACCCAGAGGGTCAAGCACCTTGTGAAGCATGGTGAATTGCGTTACCTGTTTAAGGGAACACTGCCTGACTGTCAGTGTTTTCAGGGGGAGGAACTTCAATGTTCTGCCAAATAGGCCTTTCAATTGAAAGGAGGCATACTGCAGCTCTTGTAAGACAATGATAAATGTTAGAAGCAAGAGGGTCTAGCACCCTGTTAAGCATTGTGAATTGAGTTACCTGTTTAAGGGAATACTGCCTAACTCTCAGTGTTTTTATGGGTGAGGAACCTCAAGTTTGTGCAAAATTACCCCTCTCAAGTCAAGCTAACCAACACTCCAACTCTTGGAAGAGAAGTAGGAATGTTAGAAACAGGAGGGTCAAGCACCTTGTTTCCCAAGGAGAAGTGACATACTTCTTTAAAGGAATAATGCCTACAACTCATTGTGTTCATGGGTGAGGAAAACCACCTTTGTGCAAAATAACCCCCTTAAAGGGATTGGAAGAAGCACTGTCGAACTTGTGAGAGAATCATTAATGTTAGAAAGAGAAGGGTCTACCACCTTGTTCAGCATTGTGAACTGAGTTAGCTGGAAAAAGGAATACTGCCCACCTCTCAGCGTTTTCATGGGTGAGGAACACAAGTTTGGCAAAATATCCCATCCAAGCGAATGGGAGATTCCTGGTAGCTCTTGTAAGAGAGTCATGAATGTTTGAAGCAACAGGGCCTAGCAACTTGTTTAGCATTGTGAATTGACTTAGCTGTTTCAAGGAATACTGCCTACTTCTCAGGGGTTTCATGGGCTAGGAAGATCACCTTTGTGCAAAATGGCCTCTGTGAAGTGAATGGAGAAACTCTGTAGCTCTTGTAAGAAAACCATGAATGTTAGAAGGAAGAGGGTCAAACACCTTCTTCAGAGTTGTGAATAGAGTTAGTTGTTTCATGGAATACTACCTACCTCTCAGGGTTTTCAGGGATGAGCACTCCAGGTTTTTTCAAAATTGCCCCATTCCAGTGAATGCAAGATGCCCTGTAGGCCTTCTAAGAGAGATATGACTGTTAACAGGAAGAGGGCCTAGCACTCTGTTGAGGATTCTCAACTGAGTTAGCTGTTTAAGGACATACTGATATGTCTCAGTGTTTTTATGTGTGAGTACCTTCAACTTTGTGCAAAATCACCACTTTCAAGTGACTGGGTCCAGCGGTTCATATGTTGTAAGAAAAGTAGGAATGTTACAAGCAGGAGGGAGAAGCAGCTTGTCTTCGGATGAGACTTGAGTAACTTGTTTCAAGGAATACTTGCTACCACTTAGTGTTTCCATGGAGCAGGAGTATCACTTTGTGCAACATCACCCCTTTGAAGGGAATGGAAGAAGTTCTGAGGCTCTTCCACGAAAATTTTTGACGTTAGAAGCAAGAGGGTCTAGCAACTTGTGTAACAGTGTGAGTAGAGTGAAGTTTTCAAAGGAAGACCACCTGCCACTCACGGTTTGAAAGTGTGAGGAACTTCATTTTCGTGCAAAATTGCCTGTTTCAATGAAGGGCAGGATTACTGGGTGTCTGGTAGGAGAACCACACAGGTTACAGGAAAGATGCACTAGCACTTTGTTTAGCAGCTTCAATTGATTAAGCATTCAAAAGGAACACTGCCTATCTGTCAGGGTTTGACAGTGTGAGCATTTCCATCTTTGTGCCAATAGACCTTTCCACTGAATGGAACAGGCACTGTGTCTCTTGCAAGCCGATGTCAAGGTTTGCAGCAGGAGTTGCAAGCACATAGTTTCCCTGTGAGAGTTGAGTTAGCATGTGAAAGGAAAGCTTGCCAAATGAAAGCCTTTGACAATGGAAAATCATTCACTCCTTGAAAAATAACCGCTTCCGGCGAAATGGACAAACACTTGTAGCTCAGGTCAGGATGCAAAGTGTGAGAGGCAGGAAGATTTTGCAACTTGTCTCCCTATGAGAAGTGAGTTACCTGTTGAAAGGAATACTGACTACCCCTGAGTTTTTTCATGGGTGAGGAACATCACCGTTGGGCCAAATAGCTGCATTCAACTGAATGGCAGAAGAACAGTTTAGGATGTATGAAAACCATTCATTCCAGGAGCAAGAGGGTCTGGAATGTTGTTCAAAAGTGAGAATTGAGTGAGGTTTACAAAGGAATACTACCTGTCTCTCAGGCTTTTACAGTGTAAAGATTAGCACCTTTGTGCAAAATAGGCCTGTTGCAATGTAAGGAAGAAGCACTGTTTCTCCTGTAAGAGAACCATAAGTGTTACAAGCCAGAGGGTCAAGCACCTTGTGAAGCATGGTGAATTGCGTTACCTGTTTAAGGGAACACTGCCTAACTGTCAGTGTTTTCAGGGGGAGGAACTTCAATGTTCTGCCAAATAGGCCTTTCAATTGAAAGGAGGCATACTGCAGCTCTTGTAAGACAATGATAAATGTTAGAAGCAAGAGGGTCTAGCACCCTGTTAAGCATTGTGAATTGAGTTACCTGTTTAAGGGAATACTGCCTAACTCTCAGTGTTTTTATGGGTGAGGAACCTCAAGTTTGTGCAAAATTACCCCTCTCAAGTCAAGGGAACCAACACTCCAACTCTTGGAAGAGAAGTAGGAATGTTAGAAACAGGAGGGTCAAGCACCTTGTTTCCCAAGGAGAAGTGACATACTTCTTTAAAGGAATAATGCCTACAACTCATTGTGTTCATGGGTGAGGAAAACCACCTTTGTGCAAAATAACCCCCTTAAAGGGATTGGAAGAAGCACTGTCGAACTTGTGAGAGAATCATTAATGTTAGAAAGAGAAGGGTCTACCACCTTGTTCAGCATTGTGAACTGAGTTAGCTGGAAAAAGGAATACTGCCCACCTCTCAGCGTTTTCATGGGTGAGGAACACAAGTTTGGCAAAATATCCCATCCAAGCGAATGGGAGATTCCTGGTAGCTCTTGTAAGAGAGTCATGAATGTTTGAAGCAACAGGGCCTAGCAACTTGTTTAGCATTGTGAATTGACTTAGCTGTTTCAAGGAATACTGCCTACTTCTCAGGGGTTTCATGGGCTAGGAAGATCACCTTTGTGCAAAATGGCCTCTGTGAAGTGAATGGATAAACTCTGTAGCTCTTGTAAGAAAACCATGAATGTTAGAAGGAAGAGGGTCAAACACCTTCTTCCGAGTTGTGAATAGAGTTAGTTGTTTCATGGAATACTACCTACCTCTCAGGGTTTTCAGGGATGAGCACTGCAGGTTTTTTCAAAATTGCCCCATTCCAGTGAATGCAAGATGCCCTGTAGGCCTTCTAAGAGAGATATGACTGTTAACAGGAAGAGGGCCTAGCACTCTGTTGAGGATTCTCAACTGAGTTAGCTGTTTAAGGACATACTGATATGTCTCAGTGTTTTTATGTGTGAGTACCTTCAACTTTGTGCAAAATCACCACTTTCAAGTGACTGGATCCAGCGGTTCATATGTTGTAAGAAAAGTAGGAATGTTACAAGCAGGAGGGAGAAGCAGCTTGTCTTCGGATGAGACTTGAGTAACTTGTTTCAAGGAATACTTGCTACCACTTAGTGTTTCCATGGAGCAGGAGTATCACTTTGTGCAACATCACCCCTTTGAAGGGAATGGAAGAAGTTCTGAGGCTCTTCCACGAAAATTTTTGAGGTTAGAAGCAAGAGGGTCTAGCAACTTGTGTAACAGTGTGAGTAGAGTGAAGTTTTCAAAGGAAGACCACCTGCCACTCACGGTTTGAAAGTGTGAGGAACTTCATTTTCGTGCAAAATTGCCTGTTTCAATGAAGGGCAGGATTACTGGGTGTCTGGTAGGAGAACCACACAGGTTACAAGAAAGATGCACTAGCACTTTGTTTAGCAGCTTCAATTGATTTAGCATTCAAAAGGAACACTGCCTATCTGTCACGGTTTGACAGTGTGAGCATTTCCATCTTTGTGCCAATAGACCTTTCCACTGAATGGAACAGGCACTGTGTCTCTTGCAAGCCGATGTCAAGGTTTGCAGCAGGAGTTGCAAGCACATAGTTTCCCTGTGAGAGTTGAGTTAGCATGTGAAAGGAAAGCTTGCCAAATGAAAGCCTTTGACAATGGAAAATCATTCACTCCTTGAAAAATAACCGCTTCCGGCGAAATGGACAAACACTTGTAGCTCAGGTCAGGATGCAAAGTGTGAGAGGCAGGAAGATTTTGCAACTTGTCTCCCTATGAGAAGTGAGTTACCTGTTGAAAGGAATACTGACTACCCCTGAGTTTTTTCATGGGTGAGGAACATCACCGTTGGGCCAAATAGCTGCATTCAACTGAATGGCAGAAGAACAGTTTAGGATGTATGAAAACCATTCATTCCAGGAGCAAGAGGGTCTGGAATGTTGTTCAAAAGTGAGAATTGAGTGAGCTTTACAAAGGAATACTACTTGTCTCTCAGGGTTTTACAGTGTAAAGATTAGTACCTTTGTGCAAAATAGGCCTGTTGCAATGTAAGGAAGAAGCACTGTTTCTCCTGTAAGAGAACCATAAGTGTTACAAGCCAGAGGGTCAAGCACCTTGTGAAGCATGGTGAATTGCGTTACCTGTTTAAGGGAACACCGCCTAACTGTCAGTGTTTTCAGGGGGAGGAACTTCAATGTTCTGCCAAATAGGCCTTTCAATTGAAAGGAGGCATACTGCAGCTCTTGTAAGACAATGATAAATGTTAGAAGCAAGAGGGTCTAGCACCCTGTTAAGCATTGTGAATTGAGTTACCTGTTTAAGGGAATACTGCCTAACTCTCAGTGTTTTTATGGGTGAGGAACCTCAAGTTTGTGCAAAATTACCCCTCTCAAGTCAAGGGAACCAACACTCCAACTCTTGGAAGAGAAGTAGGAATGTTAGAAACAGGAGGGTCAAGCACCTTGTTTCCCAAGGAAAAGTGACATACTTCTTTAAAGGAATAATGCCTACAACTCATTGTGTTCATGGGTGAGGAAAACCACCTTTGTGCAAAATAACCCCCTTAAAGGGATTGGAAGAAGCACTGTCGAACTTGTGAGAGAATCATTAATGTTAGAAAGAGAAGGGTTTCCCACCTTGTTCAGCATTGTGAACTGAGTTAGCTGGAAAAAGGAAAACTGCCTACCTCTCAGCGTTTTCATGGGTGAGTGCCTTCAACTATGTGCAAAATCACCTCTTTCAAGTGACTGGATCCAGCGGTGCATATGTTGTAAGAAAAGTAGGAATGTTACAAGCAGGAAGGAGAAGCAGCTTGTCTTCCGATAACTCTTGAGTAACTTGTTTCAAGGAATACTGCTTACCACTTAGTGTTTCCAGGGACGAGGAGTATCACCTTTGTGCAACATCACCCCTTCGAAGAGAATGGAAGAAGTTGTGAGGATCTTCTAAGAAAATTTTTGAGGTTAGAAGCAAGAGGGTCTAGCAACTTGTGTAACAGTGTGAGTAGAGTGAAGTTTTCAAAGGAAGACCACCTGCCACTCACGGTTTGAAAGTGTGAGGAACTTCATTTTCGTGCAAAATTGCCTGTTTCAATGAAGGGCAGGATTACTGGGTGTCTGGTAGGACAACCACACAGGTTACAAGAAAGATGCACTAGCACTTTGTTTAGCAGCTTCAATTGATTTAGCATTCAAAAGGAACACTGCCTATCTGTCACGGTTTGACAGTGTGAGCATTTCCATCTTTGTGCCAATAGACCTTTCCACTGAATGGAACAGGCACTGTGTCTCTTGCAAGCCGATGTCAAGGTTTGCAGCAGGAGTTGCAAGCACATAGTTTCCCTGTGAGAGTTGAGTTAGCATGTGAAAGGAAAGCTTGCCAAATGAAAGCCTTTGACAATGGAAAATCATTCACTCCTTGAAAAATAACCGCTTCCGGCGAAATGGACAAACACTTGTAGCTCAGGTCAGGATGCAAAGTGTGAGAGGCAGGAAGATTTTGCAACTTGTCTCCCTACGAGAAGTGAGTTACCTGTTGAAAGGAATACTGACTACCCCTGAGTTTTTTCATGGGTGAGGAACATCACCGTTGGGCCAAATAGCTGCATTCAACTGAATGGCAGAAGAACAGTTTAGGATGTATGAAAACCATTCATTCCAGGAGCAAGAGGGTCTGGAATGTTGTTCAAAAGTGAGAATTGAGTGAGGTTTACAAAGGAATACTACCTGTCTCTCAGGCTTTTACAGTGTAAAGATTAGCACCTTTGTGCAAAATAGGCCTGTTGCAATGTAAGGAAGAAGCACTGTTTCTCCTGTAAGAGAACCATAAGTGTTACAACCCAGAGGGTCAAGCACCTTGTGAAGCATGCTGAATTGCGTTACCTGTTTAAGGGAACACTGCCTGACTGTCAGTGTTTTCAGGGGGAGGAACTTCAATGTTCTGCCAAATAGGCCTTTCAATTGAAAGGAGGCATACTGCAGCTCTTGTAAGACAATGATAAATGTTAGAAGCAAGAGGGTCTAGCACCCTGTTAAGCATTGTGAATTGAGTTACCTGTTTAAGGGAATACTGCCTAACTCTCAGTGTTTTTATGGGTGAGGAACCTCAAGTTTGTGCAAAATTACCCCTCTCAAGTCAAGCTAACCAACACTCCAACTCTTGGAAGAGAAGTAGGAATGTTAGAAACAGGAGGGTCAAGCACCTTGTTTCCCAAGGAGAAGTGACATACTTCTTTAAAGGAATAATGCCTACAACTCATTGTGTTCATGGGTGAGGAAAACCACCTTTGTGCAAAATAACCCCCTTAAAGGGATTGGAAGAAGCACTGTCGAACTTGTGAGAGAATCATTAATGTTAGAAAGAGAAGGGTCTACCACCTTGTTCAGCATTGTGAACTGAGTTAGCTGGAAAAAGGAATACTGCCCACCTCTCAGCGTTTTCATGGGTGAGGAACACAAGTTTGGCAAAATATCCCATCCAAGCGAATGGGAGATTCCTGGTAGCTCTTGTAAGAGAGTCATGAATGTTTGAAGCAACAGGGCCTAGCAACTTGTTTAGCATTGTGAATTGACTTAGCTGTTTCAAGGAATACTGCCTACTTCTCAGGGGTTTCATGGGCTAGGAAGATCACCTTTGTGCAAAATGGCCTCTGTGAAGTGAATGGAGAAACTCTGTAGCTCTTGTAAGAAAACCATGAATGTTAGAAGGAAGAGGGTCAAACACCTTCTTCAGAGTTGTGAATAGAGTTAGTTGTTTCATGGAATACTACCTACCTCTCAGGGTTTTCAGGGATGAGCACTCCAGGTTTTTTCAAAATTGCCCCATTCCAGTGAATGCAAGATGCCCTGTAGGCCTTCTAAGAGAGATATGACTGTTAACAGGAAGAGGGCCTAGCACTCTGTTGAGGATTCTCAACTGAGTTAGCTGTTTAAGGACATACTGATATGTCTCAGTGTTTTTATGTGTGAGTACCTTCAACTTTGTGCAAAATCACCACTTTCAAGTGACTGGGTCCAGCGGTTCATATGTTGTAAGAAAAGTAGGAATGTTACAAGCAGGAGGGAGAAGCAGCTTGTCTTCGGATGAGACTTGAGTAACTTGTTTCAAGGAATACTTGCTACCACTTAGTGTTTCCATGGAGCAGGAGTATCACTTTGTGCAACATCACCCCTTTGAAGGGAATGGAAGAAGTTCTGAGGCTCTTCCACGAAAATTTTTGACGTTAGAAGCAAGAGGGTCTAGCAACTTGTGTAACAGTGTGAGTAGAGTGAAGTTTTCAAAGGAAGACCACCTGCCACTCACGGTTTGAAAGTGTGAGGAACTTCATTTTCGTGCAAAATTGCCTGTTTCAATGAAGGGCAGGATTACTGGGTGTCTGGTAGGAGAACCACACAGGTTACAGGAAAGATGCACTAGCACTTTGTTTAGCAGCTTCAATTGATTAAGCATTCAAAAGGAACACTGCCTATCTGTCAGGGTTTGACAGTGTGAGCATTTCCATCTTTGTGCCAATAGACCTTTCCACTGAATGGAACAGGCACTGTGTCTCTTGCAAGCCGATGTCAAGGTTTGCAGCAGGAGTTGCAAGCACATAGTTTCCCTGTGAGAGTTGAGTTAGCATGTGAAAGGAAAGCTTGCCAAATGAAAGCCTTTGACAATGGAAAATCATTCACTCCTTGAAAAATAACCGCTTCCGGCGAAATGGACAAACACTTGTAGCTCAGGTCAGGATGCAAAGTGTGAGAGGCAGGAAGATTTTGCAACTTGTCTCCCTATGAGAAGTGAGTTACCTGTTGAAAGGAATACTGACTACCCCTGAGTTTTTTCATGGGTGAGGAACATCACCGTTGGGCCAAATAGCTGCATTCAACTGAATGGCAGAAGAACAGTTTAGGATGTATGAAAACCATTCATTCCAGGAGCAAGAGGGTCTGGAATGTTGTTCAAAAGTGAGAATTGAGTGAGGTTTACAAAGGAATACTACCTGTCTCTCAGGCTTTTACAGTGTAAAGATTAGCACCTTTGTGCAAAATAGGCCTGTTGCAATGTAAGGAAGAAGCACTGTTTCTCCTGTAAGAGAACCATAAGTGTTACAAGCCAGAGGGTCAAGCACCTTGTGAAGCATGGTGAATTGCGTTACCTGTTTAAGGGAACACTGCCTAACTGTCAGTGTTTTCAGGGGGAGGAACTTCAATGTTCTGCCAAATAGGCCTTTCAATTGAAAGGAGGCATACTGCAGCTCTTGTAAGACAATGATAAATGTTAGAAGCAAGAGGGTCTAGCACCCTGTTAAGCATTGTGAATTGAGTTACCTGTTTAAGGGAATACTGCCTAACTCTCAGTGTTTTTATGGGTGAGGAACCTCAAGTTTGTGCAAAATTACCCCTCTCAAGTCAAGGGAACCAACACTCCAACTCTTGGAAGAGAAGTAGGAATGTTAGAAACAGGAGGGTCAAGCACCTTGTTTCCCAAGGAGAAGTGACATACTTCTTTAAAGGAATAATGCCTACAACTCATTGTGTTCATGGGTGAGGAAAACCACCTTTGTGCAAAAGAACCCCCTTAAAGGGATTGGAAGAAGCACTGTCGAACTTGTGAGAGAATCATTAATGTTAGAAAGAGAAGGGTCTACCACCTTGTTCAGCATTGTGAACTGAGTTAGCTGGAAAAAGGAATACTGCCCACCTCTCAGCGTTTTCATGGGTGAGGAACACAAGTTTGGCAAAATATCCCATCCAAGCGAATGGGAGATTCCTGGTAGCTCTTGTAAGAGAGTCATGAATGTTTGAAGCAACAGGGCCTAGCAACTTGTTTAGCATTGTGAATTGACTTAGCTGTTTCAAGGAATACTGCCTACTTCTCAGGGGTTTCATGGGCTAGGAAGATCACCTTTGTGCAAAATGGCCTCTGTGAAGTGAATGGAGAAACTCTGTAGCTCTTGTAAGAAAACCATGAATGTTAGAAGGAAGAGGGTCAAACACCTTCTTCAGAGTTGTGAATAGAGTTAGTTGTTTCATGGAATACTACCTACCTCTCAGGGTTTTCAGGGATGAGCACTCCAGGTTTTTTCAAAATTGCCCCATTCCAGTGAATGCAAGATGCCCTGTAGGCCTTCTAAGAGAGATATGACTGTTAACAGGAAGAGGGCCTAGCACTCTGTTGAGGATTCTCAACTGAGTTAGCTGTTTAAGGACATACTGATATGTCTCAGTGTTTTTATGTGTGAGTACCTTCAACTTTGTGCAAAATCACCACTTTCAAGTGACTGGGTCCAGCGGTTCATATGTTGTAAGAAAAGTAGGAATGTTACAAGCAGGAGGGAGAAGCAGCTTGTCTTCGGATGAGACTTGAGTAACTTGTTTCAAGGAATACTTGCTACCACTTAGTGTTTCCATGGAGCAGGAGTATCACTTTGTGCAACATCACCCCTTTGAAGGGAATGGAAGAAGTTCTGAGGCTCTTCCACGAAAATTTTTGAGGTTAGAAGCAAGAGGGTCTAGCAACTTGTGTAACAGTGTGAGTAGAGTGAAGTTTTCAAAGGAAGACCACCTGCCACTCACGGTTTGAAAGTGTGAGGAACTTCATTTTCGTGCAAAATTGCCTGTTTCAATGAAGGGCAGGATTACTGGGTGTCTGGTAGGAGAACCACACAGGTTACAGGAAAGATGCACTAGCACTTTGTTTAGCAGCTTCAATTGATTTAGCATTCAAAAGAAACACTGCCTATCTGTCAGGGTTTGACAGTGTGAGCATTTCCATCTTTGTGCCAATAGACCTTTCCACTGAATGGAACAGGCACTGTGTCTCTTGCAAGCCGATGTCAAGGTTTGCAGCAGGAGTTGCAAGCACATTGTTTCCCTGTGAGAGTTGAGTTAGCATGTGAAAGGAAAGCTTGCCAAATGAAAGCCTTTGACAATGGAAAATCATTCACTCCTTGAAAAATAACCGCTTCCGTCGAAATGGACAAACACTTGTAGCTCAGGTCAGGATGCAAAGTGTGAGAGGCAGGAAGATTTTGCAACTTGTCTCCCTACGAGAAGTGAGTTACCTGTTGAAAGGAATACTGACTACCCCTGAGTTTTTTCATGGGTGAGGAACATCACCTTTGGGCCAAATAGCTGCATTCAACTGAATGGCAGAAGAACAGTTTAGGATGTATGAAAACCATTCATTCCAGGAGCAAGAAGGTCTGGAATGTTGTTCAAGAGTGAGAATTGAGTGAGCTTTACAAAGGAATACTACTTGTATCTCAGGGTTTTACAGTGTAAAGATTAGTACCTTTGTGCAAAATAGGCCTGTTGCAATGTAAGGAAGAAGCACTGTTTCTCCTGTAAGAGAACCATAAGTGTTACAAGCCAGAGGGTCAAGCACCTTGTGAAGCATGGTGAATTGCGTTACCTGTTTAAGGGAACACTGCCTAACTGTCAGTGTTTTCAGGGGGAGGAACTTCAATGTTCTGCCAAATAGGCCTTTCAATTGAAAGGAGGCATACTGCAGCTCTTGTAAGACAATGATAAATGTTAGAAGCAAGAGGGTCTAGCACCCTGTTAAGCATTGTGAATTGAGTTACCTGTTTAAGGGAATACTGCCTAACTCTCAGTGTTTTTATGGGTGAGGAACCTCAAGTTTGTGCAAAATTACCCCTCTCAAGTCAAGGGAACAAACACTCCAACTCTTGGAAGAGAAGTAGGAATGTTAGAAACAGGAGGGTCAAGCACCTTGTTTCCCAAGGAGAAGTGACATACTTCTTTAAAGGAATAATGCCTACAACTCATTGTGTTCATGGGTGAGGAAAACCACCTTTGTGCAAAAGAACCCCCTTAAAGGGATTGGAAGAAGCACTGTCAAACTTGTGAGAGAATCATTAATGTTAGAAAGAGAAGGGTTTCCCACCTTGTTCAGCATTGTGAACTGAGTTAGCTGGAAAAAGGAATACTGCCTACCTCTCAGCGTTTTCATGGGTGAGTGCCTTCAACTATGTGCAAAATCACCACTTTCAAGTGACTGGGTCCAGCGGTTCATATGTTGTAAGAAAAGTAGGAATGTTACAAGCAGGAGGGAGAAGCAGCTTGTCTTCGGATGAGACTTGAGTAACTTGTTTCAAGGAATACTTGCTACCACTTAGTGTTTCCATGGAGCAGGAGTATCACTTTGTGCAACATCACCCCTTTGAAGGGAATGGAAGAAGTTCTGAGGCTCTTCCACGAAAATTTTTGAGGTTAGAAGCAAGAGGGTCTAGCAACTTGTGTAACAGTGTGAGTAGAGTGAAGTTTTCAAAGGAAGACCACCTGCCACTCACGGTTTGAAAGTGTGAGGAACTTCATTTTGGTGCAAAATTGCCTGTTTCCATGAAGGGAAGGATTACAGGGTGTCTGATAGGATAATCACAAAAGTTACAGGAAAGATACGTTAGCACTTTGTTTAGCAGCTTCAATTGATTTAGCATTCAAAAGGAACACTGCCTATCTGTCAGGGTTTGACAGTGTGAGCATTTCCGTCTTTGTGCCAATAGACCTTTATACTGAATGGAACAGGCACTGTGTCTCTTGCAAGCCGATGTCAAGGTTTGCAGCAGGAGTTGCAAGCACATTGTTTCCCTGTGAGAGTTGAGTTAGCATGTGAAAGGAAAGCTTGCCAAATGAAAGCCTTTGACAATGGAAAATCATTCACTCCTTGAAAAATAACCGCTTCCAGCGAAATGGACAAACACTTGTAGCTCAGGGCAGGATGCAAAGTGTGAGAGGCAGGAAGATTTTGCAACTTGTCTCTCTATGAGAAGTGATTTACCTGTTGAAAGGAATACTGACTACCCCTGAGTTTTTTCATGGGTGAGGAACATCACCGTTGGGCCAAATAGCTGCATTCAACTGAATGGCAGAAGAACAGTTTAGGATGTATGAAAACCATTCATTCCAGGAGCAAGAGGGTCTGGAATGTTGTTCAAGAGTGAGAATTGAGTGAGCTTTACAAAGGAATACTACCTGTCTCTCAGGCCTTTACAGTGTAAAGATTAGTACCTTTGTGCAAAATAGGCCTGTTGCAATGTAAGGAAGAAGCACTGTTTCTCCTGTAAGAGAACCATAAGTGTTACAAGCCAGAGGGTCAAGCACCTTGTGAAGCATGGTGAATTGAGTTACCTGTTTTAGGGAACACTGCCTAACTGTCAGTGTTTTCAGGGGGAGGAACTTCAATGTTCTGCCAAATAGGCCTTTCAAGTAAAAGGAGAAATACTGCAGCTCTTGTATGACAATGATTAATGTTAGAAGGAAGAGGGTCTAGCACCCTGTTAAGCATTGTGAATTGAGTTACCTGTTTAAGGGAATACTGCCTAACTCTCAGTGTTTTTATGGGTGAGGAACCTCAAGTTTGTGCAAAATTACCTCTTTCAAGTCAAGGGAACCGACACTCCAACTCTTGCAAGAGAAGTAGGAATGTTAGAAACAGGAGGGTCAAGCACCTTATTTCCGAAGGATAATTGACATACTTCTTTAAAGGAAAAATGCTTACAACTCAGTGAATTCATGGGTGAGGAATACCACCTTTCTGCAAAATAACCCCCTTAAATCGAATGGAAGAATCACTGTCGAACTTGTGAGAGAATCATTAATGTTAGAAAGAGAAGGGTCTACCACCTTGTTCAGCATTGTGAACTGAGTTAGCTGGGTAAAGGAATACTGCCTATCTCTCAGCGTTTTCATGTGTGAGTGCCTTCAACTATGTGCAAAATCACCTCTTTCAAGTGACTGGATCCAGCGGTGCATATGTTGTAAGAAAAGTAGGAATGTTACAAGCAGGAGGGTGAAGCAGCTTGTCTTCCGATAAGTCTTGAGTAACTTGTTTCAAGGAATACTGCTTACCACTTAGTGTTTCCAGGGACGAGGAGTATCACCTTTGTACAACATCACCCCTTTGAAGAGAATGGAAGAAGTTGTGAGGATCTTCTAAGAAAATTTGTGAAGTTAGAAGCAAGAGGGTCTAACAACTTGTGTAACAGTGTGAGTAGAGTGAAGTTTTCAAAGGAAGACCACCTGCCACTCACGGTTTGAAAGTGTGAGGAACTTCATTTTCGTGCAAAATTGCCTGTTTCAATGAAGGGCAGGATTACTGGGTGTCTGGTAGGAGAACCACACAGGTTACAGGAAAGATGCACTAGCACTTTGTTTAGCAGCTTCAATTGATTTAGCATTCAAAAGGAACACTGCCTATCTGTCAGGGTTTGACAGTGTGAGCATTTCCATCTTTGTGCCAATAGACCTTTCCACTGAATGGAACAGGCACTGTGTCTCTTGCAAGCCGATGTCAAGGTTTGCTAGAGGAGTTGCAAGCACATTGTTTCCCTGTGAGAGTTGAGTTAGCATGTGAAAGGAAAGCTTGCCAAATGAAAGCCTTTGACAATGGAAAATCATTCACTCCTTGAAAAATAACCGCTTCCGGCGAAATGGACAAACACTTGTAGCTCAGGTCAGGATGCAAAGTGTGAGAGGCAGGAAGATTTTACAACTTGTCTCCCAATGAGAAGTGAAGTGAAAGGAATACTGACTACCCCTGAGTTTTTTCATGGGTGAGGAACATCACCTTTGGGCCAAATAGCTGCATTCAACTGAATGGCAGAAGAACAGTTTAGGATGTATGAAAACCATTCATTCCAGGAGCAAGAGGGTCTGGAATGTTGTTTAAAAGTGAGAATTGAGTGAGCTTTACAAAGGAATACTACCTGTCTCTCAGGCTTTTACAGTGTAAAGATTAGCACCTTTGTGCAAAATAGGCCTGTTGCAATGTAAGGAAGAAGCACTGTTTCTCCTGTAAGAGAACCATAAGTGTTACAAGCCAGAGGGTCAAGCACCTTGTGAAGCATGGTGAATTGCGTTACCTGTTTAATGGAACACTGCCTAACTGTCAGTGTTTTCAGGGGGAGGAACTTCAATGTTCTGCCAAATAGGCCTTTCAATTGAAAGGAGGCATACTGCAGCTCTTGTAAGACAATGATAAATGTTAGAAGCAAGAGGGTCTAGCACCCTGTTAAGCATTGTGAATTGAGTTACCTGTTTAAGGGAATACTGCCTAACTCTCAGTGTTTTTATGGGTGAGGAACCTCAAGTTTGTGCAAAATTACCCCTCTCAAGTCAAGGGAACCAACACTCCAACTCTTGGAAGAGAAGTAGGAATGTTAGAAACAGGAGGGTCAAGCACCTTGTTTCCCAAGGAGAAGTGACATACTTCTTTAAAGGAATAATGCCTACAACTCATTGTGTTCATGGGTGAGGAAAACCACCTTTGTGCAAAATAACTCCCTTAAAGGGATTGGAAGAAGCACTGTCGAACTTGTGAGATAATCACTAATGTTAGAAAGAGAAGGGTCTACCACCTTGTTCAGCATTGTGAACTGAGTTAGCTGGAAAAAGGAATACTGCCTATCTCTCAGCGTTTTCATGGGTGAGTGCCTTCAACTATGTGCAAAATCACCTCTTTCAAGTGACTGGATCCAGCGGTGCATATGTTGTAAGAAAAGTAGGAATGTTACAAGCAGGAGGGTGAAGCAGCTTGTCTTCCGATAAGTCTTGAGTAACTTGTTTCAAGGAATACTGCTTACCACTTAGTGTTTCCAGGGACGAGGAGTATCACCTTTGTACAACATCACCCCTTTGAAGAGAATGGAAGAAGTTGTGAGGATCTTCTAAGAAAATTTGTGAGGTTAGAAGCAAGAGGGTCTAACAACTTGTGTAACAGTGTGAGTAGAGTGAAGTTTTCAAAGGAAGACCACCTGCCACTCACGGTTTGAAAGTGTGAGGAACTTCATTTTCGTGCAAAATTCCCTGTTTCAATGAAGGGCAGGATTACTGGGTGTCTGGTAGGAGAACCACACAGGTTACAGGAAAGATGCACTAGCACTTTGTTTAGCAGCTTCAATTGATTTAGCATTCAAAAGGAACACTGCCTATCTGTCAGGGTTTGACAGTGTGAGCATTTCCATCTTTGTGCCAATAGACCTTTCCACTGAATGGAACAGGCACTGTGTCTCTTGCAAGCCGATGTCAAGGTTTGCTAGAGGAGTTGCAAGCACATTGTTTCCCTGTGAGAGTTGAGTTAGCATGTGAAAGGAAAGCTTGCCAAATGAAAGCCTTTGACAATGGAAAATCATTCACTCCTTGAAAAATAACCGCTTCCGGCGAAATGGACAAACACTTGTAGCTCAGGTCAGGATGCAAAGTGTGAGAGGCAGGAAGATTTTACAACTTGTCTCCCAATGAGAAGTGAAGTGAAAGGAATACTGACTACCCCTGAGTTTTTTCATGGGTGAGGAACATCACCGTTGGGCCAAATAGCTGCATTCAACTGAATGGCAGAAGAACAGTTTAGGATGTATGAAAACCATTCATTCCAGGAGCAAGAGGGTCTGGAATGTTGTTCAAAAGTGAGAATTGAGTGAGGTTTACAAAGGAATACTACCTGTCTCTCAGGCTTTTACAGTGTAAAGATTAGCACCTTTGTGCAAAATAGGCCTGTTGCAATGTAAGGAAGAAGCACTGTTTCTCCTGTAAGAGAACCATAAGTGTTACAAGCCAGAGGGTCAAGCACCTTGTGAAGCATGGTGAATTGCGTTACCTGTTTAAGGGAACACTGCCTAACTGTCAGTGTTTTCAGGGGGAGGAACTTCAATGTTCTGCCAAATAGGCCTTTCAATTGAAAGGAGGCATACTGCAGCTCTTGTAAGACAATGATAAATGTTAGAAGCAAGAGGGTCTAGCACCCTGTTAAGCATTGTGAATTGAGTTACCTGTTTAAGGGAATACTGCCTAACTCTCAGTGTTTTTATGGGTGAGGAACCTCAAGTTTGTGCAAAATTACCCCTCTCAAGTCAAGCAAACCAACACTCCAACTCTTGGAAGAGAAGTAGGAATGTTAGAAACAGGAGGGTCAAGCACCTTGTTTCCCAAGGAGAAGTGACATACTTCTTTAAAGGAATAATGCCTACAACTCATTGTGTTCATGGGTGAGGAAAACCACCTTTGTGCAAAATAACCCCCTTAAAGGGATTGGAAGAAGCACTGTCGAACTTGTGAGAGAATCATTAATGTTAGAAAGAGAAGGGTCTACCACCTTGTTCAGCATTGTGAACTGAGTTAGCTGGAAAAAGGAATACTGCCCACCTCTCAGCGTTTTCATGGGTGAGGAACACAAGTTTGGCAAAATATCCCGTCCAAGCGAATGGGAGATTCCTGGTAGCTCTTGTAAGAGAGTCATGAATGTTTGAAGCAACAGGGCCTAGCAACTTGTTTAGCATTGTGAATTGACTTAGCTGTTTCAAGGAATACTGCCTACTTCTCAGGGGTTTCATGGGCTAGGAAGATCACCTTTGTGCAAAATGGCCTCTGTGAAGTGAATGGAGAAACTCTGTAGCTCTTGTAAGAAAACCATGAATGTTAGAAGGAAGAGGGTCAAACACCTTCTTCCGAGTTGTGAATAGAGTTAGTTGTTTCATGGAATACTACCTACCTCTCAGGGTTTTCAGGGATGAGCACTCCAGGTTTTTTCAAAATTGCCCCATTCCAGTGAATGCAAGATGCCCTGTAGGCCTTCTAAGAGAGATATGACTGTTAACAGGAAGAGGGCCTAGCACTCTGTTGAGGATTCTCAACTGAGTTAGCTGTTTAAGGACATACTGATATGTCTCAGTGTTTTTATGTGTGAGTACCTTCAACTTTGTGCAAAATCACCACTTTCAAGTGACTGGGTCCAGCGGTTCATATGTTGTAAGAAAAGTAGGAATGTTACAAGCAGGAGGGAGAAGCAGCTTGTCTTCGGATGAGACTTGACTAACTTGTTTCAAGGAATACTTGCTACCACTTAGTGTTTAAATGGAGCAGGAGTATCACTTTGTGCAACATCACCCCTTTGAAGGGAATGGAAGAAGTTCTGAGGCTCTTCCACGAAAATTTTTGAGGTTAGAAGCAAGAGGGTCTAGCAACTTGTGTAACAGTGTGAGTAGAGTGAAGTTTTCAAAGGAAGACCACCTGCCACTCACGGTTTGAAAGTGTGAGGAACTTCATTTTCGTGCAAAATTGCCTGTTTCAATGAAGGGCAGGATTACTGGGTGTCTGGTAGGAGAACCACACAGGTTACAAGAAAGATGCACTAGCACTTTGTTTAGCAGCTTCAATTGATTTAGCATTCAAAAGGAACACTGCCTATCTGTCACGGTTTGACAGTGTGAGCATTTCCATCTTTGTGCCAATAGACCTTTCCACTGAATGGAACAGGCACTGTGTCTCTTGCAAGCCGATGTCAAGGTTTGCAGCAGGAGTTGCAAGCACATAGTTTCCCTGTGAGAGTTGAGTTAGCATGTGAAAGGAAAGCTTGCCAAATGAAAGCCTTTGACAATGGAAAATCATTCACTCCTTGAAAAATAACCGCTTCCGGCGAAATGGACAAACACTTGTAGCTCAGGTCAGGATGCAAAGTGTGAGAGGCAGGAAGATTTTGCAACTTGTCTCCCTATGAGAAGTGAGTTACCTGTTGAAAGGAATACTGACTACCCCTGAGTTTTTTCATGGGTGAGGAACATCACCGTTGGGCCAAATAGCTGCATTCAACTGAATGGCAGAAGAACAGTTTAGGATGTATGAAAACCATTCATTCCAGGAGCAAGAGGGTCTGGAATGTTGTTCAAAAGTGAGAATTGAGTGAGGTTTACAAAGGAATACTACCTGTCTCTCAGGCTTTTACAGTGTAAAGATTAGCACCTTTGTGCAAAATAGGCCTGTTGCAATGTAAGGAAGAAGCACTGTTTCTCCTGTAAGAGAACCATAAGTGTTACAAGCCAGAGGGTCAAGCACCTTGTGAAGCATGGTGAATTGCGTTACCTGTTTAAGGGAACACTGCCTAACTGTCAGTGTTTTCAGGGGGAGGAACTTCAATGTTCTGCCAAATAGGCCTTTCAATTGAAAGGAGGCATACTGCAGCTCTTGTAAGACAATGATAAATGTTAGAAGCAAGAGGGTCTAGCACCCTGTTAAGCATTGTGAATTGAGTTACCTGTTTAAGGGAATACTGCCTAACTCTCAGTGTTTTTATGGGTGAGGAACCTCAAGTTTGTGCAAAATTACCCCTCTCAAGTCAAGGGAACCAACACTCCAACTCTTGGAAGAGAAGTAGGAATGTTAGAAACAGGAGGGTCAAGCACCTTGTTTCCCAAGGAGAAGTGACATACTTCTTTAAAGGAATAATGCCTACAACTCATTGTGTTCATGGGTGAGGAAAACCACCTTTGTGCAAAATAACCCCCTTAAAGGGATTGGAAGAAGCACTGTCGAACTTGTGAGAGAATCATTAATGTTAGAAAGAGAAGGGTCTACCACCTTGTTCAGCATTGTGAACTGAGTTAGCTGGAAAAAGGAATACTGCCCACCTCTCAGCGTTTTCATGGGTGAGGAACACAAGTTTGGCAAAATATCCCGTCCAAGCGAATGGGAGATTCCTGGTAGCTCTTGTAAGAGAGTCATGAATGTTTGAAGCAACAGGGCCTAGCAACTTGTTTAGCATTGTGAATTGACTTAGCTGTTTCAAGGAATACTGCCTACTTCTCAGGGGTTTCATGGGCTAGGAAGATCACCTTTGTGCAAAATGGCCTCTGTGAAGTGAATGGAGAAACTCTGTAGCTCTTGTAAGAAAACCATGAATGTTAGAAGGAAGAGGGTCAAACACCTTCTTCCGAGTTGTGAATAGAGTTAGTTGTTTCATGGAATACTACCTACCTCTCAGGGTTTTCAGGGATGAGCACTCCAGGTTTTTTCAAAATTGCCCCATTCCAGTGAATGCAAGATGCCCTGTAGGCCTTCTAAGAGAGATATGACTGTTAACAGGAAGAGGGCCTAGCACTCTGTTGAGGATTCTCAACTGAGTTAGCTGTTTAAGGACATACTGATATGTCTCAGTGTTTTTATGTGTGAGTACCTTCAACTTTGTGCAAAATCACCACTTTCAAGTGACTGGGTCCAGCGGTTCATATGTTGTAAGAAAAGTAGGAATGTTACAAGCAGGAGGGAGAAGCAGCTTGTCTTCGGATGAGACTTGAGTAACTTGTTTCAAGGAATACTTGCTACCACTTAGTGTTTAAATGGAGCAGGAGTATCACTTTGTGCAACATCACCCCTTTGAAGGGAATGGAAGAAGTTCTGAGGCTCTTTCACGAAAATTTTTGAGGTTAGAAGCAAGAGGGTCTAGCAACTTGTGTAACAGTGTGAGTAGAGTGAAGTTTTCAAAGGAAGACCACCTGCCACTCACGGTTTGAAAGTGTGAGGAACTTCATTTTCGTGCAAAATTGCCTGTTTCAATGAAGGGCAGGATTACTGGGTGTCTGGTAGGAGAACCACACAGGTTACAAGAAAGATGCACTAGCACTTTGTTTAGCAGCTTCAATTGATTTAGCATTCAAAAGGAACACTGCCTATCTGTCACGGTTTGACAGTGTGAGCATTTCCATCTTTGTGCCAATAGACCTTTCCACTGAATGGAACAGGCACTGTGTCTCTTGCAAGCCGATGTCAAGGTTTGCAGCAGGAGTTGCAAGCACATAGTTTCCCTGTGAGAGTTGAGTTAGCATGTGAAAGGAAAGCTTGCCAAATGAAAGCCTTTGACAATGGAAAATCATTCACTCCTTGAAAAATAACCGCTTCCGGCGAAATGGACAAACACTTGTAGCTCAGGTCAGGATGCAAAGTGTGAGAGGCAGGAAGATTTTGCAACTTGTCTCCCTATGAGAAGTGAGTTACCTGTTGAAAGGAATACTGACTACCCCTGAGTTTTTTCATGGGTGAGGAACATCACCGTTGGGCCAAATAGCTGCATTCAACTGAATGGCAGAAGAACAGTTTAGGATGTATGAAAACCATTCATTCCAGGAGCAAGAGGGTCTGGAATGTTGTTCAAAAGTGAGAATTGAGTGAGGTTTACAAAGGAATACTACCTGTCTCTCAGGCTTTTACAGTGTAAAGATTAGCACCTTTGTGCAAAATAGGCCTGTTGCAATGTAAGGAAGAAGCACTGTTTCTCCTGTAAGAGAACCATAAGTGTTACAAGCCAGAGGGTCAAGCACCTTGTGAAGCATGGTGAATTGCGTTACCTGTTTAAGGGAACACTGCCTAACTGTCAGTGTTTTCAGGGGGAGGAACTTCAATGTTCTGCCAAATAGGCCTTTCAATTGAAAGGAGGCATACTGCAGCTCTTGTAAGACAATGATAAATGTTAGAAGCAAGAGGGTCTAGCACCCTGTTAAGCATTGTGAATTGAGTTACCTGTTTAAGGGAATACTGCCTAACTCTCAGTGTTTTTATGGGTGAGGAACCTCAAGTTTGTGCAAAATTACCCCTCTCAAGTCAAGGGAACCAACACTCCAACTCTTGGAAGAGAAGTAGGAATGTTAGAAACAGGAGGGTCAAGCACCTTGTTTCCCAAGGAGAAGTGACATACTTCTTTAAAGGAATAATGCCTACAACTCATTGTGTTCATGGGTGAGGAAAACCACCTTTGTGCAAAATAACCCCCTTAAAGGGATTGGAAGAAGCACTGTCGAACTTGTGAGAGAATCATTAATGTTAGAAAGAGAAGGGTCTACCACCTTGTTCAGCATTGTGAACTGAGTTAGCTGGAAAAAGGAATACTGCCCACCTCTCAGCGTTTTCATGGGTGAGGAACACAAGTTTGGCAAAATATCCCGTCCAAGCGAATGGGAGATTCCTGGTAGCTCTTGTAAGAGAGTCATGAATGTTTGAAGCAACAGGGCCTAGCAACTTGTTTAGCATTGTGAATTGACTTAGCTGTTTCAAGGAATACTGCCTACTTCTCAGGGGTTTCATGGGCTAGGAAGATCACCTTTGTGCAAAATGGCCTCTGTGAAGTGAATGGAGAAACTCTGTAGCTCTTGTAAGAAAACCATGAATGTTAGAAGGAAGAGGGTCAAACACCTTCTTCCGAGTTGTGAATAGAGTTAGTTGTTTCATGGAATACTACCTACCTCTCAGGGTTTTCAGGGATGAGCACTCCAGGTTTTTTCAAAATTGCCCCATTCCAGTGAATGCAAGATGCCCTGTAGGCCTTCTAAGAGAGATATGACTGTTAACAGGAAGAGGGCCTAGCACTCTGTTGAGGATTCTCAACTGAGTTAGCTGTTTAAGGACATACTGATATGTCTCAGTGTTTTTATGTGTGAGTACCTTCAACTTTGTGCAAAATCACCACTTTCAAGTGACTGGGTCCAGCGGTTCATATGTTGTAAGAAAAGTAGGAATGTTACAAGCAGGAGGGAGAAGCAGCTTGTCTTCGGATGAGACTTGAGTAACTTGTTTCAAGGAATACTTGCTACCACTTAGTGTTTAAATGGAGCAGGAGTATCACTTTGTGCAACATCACCCCTTTGAAGGGAATGGAAGAAGTTCTGAGGCTCTTCCACGAAAATTTTTGAGGTTAGAAGCAAGAGGGTCTAGCAACTTGTGTAACAGTGTGAGTAGAGTGAAGTTTTCAAAGGAAGACCACCTGCCACTCACGGTTTGAAAGTGTGAGGAACTTCATTTTCGTGCAAAATTGCCTGTTTCAATGAAGGGCAGGATTACTGGGTGTCTGGTAGGAGAACCACACAGGTTACAGGAAAGATGCACTAGCACTTTGTTTAGCAGCTTCAATTGATTTAGCATTCAAAAGGAACACTGCCTATCTGTCACGGTTTGACAGTGTGAGCATTTCCATCTTTGTGCCAATAGACCTTTCCACTGAATGGAACAGGCACTGTGTCTCTTGCAAGCCGATGTCAAGGTTTGCAGCAGGAGTTGCAAGCACATAGTTTCCCTGTGAGAGTTGAGTTAGCATGTGAAAGGAAAGCTTGCCAAATGAAAGCCTTTGACAATGGAAAATCATTCACTCCTTGAAAAATAACCGCTTCCGGCGAAATGGACAAACACTTGTAGCTCAGGTCAGGATGCAAAGTGTGAGAGGCAGGAAGATTTTGCAACTTGTCTCCCTATGAGAAGTGAGTTACCTGTTGAAAGGAATACTGACTACCCCTGAGTTTTTTCATGGGTGAGGAACATCACCGTTGGGCCAAATAGCTGCATTCAACTGAATGGCAGAAGAACAGTTTAGGATGTATGAAAACCATTCATTCCAGGAGCAAGAGGGTCTGGAATGTTGTTCAAAAGTGAGAATTGAGTGAGGTTTACAAAGGAATACTACCTGTCTCTCAGGCTTTTACAGTGTAAAGATTAGCACCTTTGTGCAAAATAGGCCTGTTGCAATGTAAGGAAGAAGCACTGTTTCTCCTGTAAGAGAACCATAAGTGTTACAAGCCAGAGGGTCAAGCACCTTGTGAAGCATGGTGAATTGCGTTACCTGTTTAAGGGAACACTGCCTAACTGTCAGTGTTTTCAGGGGGAGGAACTTCAATGTTCTGCCAAATAGGCCTTTCAATTGAAAGGAGGCATACTGCAGCTCTTGTAAGACAATGATAAATGTTAGAAGCAAGAGGGTCTAGCACCCTGTTAAGCATTGTGAATTGAGTTACCTGTTTAAGGGAATACTGCCTAACTCTCAGTGTTTTTATGGGTGAGGAACCTCAAGTTTGTGCAAAATTACCCCTCTCAAGTCAAGGGAACCAACACTCCAACTCTTGGAAGAGAAGTAGGAATGTTAGAAACAGGAGGGTCAAGCACCTTGTTTCCCAAGGAGAAGTGACATACTTCTTTAAAGGAATAATGCCTACAACTCATTGTGTTCATGGGTGAGGAAAACCACCTTTGTGCAAAATAACCCCCTTAAAGGGATTGGAAGAAGCACTGTCGAACTTGTGAGAGAATCATTAATGTTAGAAAGAGAAGGGTCTACCACCTTGTTCAGCATTGTGAACTGAGTTAGCTGGAAAAAGGAATACTGCCCACCTCTCAGCGTTTTCATGGGTGAGGAACACAAGTTTGGCAAAATATCCCGTCCAAGCGAATGGGAGATTCCTGGTAGCTCTTGTAAGAGAGTCATGAATGTTTGAAGCAACAGGGCCTAGCAACTTGTTTAGCATTGTGAATTGACTTAGCTGTTTCAAGGAATACTGCCTACTTCTCAGGGGTTTCATGGGCTAGGAAGATCACCTTTGTGCAAAATGGCCTCTGTGAAGTGAATGGAGAAACTCTGTAGCTCTTGTAAGAAAACCATGAATGTTAGAAGGAAGAGGGTCAAACACCTTCTTCCGAGTTGTGAATAGAGTTAGTTGTTTCATGGAATACTACCTACCTCTCAGGGTTTTCAGGGATGAGCACTCCAGGTTTTTTCAAAATTGCCCCATTCCAGTGAATGCAAGATGCCCTGTAGGCCTTCTAAGAGAGATATGACTGTTAACAGGAAGAGGGCCTAGCACTCTGTTGAGGATTCTCAACTGAGTTAGCTGTTTAAGGACATACTGATATGTCTCAGTGTTTTTATGTGTGAGTACCTTCAACTTTGTGCAAAATCACCACTTTCAAGTGACTGGGTCCAGCGGTTCATATGTTGTAAGAAAAGTAGGAATGTTACAAGCAGGAGGGAGAAGCAGCTTGTCTTCGGATGAGACTTGAGTAACTTGTTTCAAGGAATACTTGCTACCACTTAGTGTTTCCATGGAGCAGGAGTATCACTTTGTGCAACATCACCCCTTTGAAGGGAATGGAAGAAGTTCTGAGGCTCTTCCACGAAAATTTTTGAGGTTAGAAGCAAGAGGGTCTAGCAACTTGTGTAACAGTGTGAGTAGAGTGAAGTTTTCAAAGGAAGACCACCTGCCACTCACGGTTTGAAAGTGTGAGGAACTTCATTTTCGTGCAAAATTGCCTGTTTCAATGAAGGGCAGGATTACTGGGTGTCTGGTAGGAGAACCACACAGGTTACAAGAAAGATGCACTAGCACTTTGTTTAGCAGCTTCAATTGATTTAGCATTCAAAAGGAACACTGCCTATCTGTCACGGTTTGACAGTGTGAGCATTTCCATCTTTGTGCCAATAGACCTTTCCACTGAATGGAACAGGCACTGTGTCTCTTGCAAGCCGATGTCAAGGTTTGCAGCAGGAGTTGCAAGCACATAGTTTCCCTGTGAGAGTTGAGTTAGCATGTGAAAGGAAAGCTTGCCAAATGAAAGCCTTTGACAATGGAAAATCATTCACTCCTTGAAAAATAACCGCTTCCGGCGAAATGGACAAACACTTGTAGCTCAGGTCAGGATGCAAAGTGTGAGAGGCAGGAAGATTTTGCAACTTGTCTCCCTATGAGAAGTGAGTTACCTGTTGAAAGGAATACTGACTACCCCTGAGTTTTTTCATGGGTGAGGAACATCACCGTTGGGCCAAATAGCTGCATTCAACTGAATGGCAGAAGAACAGTTTAGGATGTATGAAAACCATTCATTCCAGTAGCAAGAGGGTCTGGAATGTTGTTCAAAAGTGAGAATTGAGTGAGGTTTACAAAGGAATACTACCTGTCTCTCAGGCTTTTACAGTGTAAAGATTAGCACCTTTGTGCAAAATAGGCCTGTTGCAATGTAAGGAAGAAGCACTGTTTCTCCTGTAAGAGAACCATAAGTGTTACAAGCCAGAGGGTCAAGCACCTTGTGAAGCATGGTGAATTGCGTTACCTGTTTAAGGGAACACTGCCTAACTGTCAGTGTTTTCAGGGGGAGGAACTTCAATGTTCTGCCAAATAGGCCTTTCAATTGAAAGGAGGCATACTGCAGCTGTTGTAAGACAATGATAAATGTTAGAAGCAAGAGGGTCTAGCACCCTGTTAAGCATTGTGAATTGAGTTACCTGTTTAAGGGAATACTGCCTAACTCTCAGTGTTTTTATGGGTGAGGAACCTCAAGTTTGTGCAAAATTACCCCTCTCAAGTCAAGGGAACCAACACTCCAACTCTTGGAAGAGAAGTAGGAATGTTAGAAACAGGAGGGTCAAGCACCTTGTTTCCCAAGGAGAAGTGACATACTTCTTTAAAGGAATAATGCCTACAACTCATTGTGTTCATGGGTGAGGAAAACCACCTTTGTGCAAAATAACCCCCTTAAAGGGATTGGAAGAAGCACTGTCGAACTTGTGAGAGAATCATTAATGTTAGAAAGAGAAGGGTCTACCACCTTGTTCAGCATTGTGAACTGAGTTAGCTGGAAAAAGGAAAACTGCCTACCTCTCAGCGTTTTCATGGGTGAGTGCCTTCAACTATGTGCAAAATCACCTCTTTCAAGTGACTGGATCCAGCGGTGCATATGTTGTAAGAAAAGTAGGAATGTTACAAGCAGGAGGGAGAAGCAGCTTGTCTTCCGATAACTCTTGAGTAACTTGTTTCAAGGAATACTGCTTACCACTTAGTGTTTCCAGGGACGAGGAGTATCACCTTTGTGCAACATCACCCCTTCGAAGAGAATGGAAGAAGTTGTGAGGATCTTCTAAGAAAATTTTTGAGGTTAGAAGCAAGAGGGTCTAGCAACTTGTGTAACAGTGTGAGTAGAGTGAAGTTTTCAAAGGAAGACCACCTGCCACTCACGGTTTGAAAGTGTGAGGAACTTCATTTTCGTGCAAAATTGCCTGTTTCAATGAAGGGCAAGATTACTGGGTGTCTGGTAGGAGAACCACACAGGTTACAGGAAAGATGCACTAGCACTTTGTTTAGCAGCTTCAATTGATTTAGCATTCAAAAGGAACACTGCCTATCTGTCAGGGTTTTACAGTGTGAGCATTTCCATCTTTGTGCCAATAGACCTTTCCACTGAATGGAACAGGCACTGTGTCTCTTGCAAGCCGATGTCAAGGTTTGCAGCAGGAGTTGCAAGCACATAGTTTCCCTGTGAGAGTTGAGTTAGCATGTGAAAGGAAAGCTTGCCAAATGAAAGCCTTTGACAATGGAAAATCATTCACTCCTTGAAAAATAACCGCTTCCGGCGAAATGGACAAACACTTGTAGCTCAGGTCAGGATGCAAAGTGTGAGAGGCAGGAAGATTTTGCAACTTGTCTCCCTATGAGAAGTGAGTTACCTGTTGAAAGGAATACTGACTACCCCTGAGTTTTTTCATGGGTGAGGAACATCACCGTTGGGCCAAATAGCTGCATTCAACTGAATGGCAGAAGAACAGTTTAGGATGTATGAAAACCATTCATTCCAGGAGCAAGAGGGTCTGGAATGTTGTTCAAAAGTGAGAATTGAGTGAGGTTTACAAAGGAATACTACCTGTCTCTCAGGCTTTTACAGTGTAAAGATTAGCACCTTTGTGCAAAATAGGCCTGTTGCAATGTAAGGAAGAAGCACTGTTTCTCCTGTAAGAGAACCATAAGTGTTACAAGCCAGAGGGTCAAGCACCTTGTGAAGCATGGTGAATTGCGTTACCTGTTTAAGGGAACACTGCCTAACTGTCAGTGTTTTCAGGGGGAGGAACTTCAATGTTCTGCCAAATAGGCCTTTCAATTGAAAGGAGGCATACTGCAGCTCTTGTAAGACAATGATAAATGTTAGAAGCAAGAGGGTCTAGCACCCTGTTAAGCATTGTGAATTGAGTTACCTGTTTAAGGGAATACTGCCTAACTCTCAGTGTTTTTATGGGTGAGGAACCTCAAGTTTGTGCAAAATTACCCCTCTCAAGTCAAGGGAACCAACACTCCAACTCTTGGAAGAGAAGTAGGAATGTTAGAAACAGGAGGGTCAAGCACCTTGTTTCCCAAGGAGAAGTGACATACTTCTTTAAAGGAATAATGCCTACAACTCATTGTGTTCATGGGTGAGGAAAACCACCTTTGTGCAAAATAACCCCCTTAAAGGGATTGGAAGAAGCACTGTCGAACTTGTGACAGAATCATTAATGTTAGAAAGAGAAGGGTCTACCACCTTGTTCAGCATTGTGAACTGAGTTAGCTGGAAAAAGGAATACTGCCCACCTCTCAGCGTTTTCATGGGTGAGGAACACAAGTTTGGCAAAATATCACATCCAAGCGAATGGGAGATTCCTGGTAGCTCTTGTAAGAGAGTCATGAATGTTTGAAGCAACAGGGCCTAGGAACTTGTTTAGCATTGTGAATTGACTTAGCTGTTTCAAGGAATACTGCCTACTTCTCAGGGGTTTCATGGGCTAGGAAGATCACCTTTGTGCAAAATGGCCTCTGTGAAGTGAATGGAGAAACTCTGTAGCTCTTGTAAGAAAACCATGAATGCTAGAAGGAAGAGGGTCAAACACCTTCTTCAGAGTTGTGAATAGAGTTAGTTGTTTCATGGAATACTACCTACCTCTCAGGGTTTTCAGGGATGAGCACTCCAGGTTTTTTCAAAATTGCCCCATTCCAGTGAATGCAAGATGCCCTGTAGGCCTTCTAAGAGAGATATGACTGTTAACAGGAAGAGGGCCTAGCACTCTGTTGAGGATTCTCAACTGAGTTAGCTGTTTAAGGACATACTGATATGTCTCAGTGTTTTTATGTGTGAGTACCTTCAACTTTGTGCAAAATCACCACTTTCAAGTGACTGGGTCCAGCGGTTCATATGTTGTAAGAAAAGTAGGAATGTTACAAGCAGGAGGGAGAAGCAGCTTGTCTTCGGATGAGACTTGAGTAACTTGTTTCAAGGAATACTTGCTACCACTTAGTGTTTCCATGGAGCAGGAGTATCACTTTGTGCAACATCACCCCTTTGAAGGGAATGGAAGAAGTTCTGAGGCTCTTCCACGAAAATTTTTGAGGTTAGAAGCAAGAGGGTCTAGCAACTTGTGTAACAGTGTGAGTAGAGTGAAGTTTTCAAAGGAAGACCACCTGCCACTCACGGTTTGAAAGTGTGAGGAACTTCATTTTCGTGCAAAATTGCCTGTTTCAATGAAGGGCAGGATTACTGGGTGTCTGGTAGGAGAACCACACAGGTTACAGGAAAGATGCACTAGCACTTTGTTTAGCAGCTTCAATTGATTTAGCATTCAAAAGGAACACTGCCTATCTGTCAGGGTTTGACAGTGTGAGCATTTCCATCTTTGTGCCAATAGACTTTCCACTGAATGGAACAGGCACTGTGTCTCTTGCAAGCCGATGTCAAGGTTTGCAGCAGGAGTTGCAAGCACATTGTTTCCCTGTGAGAGTTGAGTTAGCATGTGAAAGGAAAGCTTGCCAAATGAAAGCCTTTGACAATGGAAAATCATTCACTCCTTGAAAAATAACCGCTTCCGTCGAAATGGACAAACACTTGTAGCTCAGGGCAGGATGCAAAGTGTGAGAGGCAGGAAGATTTTGCAACTTGTCTCTCTATGAGAAGTGATTTACCTGTTGAAAGGAATACTGACTACCCCTGAGTTTTTTCATGGGTGAGGAACATCACCGTTGGGCCAAATAGCTGCATTCAACTGAATGGCAGAAGAACAGTTTAGGATGTATGAAAACCATTCATTCCAGGAGCAAGAGGGTCTGGAATGTTGTTCAAGAGTGAGAATTGAGTGAGCTTTACAAAGGAATACTACCTGTCTCTCAGGCCTTTACAGTGTAAAGATTAGTACCTTTGTGCAAAATAGGCCTGTTGCAATGTAAGGAAGAAGCACTGTTTCTCCTGTAAGAGAACCATAAGTGTTACAAGCCAGAGGGTCAAGCACCTTGTGAAGCATGGTGAATTGAGTTACCTGTTTTAGGGAACACTGCCTAACTGTCAGTGTTTTCAGGGGGAGGAACTTCAATGTTCTGCCAAATAGGCCTTTCAAGTAAAAGGAGAAATACTGCAGCTCTTGTATGACAATGATTAATGTTAGAAGGAAGAGGGTCTAGCACCCTGTTAAGCATTGTGAATTGAGTTACCTGTTTAAGGGAATACTGCCTAACTCTCAGTGTTTTTATGGGTGAGGAACCTCAAGTTTGTGCAAAATTACCTCTTTCAAGTCAAGGGAACCGACACTCCAACTCTTGCAAGAGAAGTAGGAATGTTAGAAACAGGAGGGTCAAGCACCTTATTTCCGAAGGATAATTGACATACTTCTTTAAAGGAAAAATGCTTACAACTCAGTGAATTCATGGGTGAGGAATACCACCTTTCTGCAAAATAACCCCCTTAAATCGAATGGAAGAATCACTGTCGAACTTGTGAGAGAATCATTAATGTTAGAAAGAGAAGGGTCTACCACCTTGTTCAGCATTGTGAACTGAGTTAGCTGGGTAAAGGAATACTGCCTATCTCTCAGCGTTTTCATGTGTGAGTGCCTTCAACTATGTGCAAAATCACCTCTTTCAAGTGACTGGATCCAGCGGTGCATATGTTGTAAGAAAAGTAGGAATGTTACAAGCAGGAGGGTGAAGCAGCTTGTCTTCCGATAAGTCTTGAGTAACTTGTTTCAAGGAATACTGCTTACCACTTAGTGTTTCCAGGGACGAGGAGTATCACCTTTGTACAACATCACCCCTTTGAAGAGAATGGAAGAAGTTGTGAGGATCTTCTAAGAAAATTTGTGAGGTTAGAAGCAAGAGGGTCTAACAACTTGTGTAACAGTGTGAGTAGAGTGAAGTTTTCAAAGGAAGACCACCTGCCACTCACGGTTTGAAAGTGTGAGGAACTTCATTTTCGTGCAAAATTGCCTGTTTCAATGAAGGGCAGGATTACTGGGTGTCTGGTAGGAGAACCACACAGGTTACAGGAAAGATGCACTAGCACTTTGTTTAGCAGCTTCAATTGATTTAGCATTCAAAAGGAACACTGCCTATCTGTCAGGGTTTGACAGTGTGAGCATTTCCATCTTTGTGCCAATAGACCTTTCCACTGAATGGAACAGGCACTGTGTCTCTTGCAAGCCGATGTCAAGGTTTGCTAGAGGAGTTGCAAGCACATTGTTTCCCTGTGAGAGTTGAGTTAGCATGTGAAAGGAAAGCTTGCCAAATGAAAGCCTTTGACAATGGAAAATCATTCACTCCTTGAAAAATAACCGCTTCCGGCGAAATGGACAAACACTTGTAGCTCAGGTCAGGATGCAAAGTGTGAGAGGCAGGAAGATTTTACAACTTGTCTCCCAATGAGAAGTGAAGTGAAAGGAATACTGACTACCCCTGAGTTTTTTCATGGGTGAGGAACATCACCTTTGGGCCAAATAGCTGCATTCAACTGAATGGCAGAAGAACAGTTTAGGATGTATGAAAACCATTCATTCCAGGAGCAAGAGGGTCTGGAATGTTGTTTAAAAGTGAGAATTGAGTGAGCTTTACAAAGGAATACTACCTGTCTCTCAGGCTTTTACAGTGTAAAGATTAGCACCTTTGTGCAAAATAGGCCTGTTGCAATGTAAGGAAGAAGCACTGTTTCTCCTGTAAGAGAACCATAAGTGTTACAAGCCAGAGGGTCAAGCACCTTGTGAAGCATGGTGAATTGCGTTACCTGTTTAATGGAACACTGCCTAACTGTCAGTGTTTTCAGGGGGAGGAACTTCAATGTTCTGCCAAATAGGCCTTTCAATTGAAAGGAGGCATACTGCAGCTCTTGTAAGACAATGATAAATGTTAGAAGCAAGAGGGTCTAGCACCCTGTTAAGCATTGTGAATTGAGTTACCTGTTTAAGGGAATACTGCCTAACTCTCAGTGTTTTTATGGGTGAGGAACCTCAAGTTTGTGCAAAATTACCCCTCTCAAGTCAAGGGAACCAACACTCCAACTCTTGGAAGAGAAGTAGGAATGTTAGAAACAGGAGGGTCAAGCACCTTGTTTCCCAAGGAGAAGTGACATACTTCTTTAAAGGAATAATGCCTACAACTCATTGTGTTCATGGGTGAGGAAAACCACCTTTGTGCAAAATAACTCCCTTAAAGGGATTGGAAGAAGCACTGTCGAACTTGTGAGATAATCACTAATGTTAGAAAGAGAAGGGTCTACCACCTTGTTCAGCATTGTGAACTGAGTTAGCTGGAAAAAGGAATACTGCCTATCTCTCAGCGTTTTCATGGGTGAGTGCCTTCAACTATGTGCAAAATCACCTCTTTCAAGTGACTGGATCCAGCGGTGCATATGTTGTAAGAAAAGTAGGAATGTTACAAGCAGGAGGGTGAAGCAGCTTGTCTTCCGATAAGTCTTGAGTAACTTGTTTCAAGGAATACTGCTTACCACTTAGTGTTTCCAGGGACGAGGAGTATCACCTTTGTACAACATCACCCCTTTGAAGAGAATGGAAGAAGTTGTGAGGATCTTCTAAGAAAATTTGTGAGGTTAGAAGCAAGAGGGTCTAACAACTTGTGTAACAGTGTGAGTAGAGTGAAGTTTTCAAAGGAAGACCACCTGCCACTCACGGTTTGAAAGTGTGAGGAACTTCATTTTCGTGCAAAATTCCCTGTTTCAATGAAGGGCAGGATTACTGGGTGTCTGGTAGGAGAACCACACAGGTTACAGGAAAGATGCACTAGCACTTTGTTTAGCAGCTTCAATTGATTTAGCATTCAAAAGGAACACTGCCTATCTGTCAGGGTTTGACAGTGTGAGCATTTCCATCTTTGTGCCAATAGACCTTTCCACTGAATGGAACAGGCACTGTGTCTCTTGCAAGCCGATGTCAAGGTTTGCTAGAGGAGTTGCAAGCACATTGTTTCCCTGTGAGAGTTGAGTTAGCATGTGAAAGGAAAGCTTGCCAAATGAAAGCCTTTGACAATGGAAAATCATTCACTCCTTGAAAAATAACCGCTTCCGGCGAAATGGACAAACACTTGTAGCTCAGGTCAGGATGCAAAGTGTGAGAGGCAGGAAGATTTTGCAACTTGTCTCCCTATGAGAAGTGAGTTACCTGTTGAAAGGAATACTGACTACCCCTGAGTTTTTTCATGGGTGAGGAACATCACCGTTGGGCCAAATAGCTGCATTCAACTGAATGGCAGAAGAACAGTTTAGGATGTATGAAAACCATTCATTCCAGGAGCAAGAGGGTCTGGAATGTTGTTCAAAAGTGAGAATTGAGTGAGGTTTACAAAGGAATACTACCTGTCTCTCAGGCTTTTACAGTGTAAAGATTAGCACCTTTGTGCAAAATAGGCCTGTTGCAATGTAAGGAAGAAGCACTGTTTCTCCTGTAAGAGAACCATAAGTGTTACAAGCCAGAGGGTCAAGCACCTTGTGAAGCATGGTGAATTGCGTTACCTGTTTAAGGGAACACTGCCTAACTGTCAGTGTTTTCAGGGGGAGGAACTTCAATGTTCTGCCAAATAGGCCTTTCAATTGAAAGGAGGCATACTGCAGCTCTTGTAAGACAATGATAAATGTTAGAAGCAAGAGGGTCTAGCACCCTGTTAAGCATTGTGAATTGAGTTACCTGTTTAAGGGAATACTGCCTAACTCTCAGTGTTTTTATGGGTGAGGAACCTCAAGTTTGTGCAAAATTACCCCTCTCAAGTCAAGCGAACCAACACTCCAACTCTTGGAAGAGAAGTAGGAATGTTAGAAACAGGAGGGTCAAGCACCTTGTTTCCCAAGGAGAAGTGACATACTTCTTTAAAGGAATAATGCCTACAACTCATTGTGTTCATGGGTGAGGAAAACCACCTTTGTGCAAAATAACCCCCTTAAAGGGATTGGAAGAAGCACTGTCGAACTTGTGAGAGAATCATTAATGTTAGAAAGAGAAGGGTCTACCACCTTGTTCAGCATTGTGAACTGAGTTAGCTGGAAAAAGGAATACTGCCCACCTCTCAGCGTTTTCATGGGTGAGGAACACAAGTTTGGCAAAATATCCCGTCCAAGCGAATGGGAGATTCCTGGTAGCTCTTGTAAGAGAGTCATGAATGTTTGAAGCAACAGGGCCTAGCAACTTGTTTAGCATTGTGAATTGACTTAGCTGTTTCAAGGAATACTGCCTACTTCTCAGGGGTTTCATGGGCTAGGAAGATCACCTTTGTGCAAAATGGCCTCTGTGAAGTGAATGGAGAAACTCTGTAGCTCTTGTAAGAAAACCATGAATGTTAGAAGGAAGAGGGTCAAACACCTTCTTCCGAGTTGTGAATAGAGTTAGTTGTTTCATGGAATACTACCTACCTCTCAGGGTTTTCAGGGATGAGCACTCCAGGTTTTTTCAAAATTGCCCCATTCCAGTGAATGCAAGATGCCCTGTAGGCCTTCTAAGAGAGATATGACTGTTAACAGGAAGAGGGCCTAGCACTCTGTTGAGGATTCTCAACTGAGTTAGCTGTTTAAGGACATACTGATATGTCTCAGTGTTTTTATGTGTGAGTACCTTCAACTTTGTGCAAAATCACCACTTTCAAGTGACTGGGTCCAGCGGTTCATATGTTGTAAGAAAAGTAGGAATGTTACAAGCAGGAGGGAGAAGCAGCTTGTCTTCGGATGAGACTTGACTAACTTGTTTCAAGGAATACTTGCTACCACTTAGTGTTTAAATGGAGCAGGAGTATCACTTTGTGCAACATCACCCCTTTGAAGGGAATGGAAGAAGTTCTGAGGCTCTTCCACGAAAATTTTTGAGGTTAGAAGCAAGAGGGTCTAGCAACTTGTGTAACAGTGTGAGTAGAGTGAAGTTTTCAAAGGAAGACCACCTGCCACTCACGGTTTGAAAGTGTGAGGAACTTCATTTTCGTGCAAAATTGCCTGTTTCAATGAAGGGCAGGATTACTGGGTGTCTGGTAGGAGAACCACACAGGTTACAAGAAAGATGCACTAGCACTTTGTTTAGCAGCTTCAATTGATTTAGCATTCAAAAGGAACACTGCCTATCTGTCACGGTTTGACAGTGTGAGCATTTCCATCTTTGTGCCAATAGACCTTTCCACTGAATGGAACAGGCACTGTGTCTCTTGCAAGCCGATGTCAAGGTTTGCAGCAGGAGTTGCAAGCACATAGTTTCCCTGTGAGAGTTGAGTTAGCATGTGAAAGGAAAGCTTGCCAAATGAAAGCCTTTGACAATGGAAAATCATTCACTCCTTGAAAAATAACCGCTTCCGGCGAAATGGACAAACACTTGTAGCTCAGGTCAGGATGCAAAGTGTGAGAGGCAGGAAGATTTTGCAACTTGTCTCCCTATGAGAAGTGAGTTACCTGTTGAAAGGAATACTGACTACCCCTGAGTTTTTTCATGGGTGAGGAACATCACCGTTGGGCCAAATAGCTGCATTCAACTGAATGGCAGAAGAACAGTTTAGGATGTATGAAAACCATTCATTCCAGGAGCAAGAGGGTCTGGAATGTTGTTCAAAAGTGAGAATTGAGTGAGGTTTACAAAGGAATACTACCTGTCTCTCAGGCTTTTACAGTGTAAAGATTAGCACCTTTGTGCAAAATAGGCCTGTTGCAATGTAAGGAAGAAGCACTGTTTCTCCTGTAAGAGAACCATAAGTGTTACAAGCCAGAGGGTCAAGCACCTTGTGAAGCATGGTGAATTGCGTTACCTGTTTAAGGGAACACTGCCTAACTGTCAGTGTTTTCAGGGGGAGGAACTTCAATGTTCTGCCAAATAGGCCTTTCAATTGAAAGGAGGCATACTGCAGCTCTTGTAAGACAATGATAAATGTTAGAAGCAAGAGGGTCTAGCACCCTGTTAAGCATTGTGAATTGAGTTACCTGTTTAAGGGAATACTGCCTAACTCTCAGTGTTTTTATGGGTGAGGAACCTCAAGTTTGTGCAAAATTACCCCTCTCAAGTCAAGGGAACCAACACTCCAACTCTTGGAAGAGAAGTAGGAATGTTAGAAACAGGAGGGTCAAGCACCTTGTTTCCCAAGGAGAAGTGACATACTTCTTTAAAGGAATAATGCCTACAACTCATTGTGTTCATGGGTGAGGAAAACCACCTTTGTGCAAAATAACCCCCTTAAAGGGATTGGAAGAAGCACTGTCGAACTTGTGAGAGAATCATTAATGTTAGAAAGAGAAGGGTCTACCACCTTGTTCAGCATTGTGAACTGAGTTAGCTGGAAAAAGGAATACTGCCCACCTCTCAGCGTTTTCATGGGTGAGGAACACAAGTTTGGCAAAATATCCCGTCCAAGCGAATGGGAGATTCCTGGTAGCTCTTGTAAGAGAGTCATGAATGTTTGAAGCAACAGGGCCTAGCAACTTGTTTAGCATTGTGAATTGACTTAGCTGTTTCAAGGAATACTGCCTACTTCTCAGGGGTTTCATGGGCTAGGAAGATCACCTTTGTGCAAAATGGCCTCTGTGAAGTGAATGGAGAAACTCTGTAGCTCTTGTAAGAAAACCATGAATGTTAGAAGGAAGAGGGTCAAACACCTTCTTCCGAGTTGTGAATAGAGTTAGTTGTTTCATGGAATACTACCTACCTCTCAGGGTTTTCAGGGATGAGCACTCCAGGTTTTTTCAAAATTGCCCCATTCCAGTGAATGCAAGATGCCCTGTAGGCCTTCTAAGAGAGATATGACTGTTAACAGGAAGAGGGCCTAGCACTCTGTTGAGGATTCTCAACTGAGTTAGCTGTTTAAGGACATACTGATATGTCTCAGTGTTTTTATGTGTGAGTACCTTCAACTTTGTGCAAAATCACCACTTTCAAGTGACTGGGTCCAGCGGTTCATATGTTGTAAGAAAAGTAGGAATGTTACAAGCAGGAGGGAGAAGCAGCTTGTCTTCGGATGAGACTTGAGTAACTTGTTTCAAGGAATACTTGCTACCACTTAGTGTTTAAATGGAGCAGGAGTATCACTTTGTGCAACATCACCCCTTTGAAGGGAATGGAAGAAGTTCTGAGGCTCTTCCACGAAAATTTTTGAGGTTAGAAGCAAGAGGGTCTAGCAACTTGTGTAACAGTGTGAGTAGAGTGAAGTTTTCAAAGGAAGACCACCTGCCACTCACGGTTTGAAAGTGTGAGGAACTTCATTTTCGTGCAAAATTGCCTGTTTCAATGAAGGGCAGGATTACTGGGTGTCTGGTAGGAGAACCACACAGGTTACAAGAAAGATGCACTAGCACTTTGTTTAGCAGCTTCAATTGATTTAGCATTCAAAAGGAACACTGCCTATCTGTCACGGTTTGACAGTGTGAGCATTTCCATCTTTGTGCCAATAGACCTTTCCACTGAATGGAACAGGCACTGTGTCTCTTGCAAGCCGATGTCAAGGTTTGCAGCAGGAGTTGCAAGCACATAGTTTCCCTGTGAGAGTTGAGTTAGCATGTGAAAGGAAAGCTTGCCAAATGAAAGCCTTTGACAATGGAAAATCATTCACTCCTTGAAAAATAACCGCTTCCGGCGAAATGGACAAACACTTGTAGCTCAGGTCAGGATGCAAAGTGTGAGAGGCAGGAAGATTTTGCAACTTGTCTCCCTATGAGAAGTGAGTTACCTGTTGAAAGGAATACTGACTACCCCTGAGTTTTTTCATGGGTGAGGAACATCACCGTTGGGCCAAATAGCTGCATTCAACTGAATGGCAGAAGAACAGTTTAGGATGTATGAAAACCATTCATTCCAGGAGCAAGAGGGTCTGGAATGTTGTTCAAAAGTGAGAATTGAGTGAGGTTTACAAAGGAATACTACCTGTCTCTCAGGCTTTTACAGTGTAAAGATTAGCACCTTTGTGCAAAATAGGCCTGTTGCAATGTAAGGAAGAAGCACTGTTTCTCCTGTAAGAGAACCATAAGTGTTACAAGCCAGAGGGTCAAGCACCTTGTGAAGCATGGTGAATTGCGTTACCTGTTTAAGGGAACACTGCCTAACTGTCAGTGTTTTCAGGGGGAGGAACTTCAATGTTCTGCCAAATAGGCCTTTCAATTGAAAGGAGGCATACTGCAGCTCTTGTAAGACAATGATAAATGTTAGAAGCAAGAGGGTCTAGCACCCTGTTAAGCATTGTGAATTGAGTTACCTGTTTAAGGGAATACTGCCTAACTCTCAGTGTTTTTATGGGTGAGGAACCTCAAGTTTGTGCAAAATTACCCCTCTCAAGTCAAGGGAACCAACACTCCAACTCTTGGAAGAGAAGTAGGAATGTTAGAAACAGGAGGGTCAAGCACCTTGTTTCCCAAGGAGAAGTGACATACTTCTTTAAAGGAATAATGCCTACAACTCATTGTGTTCATGGGTGAGGAAAACCACCTTTGTGCAAAATAACCCCCTTAAAGGGATTGGAAGAAGCACTGTCGAACTTGTGAGAGAATCATTAATGTTAGAAAGAGAAGGGTCTACCACCTTGTTCAGCATTGTGAACTGAGTTAGCTGGAAAAAGGAATACTGCCCACCTCTCAGCGTTTTCATGGGTGAGGAACACAAGTTTGGCAAAATATCCCGTCCAAGCGAATGGGAGATTCCTGGTAGCTCTTGTAAGAGAGTCATGAATGTTTGAAGCAACAGGGCCTAGCAACTTGTTTAGCATTGTGAATTGACTTAGCTGTTTCAAGGAATACTGCCTACTTCTCAGGGGTTTCATGGGCTAGGAAGATCACCTTTGTGCAAAATGGCCTCTGTGAAGTGAATGGAGAAACTCTGTAGCTCTTGTAAGAAAACCATGAATGTTAGAAGGAAGAGGGTCAAACACCTTCTTCCGAGTTGTGAATAGAGTTAGTTGTTTCATGGAATACTACCTACCTCTCAGGGTTTTCAGGGATGAGCACTCCAGGTTTTTTCAAAATTGCCCCATTCCAGTGAATGCAAGATGCCCTGTAGGCCTTCTAAGAGAGATATGACTGTTAACAGGAAGAGGGCCTAGCACTCTGTTGAGGATTCTCAACTGAGTTAGCTGTTTAAGGACATACTGATATGTCTCAGTGTTTTTATGTGTGAGTACCTTCAACTTTGTGCAAAATCACCACTTTCAAGTGACTGGGTCCAGCGGTTCATATGTTGTAAGAAAAGTAGGAATGTTACAAGCAGGAGGGAGAAGCAGCTTGTCTTCGGATGAGACTTGAGTAACTTGTTTCAAGGAATACTTGCTACCACTTAGTGTTTCCATGGAGCAGGAGTATCACTTTGTGCAACATCACCCCTTTGAAGGGAATGGAAGAAGTTCTGAGGCTCTTCCACGAAAATTTTTGAGGTTAGAAGCAAGAGGGTCTAGCAACTTGTGTAACAGTGTGAGTAGAGTGAAGTTTTCAAAGGAAGACCACCTGCCACTCACGGTTTGAAAGTGTGAGGAACTTCATTTTCGTGCAAAATTGCCTGTTTCAATGAAGGGCAGGATTACTGGGTGTCTGGTAGGAGAACCACACAGGTTACAAGAAAGATGCACTAGCACTTTGTTTAGCAGCTTCAATTGATTTAGCATTCAAAAGGAACACTGCCTATCTGTCACGGTTTGACAGTGTGAGCATTTCCATCTTTGTGCCAATAGACCTTTCCACTGAATGGAACAGGCACTGTGTCTCTTGCAAGCCGATGTCAAGGTTTGCAGCAGGAGTTGCAAGCACATAGTTTCCCTGTGAGAGTTGAGTTAGCATGTGAAAGGAAAGCTTGCCAAATGAAAGCCTTTGACAATGGAAAATCATTCACTCCTTGAAAAATAACCGCTTCCGGCGAAATGGACAAACACTTGTAGCTCAGGTCAGGATGCAAAGTGTGAGAGGCAGGAAGATTTTGCAACTTGTCTCCCTATGAGAAGTGAGTTACCTGTTGAAAGGAATACTGACTACCCCTGAGTTTTTTCATGGGTGAGGAACATCACCGTTGGGCCAAATAGCTGCATTCAACTGAATGGCAGAAGAACAGTTTAGGATGTATGAAAACCATTCATTCCAGTAGCAAGAGGGTCTGGAATGTTGTTCAAAAGTGAGAATTGAGTGAGGTTTACAAAGGAATACTACCTGTCTCTCAGGCTTTTACAGTGTAAAGATTAGCACCTTTGTGCAAAATAGGCCTGTTGCAATGTAAGGAAGAAGCACTGTTTCTCCTGTAAGAGAACCATAAGTGTTACAAGCCAGAGGGTCAAGCACCTTGTGAAGCATGGTGAATTGCGTTACCTGTTTAAGGGAACACTGCCTAACTGTCAGTGTTTTCAGGGGGAGGAACTTCAATGTTCTGCCAAATAGGCCTTTCAATTGAAAGGAGGCATACTGCAGCTCTTGTAAGACAATGATAAATGTTAGAAGCAAGAGGGTCTAGCACCCTGTTAAGCATTGTGAATTGAGTTACCTGTTTAAGGGAATACTGCCTAACTCTCAGTGTTTTTATGGGTGAGGAACCTCAAGTTTGTGCAAAATTACCCCTCTCAAGTCAAGGGAACCAACACTCCAACTCTTGGAAGAGAAGTAGGAATGTTAGAAACAGGAGGGTCAAGCACCTTGTTTCCCAAGGAGAAGTGACATACTTCTTTAAAGGAATAATGCCTACAACTCATTGTGTTCATGGGTGAGGAAAACCACCTTTGTGCAAAATAACCCCCTTAAAGGGATTGGAAGAAGCACTGTCGAACTTGTGAGAGAATCATTAATGTTAGAAAGAGAAGGGTCTACCACCTTGTTCAGCATTGTGAACTGAGTTAGCTGGAAAAAGGAAAACTGCCTACCTCTCAGCGTTTTCATGGGTGAGTGCCTTCAACTATGTGCAAAATCACCTCTTTCAAGTGACTGGATCCAGCGGTGCATATGTTGTAAGAAAAGTAGGAATGTTACAAGCAGGAGGGAGAAGCAGCTTGTCTTCCGATAACTCTTGAGTAACTTGTTTCAAGGAATACTGCTTACCACTTAGTGTTTCCAGGGACGAGGAGTATCACCTTTGTGCAACATCACCCCTTCGAAGAGAATGGAAGAAGTTGTGAGGATCTTCTAAGAAAATTTTTGAGGTTAGAAGCAAGAGGGTCTAGCAACTTGTGTAACAGTGTGAGTAGAGTGAAGTTTTCAAAGGAAGACCACCTGCCACTCACGGTTTGAAAGTGTGAGGAACTTCATTTTCGTGCAAAATTGCCTGTTTCAATGAAGGGCAAGATTACTGGGTGTCTGGTAGGAGAACCACACAGGTTACAGGAAAGATGCACTAGCACTTTGTTTAGCAGCTTCAATTGATTTAGCATTCAAAAGGAACACTGCCTATCTGTCAGGGTTTTACAGTGTGAGCATTTCCATCTTTGTGCCAATAGACCTTTCCACTGAATGGAACAGGCACTGTGTCTCTTGCAAGCCGATGTCAAGGTTTGCAGCAGGAGTTGCAAGCACATAGTTTCCCTGTGAGAGTTGAGTTAGCATGTGAAAGGAAAGCTTGCCAAATGAAAGCCTTTGACAATGGAAAATCATTCACTCCTTGAAAAATAACCGCTTCCGGCGAAATGGACAAACACTTGTAGCTCAGGTCAGGATGCAAAGTGTGAGAGGCAGGAAGATTTTGCAACTTGTCTCCCTATGAGAAGTGAGTTACCTGTTGAAAGGAATACTGACTACCCCTGAGTTTTTTCATGGGTGAGGAACATCACCGTTGGGCCAAATAGCTGCATTCAACTGAATGGCAGAAGAACAGTTTAGGATGTATGAAAACCATTCATTCCAGGAGCAAGAGGGTCTGGAATGTTGTTCAAAAGTGAGAATTGAGTGAGGTTTACAAAGGAATACTACCTGTCTCTCAGGCTTTTACAGTGTAAAGATTAGCACCTTTGTGCAAAATAGGCCTGTTGCAATGTAAGGAAGAAGCACTGTTTCTCCTGTAAGAGAACCATAAGTGTTACAAGCCAGAGGGTCAAGCACCTTGTGAAGCATGGTGAATTGCGTTACCTGTTTAAGGGAACACTGCCTAACTGTCAGTGTTTTCAGGGGGAGGAACTTCAATGTTCTGCCAAATAGGCCTTTCAATTGAAAGGAGGCATACTGCAGCTCTTGTAAGACAATGATAAATGTTAGAAGCAAGAGGGTCTAGCACCCTGTTAAGCATTGTGAATTGAGTTACCTGTTTAAGGGAATACTGCCTAACTCTCAGTGTTTTTATGGGTGAGGAACCTCAAGTTTGTGCAAAATTACCCCTCTCAAGTCAAGGGAACCAACACTCCAACTCTTGGAAGAGAAGTAGGAATGTTAGAAACAGGAGGGTCAAGCACCTTGTTTCCCAAGGAGAAGTGACATACTTCTTTAAAGGAATAATGCCTACAACTCATTGTGTTCATGGGTGAGGAAAACCACCTTTGTGCAAAATAACCCCCTTAAAGGGATTGGAAGAAGCACTGTCGAACTTGTGACAGAATCATTAATGTTAGAAAGAGAAGGGTCTACCACCTTGTTCAGCATTGTGAACTGAGTTAGCTGGAAAAAGGAATACTGCCCACCTCTCAGCGTTTTCATGGGTGAGGAACACAAGTTTGGCAAAATATCACATCCAAGCGAATGGGAGATTCCTGGTAGCTCTTGTAAGAGAGTCATGAATGTTTGAAGCAACAGGGCCTAGGAACTTGTTTAGCATTGTGAATTGACTTAGCTGTTTCAAGGAATACTGCCTACTTCTCAGGGGTTTCATGGGCTAGGAAGATCACCTTTGTGCAAAATGGCCTCTGTGAAGTGAATGGAGAAACTCTGTAGCTCTTGTAAGAAAACCATGAATGCTAGAAGGAAGAGGGTCAAACACCTTCTTCAGAGTTGTGAATAGAGTTAGTTGTTTCATGGAATACTACCTACCTCTCAGGGTTTTCAGGGATGAGCACTCCAGGTTTTTTCAAAATTGCCCCATTCCAGTGAATGCAAGATGCCCTGTAGGCCTTCTAAGAGAGATATGACTGTTAACAGGAAGAGGGCCTAGCACTCTGTTGAGGATTCTCAACTGAGTTAGCTGTTTAAGGACATACTGATATGTCTCAGTGTTTTTATGTGTGAGTACCTTCAACTTTGTGCAAAATCACCACTTTCAAGTGACTGGGTCCAGCGGTTCATATGTTGTAAGAAAAGTAGGAATGTTACAAGCAGGAGGGAGAAGCAGCTTGTCTTCGGATGAGACTTGAGTAACTTGTTTCAAGGAATACTTGCTACCACTTAGTGTTTCCATGGAGCAGGAGTATCACTTTGTGCAACATCACCCCTTTGAAGGGAATGGAAGAAGTTCTGAGGCTCTTCCACGAAAATTTTTGAGGTTAGAAGCAAGAGGGTCTAGCAACTTGTGTAACAGTGTGAGTAGAGTGAAGTTTTCAAAGGAAGACCACCTGCCACTCACGGTTTGAAAGTGTGAGGAACTTCATTTTCGTGCAAAATTGCCTGTTTCAATGAAGGGCAGGATTACTGGGTGTCTGGTAGGAGAACCACACAAGTTACAAGAAAGATGCACTAGCACTTTGTTTAGCAGCTTCAATTGATTTAGCATTCAAAAGGAACACTGCCTATCTGTCACGGTTTGACAGTGTGAGCATTTCCATCTTTGTGCCAATAGACCTTTCCACTGAATGGAACAGGCACTGTGTCTCTTGCAAGCCGATGTCAAGGTTTGCAGCAGGAGTTGCAAGCACATAGTTTCCCTGTGAGAGTTGAGTTAGCATGTGAAAGGAAAGCTTGCCAAATGAAAGCCTTTGACAATGGAAAATCATTCACTCCTTGAAAAATAACCGCTTCCGGCGAAATGGACAAACACTTGTAGCTCAGGTCAGGATGCAAAGTGTGAGAGGCAGGAAGATTTTGCAACTTGTCTCCCTATGAGAAGTGAGTTACCTGTTGAAAGGAATACTGACTACCCCTGAGTTTTTTCTTGGGTGAGGAACATCACCTTTGGGCCAAATAGCTGCATTCAACTGAATGGCAGAAGAACAGTTTAGGATGTATGAAAACCATTCATTCCAGGAGCAAGAGGGTCTGGAATGTTGTTCAAAAGTGAGAATTGAGTGAGGTTTACAAAGGAATACTACCTGTCTCTCAGGCTTTTACAGTGTAAAGATTAGCACCTTTGTGCAAAATAGGCCTGTTGCAATGTAAGGAAGAAGCACTGTTTCTCCTGTAAGAGAACCATAAGTGTTACAAGCCAGAGGGTCAAGCACCTTGTGAAGCATGGTGAATTGCGTTACCTGTTTAAGGGAACACTGCCTAACTGTCAGTGTTTTCAGTGGGAGGAACTTCAATGTTCTGCCAAATAGGCCTTTCAATTGAAAGGAGGCATACTGCAGCTCTTGTAAGACAATGATAAATGTTAGAAGCAAGAGGGTCTAGCACCCTGTTAAGCATTGTGAATTGAGTTACCTGTTTAAGGGAATACTGCCTAACTCTCAGTGTTTTTATGGGTGAGGAACCTCAAGTTTGTGCAAAATTACCCCTCTCAAGTCAAGGGAACCAACACTCCAACTCTTGGAAGAGAAGTAGGAATGTTAGAAACAGGAGGGTCAAGCACCTTGTTTCCCAAGGAGAAGTGACATACTTCTTTAAAGGAATAATGCCTACAACTCATTGTGTTCATGGGTGAGGAAAACCACCTTTGTGCAAAATAACCCCCTTAAAGGGATTGGAAGAAGCACTGTCGAACTTGTGAGAGAATCATTAATGTTAGAAAGAGAAGGGTCTACCACCTTGTTCAGCATTGTGAACTGAGTTAGCTGGAAAAAGGAAAACTGCCTACCTCTCAGCGTTTTCATGGGTGAGTGCCTTCAACTATGTGCAAAATCACCTCTTTCAAGTGACTGGATCCAGCGGTGCATATGTTGTAAGAAAAGTAGGAATGTTACAAGCAGGAGGGAGAAGCAGCTTGTCTTCCGATAACTCTTGAGTAACTTGTTTCAAGGAATACTGCTTACCACTTAGTGTTTCCAGGGACGAGGAGTATCACCTTTGTGCAACATCACCCCTTCGAAGAGAATGGAAGAAGTTGTGAGGATCTTCTAAGAAAATTTTTGAGGTTAGAAGCAAGAGGGTCTAGCAACTTGTGTAACAGTGTGAGTAGAGTGAAGTTTTCAAAGGAAGACCACCTGCCACTCACGGTTTGAAAGTGTGAGGAACTTCATTTTCGTGCAAAATTGCCTGTTTCAATGAAGGGCAGGATTACTGGGTGTCTGGTAGGAGAACCACACAGGTTACAGGAAAGATGCACTAGCACTTTGTTTAGCAGCTTCAATTGATTTAGCATTCAAAAGGAACACTGCCTATCTGTCAGGGTTTTACAGTGTGAGCATTTCCATCTTTGTGCCAATAGACCTTTCCACTGAATGGAACAGGCACTGTGTCTCTTGCAAGCCGATGTCAAGGTTTGCAGCAGGAGTTGCAAGCACATAGTTTCCCTGTGAGAGTTGAGTTAGCATGTGAAAGGAAAGCTTGCCAAATGAAAGCCTTTGACAATGGAAAATCATTCACTCCTTGAAAAATAACCGCTTCCGGCGAAATGGACAAACACTTGTAGCTCAGGTCAGGATGCAAAGTGTGAGAGGCAGGAAGATTTTGCAACTTGTCTCCCTATGAGAAGTGAGTTACCTGTTGAAAGGAATACTGACTACCCCTGAGTTTTTTCATGGGTGAGGAACATCACCGTTGGGCCAAATAGCTGCATTCAACTGAATGGCAGAAGAACAGTTTAGGATGTATGAAAACCATTCATTCCAGGAGCAAGAGGGTCTGGAATGTTGTTCAAAAGTGAGAATTGAGTGAGGTTTACAAAGGAATACTACCTGTCTCTCAGGCTTTTACAGTGTAAAGATTAGCACCTTTGTGCAAAATAGGCCTGTTGCAATGTAAGGAAGAAGCACTGTTTCTCCTGTAAGAGAACCATAAGTGTTACAAGCCAGAGGGTCAAGCACCTTGTGAAGCATGGTGAATTGCGTTACCTGTTTAAGGGAACACTGCCTAACTGTCAGTGTTTTCAGGGGGAGGAACTTCAATGTTCTGCCAAATAGGCCTTTCAATTGAAAGGAGGCATACTGCAGCTCTTGTAAGACAATGATAAATGTTAGAAGCAAGAGGGTCTAGCACCCTGTTAAGCATTGTGAATTGAGTTACCTGTTTAAGGGAATACTGCCTAACTCTCAGTGTTTTTATGGGTGAGGAACCTCAAGTTTGTGCAAAATTACCCCTCTCAAGTCAAGGGAACCAACACTCCAACTCTTGGAAGAGAAGTAGGAATGTTAGAAACAGGAGGGTCAAGCACCTTGTTTCCCAAGGAGAAGTGACATACTTCTTTAAAGGAATAATGCCTACAACTCATTGTGTTCATGGGTGAGGAAAACCACCTTTGTGCAAAATAACCCCCTTAAAGGGATTGGAAGAAGCACTGTCGAACTTGTGAGAGAATCATTAATGTTAGAAAGAGAAGGGTCTACCACCTTGTTCAGCATTGTGAACTGAGTTAGCTGGAAAAAGGAATACTGCCCACCTCTCAGCGTTTTCATGGGTGAGGAACACAAGTTTGGCAAAATATCCCATCCAAGCGAATGGGAGATTCCTGGTAGCTCTTGTAAGAGAGTCATGAATGTTTGAAGCAACAGGGCCTAGCAACTTGTTTAGCATTGTGAATTGACTTAGCTGTTTCAAGGAATACTGCCTACTTCTCAGGGGTTTCATGGGCTAGGAAGATCACCTTTGTGCAAAATGGCCTCTGTGAAGTGAATGGAGAAACTCTGTAGCTCTTGTAAGAAAACCATGAATGTTAGAAGGAAGAGGGTCAAACACCTTCTTCAGAGTTGTGAATAGAGTTAGTTGTTTCATGGAATACTACCTACCTCTCAGGGTTTTCAGGGATGAGCACTCCAGGTTTTTTCAAAATTGCCCCATTCCAGTGAATGCAAGATGCCCTGTAGGCCTTCTAAGAGAGATATGACTGTTAACAGGAAGAGGGCCTAGCACTCTGTTGAGGATTCTCAACTGAGTTAGCTGTTTAAGGACATACTGATATGTCTCAGTGTTTTTATGTGTGAGTACCTTCAACTTTGTGCAAAATCACCACTTTCAAGTGACTGGGTCCAGCGGTTCATATGTTGTAAGAAAAGTAGGAATGTTACAAGCAGGAGGGAGAAGCAGCTTGTCTTCGGATGAGACTTGAGTAACTTGTTTCAAGGAATACTTGCTACCACTTAGTGTTTCCATGGAGCAGGAGTATCACTTTGTGCAACATCACCCCTTTGAAGGGAATGGAAGAAGTTCTGAGGCTCTTCCACGAAAATTTTTGAGGTTAGAAGCAAGAGGGTCTAGCAACTTGTGTAACAGTGTGAGTAGAGTGAAGTTTTCAAAGGAAGACCACCTGCCACTCACGGTTTGAAAGTGTGAGGAACTTCATTTTCGTGCAAAATTGCCTGTTTCAATGAAGGGCAGGATTACTGGGTGTCTGGTAGGAGAACCACACAGGTTACAAGAAAGATGCACTAGCACTTTGTTTAGCAGCTTCAATTGATTTAGCATTCAAAAGGAACACTGCCTATCTGTCACGGTTTGACAGTGTGAGCATTTCCATCTTTGTGCCAATAGACCTTTCCACTGAATGGAACAGGCACTGTGTCTCTTGCAAGCCGATGTCAAGGTTTGCAGCAGGAGTTGCAAGCACATTGTTTCCCTGTGAGAGTTGAGTTAGCATGTGAAAGGAAAGCTTGCCAAATGAAAGCCTTTGACAATGGAAAATCATTCACTCCTTGAAAAATAACCGCTTCCGGCGAAATGGACAAACACTTGTAGCTCAGGTCAGGATGCAAAGTGTGAGAGGCAGGAAGATTTTGCAACTTGTCTCCCTACGAGAAGTGAGTTACCTGTTGAAAGGAATACTGACTACCCCTGAGTTTTTTCATGGGTGAGGAACATCACCGTTGGGCCAAATAGCTGCATTCAACTGAATGGCAGAAGAACAGTTTAGGATGTATGAAAACCATTCATTCCAGGAGCAAGAGGGTCTGGAATGTTGTTCAAGAGTGAGAATTGAGTGAGCTTTACAAAGGAATACTACCTGTCTCTCAGGCCTTTACAGTGTAAAGATTAGTACCTTTGTGCAAAATAGGCCTGTTGCAATGTAAGGAAGAAGCACTGTTTCTCCTGTAAGAGAACCATAAGTGTTACAAGCCAGAGGGTCAAGCACCTTGTGAAGCATGGTGAATTGAGTTACCTGTTTAAGGGAACACTGCCTAACTGTCAGTGTTTTCAGGGGGAGGAACTTCAATGTTCTGCCAAATAGGCCTTTCAAGTGAAATGAGAAATACTGCAGCTCTTGTATGACAATGATTAATGTTAGAAGGAAGAGGGTCTAGCACCCTGTTAAGCATTGTGAATTGAGTTACCTGTTTAAGGGAATACTGCCTAACTCTCAGTGTTTTTATGGGTGAGGAACCTCAAGTTTGTGCAAAATTACCCCTCTCAAGTCAAGGGAACCAACACTCCAACTCTTGGAAGAGAAGTAGGAATGTTAGAAACAGGAGGGTCAAGCACCTTATTTCCCAAGCATAATTGACATACTTCTTTAAAGGAAAAATGCTTACAACTCAGTGAATTCATGGGTGAGGAATACCACCTTTCTGCAAAATAACCCCCTTAAATCGAATGGAAGAATCACTGTCGAACTTGTGAGAGAATCATTAATGTTAGAAAGAGAAGTGTCTACCACCTTGTTCAGCATTGTGAACTGAGTTAGCTGGGTAAAGGAATACTGCCTATCTCTCAGCGTTTTCATGTGTGAGTGCCTTCAACTATGTGCAAAATCACCTCTTTCAAGTGACTGGATCCAGCGGTGCATATGTTGTAAGAAAAGTAGGAATGTTACAAGCAGGAGGGTGAAGCAGCTTGTCTTCCGATAAGTCTTGAGTAACTTGTTTCAAGGAATACTGCTTACCACTTAGTGTTTCCAGGGACGAGGAGTATCACCTTTGTACAACATCACCCCTTTGAAGAGAATGGAAGAAGTTGTGAGGATCTTCTAAGAAAATTTGTGAGGTTAGAAGCAAGAGGGTCTAACAACTTGTGTAACAGTGTGAGTAGAGTGAAGTTTTCAAAGGAAGACCACCTGCCACTCACGGTTTGAAAGTGTGAGGAACTTCATTTTCGTGCAAAATTCCCTGTTTCAATGAAGGGCAGGATTACTGGGTGTCTGGTAGGAGAACCACACAGGTTACAGGAAAGATGCACTAGCACTTTGTTTAGCAGCTTCAATTGATTTAGCATTCAAAAGGAACACTGCCTATCTGTCAGGGTTTGAGAGTGTGAGCATTTCCATCTTTGTGCCAATAGACCTTTCCACTGAATGGAACAGGCACTGTGTCTCTTGCAAGCCGATGTCAAGGTTTGCTAGAGGAGTTGCAAGCACATTGTTTCCCTGTGAGAGTTGAGTTAGCATGTGAAAGGAAAGCTTGCCAAATGAAAGCCTTTGACAATGGAAAATCATTCACTCCTTGAAAAATAACCGCTTCCGGCGAAATGGACAAACACTTGTAGCTCAGGTCAGGATGCAAAGTGTGAGAGGCAGGAAGATTTTACAACTTGTCTCCCAATGAGAAGTGAAGTGAAAGGAATACTGACTACCCCTGAGTTTTTTCATGGGTGAGGAACATCACCGTTGGGCCAAATAGCTGCATTCAACTGAATGGCAGAAGAACAGTTTAGGATGTATGAAAACCATTCATTCCAGGAGCAAGAGGGTCTGGAATGTTGTTTAAAAGTGAGAATTGAGTGAGGTTTACAAAGGAATACTACCTGTCTCTCAGGCTTTTACAGTGTAAAGATTAGCACCTTTGTGCAAAATAGGCCTGTTGCAATGTAAGGAAGAAGCACTGTTTCTCCTGTAAGAGAACCATAAGTGTTACAAGCCAGAGGGTCAAGCACCTTGTGAAGCATGGTGAATTGCGTTACCTGTTTAAGGGAACACTGCCTAACTGTCAGTGTTTTCAGGGGGAGGAACTTCAATGTTCTGCCAAATAGGCCTTTCAATTGAAAGGAGGCATACTGCAGCTCTTGTAAGACAATGATAAATGTTAGAAGCAAGAGGGTCTAGCACCCTGTTAAGCATTGTGAATTGAGTTACCTGTTTAAGGGAATACTGCCTAACTCTCAGTGTTTTTATGGGTGAGGAACCTCAAGTTTGTGCAAAATTACCCCTCTCAAGTCAAGGGAACCAACACTCCAACTCTTGGAAGAGAAGTAGGAATGTTAGAAACAGGAGGGTCAAGCACCTTGTTTCCCAAGGAGAAGTGACATACTTCTTTAAAGGAATAATGCCTACAACTCATTGTGTTCATGGGTGAGGAAAACCACCTTTGTGCAAAATAACCCCCTTAAAGGGATTGGAAGAAGCACTGTCGAACTTGTGAGAGAATCATTAATGTTAGAAAGAGAAGGGTCTACCACCTTGTTCAGCATTGTGAACTGAGTTAGCTGGAAAAAGGAAAACTGCCTACCTCTCAGCGTTTTCATGGGTGAGGAACACAAGTTTGGCAAAATATCCCATCCAAGCGAATGGGAGATTCCTGGTAGCTCTTGTAAGAGAGTCATGAATGTTTGAAGCAACAGGGCCTAGCAACTTGTTTAGCATTGTGAATTGACTTAGCTGTTTCAAGGAATACTGCCTACTTCTCAGGGGTTTCATGGGCTAGGAAGATCACCTTTGTGCAAAATGGCCTCTGTGAAGTGAATGGAGAAACTCTGTAGCTCTTGTAAGAAAACCATGAATGTTAGAAGGAAGAGGGTCAAACACCTTCTTCAGAGTTGTGAATAGAGTTAGTTGTTTCATGGAATACTACCTACCTCTCAGGGTTTTCAGGGATGAGCACTCCAGGTTTTTTCAAAATTGCCCCATTCCAGTGAATGCAAGATGCCCTGTAGGCCTTCTAAGAGAGATATGACTGTTAACAGGAAGAGGGCCTAGCACTCTGTTGAGGATTCTCAACTGAGTTAGCTGTTTAAGGACATACTGATATGTCTCAGTGTTTTTATGTGTGAGTACCTTCAACTTTGTGCAAAATCACCACTTTCAAGTGACTGGGTCCAGCGGTTCATATGTTGTAAGAAAAGTAGGAATGTTACAAGCAGGAGGGAGAAGCAGCTTGTCTTCGGATGAGACTTGAGTAACTTGTTTCAAGGAATACTTGCTACCACTTAGTGTTTCCATGGAGCAGGAGTATCACTTTGTGCAACATCACCCCTTTGAAGGGAATGGAAGAAGTTCTGAGGCTCTTCCACGAAAATTTTTGAGGTTAGAAGCAAGAGGGTCTAGCAACTTGTGTAACAGTGTGAGTAGAGTGAAGTTTTCAAAGGAAGACCACCTGCCACTCACGGTTTGAAAGTGTGAGGAACTTCATTTTCGTGCAAAATTGCCTGTTTCAATGAAGGGCAGGATTACTGGGTGTCTGGTAGGAGAACCACACAGGTTACAGGAAAGATGCACTAGCACTTTGTTTAGCAGCTTCAATTGATTTAGCATTCAAAAGGAACACTGCCTATCTGTCAGGGTTTGACAGTGTGAGCATTTCCATCTTTGTGCCAATAGACTTTCCACTGAATGGAACAGGCACTGTGTCTCTTGCAAGCCGATGTCAAGGTTTGCAGCAGGAGTTGCAAGCACATTGTTTCCCTGTGAGAGTTGAGTTAGCATGTGAAAGGAAAGCTTGCCAAATGAAAGCCTTTGACAATGGAAAATCATTCACTCCTTGAAAAATAACCGCTTCCGTCGAAATGGACAAACACTTGTAGCTCAGGTCAGGATGCAAAGTGTGAGAGGCAGGAAGATTTTGCAACTTGTCTCCCTACGAGAAGTGAGTTACCTGTTGAAAGGAATACTGACTACCCCTGAGTTTTTTCATGGGTGAGGAACATCACCTTTGGGCCAAATAGCTGCATTCAACTGAATGGCAGAAGAACAGTTTAGGATGTATGAAAACCATTCATTCCAGGAGCAAGAGGGTCTGGAATGTTGTTCAAGAGTGAGAATTGAGTGAGCTTTACAAAGGAATACTACTTGTCTCTCAGGGTTTTACAGTGTAAAGATTAGTACCTTTGTGCAAAATAGGCCTGTTGCAATGTAAGGAAGAAACACTGTTTCTCCTGTAAGAGAACCATAAGTGTTACAAGCCAGAGGGTCAAGCACCTTGTGAAGCATGGTGAATTGCGTTACCTGTTTAAGGGAACACTGCCTAACTGTCAGTGTTTTCAGGGGGAGGAACTTCAATGTTCTGCCAAATAGGCCTTTCAATTGAAAGGAGGCATACTGCAGCTCTTGTAAGACAATGATAAATGTTAGAAGCAAGAGGGTCTAGCACCCTGTTAAGCATTGTGAATTGAGTTACCTGTTTAAGGGAATACTGCCTAACTCTCAGTGTTTTTATGGGTGAGGAACCTCAAGTTTGTGCAAAATTACCCCTCTCAAGTCAAGGGAACCAACACTCCAACTCTTGGAAGAGAAGTAGGAATGTTAGAAACAGGAGGGTCAAGCACCTTGTTTCCCAAGGAAAAGTGACATACTTCTTTAAAGGAATAATGCCTACAACTCATTGTGTTCATGGGTGAGGAAAACCACCTTTGTGCAAAAGAACCCCCTTAAAGGGATTGGAAGAAGCACTGTCGAACTTGTGAGAGAATCATTAATGTTAGAAAGAGAAGGGTCTACCACCTTGTTCAGCATTGTGAACTGAGTTAGCTGGAAAAAGGAAAACTGCCTACCTCTCAGCGTTTTCATGGGTGAGTGCCTTCAACTATGTGCAAAATCACCTCTTTCAAGTGACTGGATCCAGCGGTGCATATGTTGTAAGAAAAGTAGGAATGTTACAAGCAGGAGGGAGAAGCAGCTTGTCTTCCGATAACTCTTGAGTAACTTGTTTCAAGGAATACTGCTTACCACTTAGTGTTTCCAGGGACGAGGAGTATCACCTTTGTGCAACATCACCCCTTCGAAGAGAATGGAAGAAGTTGTGAGGATCTTCTAAGAAAATTTTTGAGGTTAGAAGCAAGAGGGTCTAGCAACTTGTGTAACAGTGTGAGTAGAGTGAAGTTTTCAAAGGAAGACCACCTGCCACTCACGGTTTGAAAGTGTGAGGAACTTCATTTTCGTGCAAAATTGCCTGTTTCAATGAAGGGCAGGATTACTGGGTGTCTGGTAGGAGAACCACACAGGTTACAGGAAAGATGCACTAGCACTTTGTTTAGCAGCTTCAATTGATTTAGCATTCAAAAGGAACACTGCCTATCTGTCAGGGTTTGACAGTGTGAGCATTTCCATCTTTGTGCCAATAGACCTTTCCACTGAATGGAACAGGCACTGTGTCTCTTGCAAGCCGATGTCAAGGTTTGCAGCAGGAGTTGCAAGCACATTGTTTCCCTGTGAGAGTTGAGTTAGCATGTGAAAGGAAAGCTTGCCAAATGAAAGCCTTTGACAATGGAAAATCATTCACTCCTTGAAAAATAACCGCTTCCGGCGAAATGGACAAACACTTGTAGCTCAGGTCAGGATGCAAAGTGTGAGAGGCAGGAAGATTTTGCAACTTGTCTCCCTATGAGAAGTGAGTTACCTGTTGAAAGGAATACTGACTACCCCTGAGTTTTTTCATGGGTGAGGAACATCACCGTTGGGCCAAATAGCTGCATTCAACTGAATGGCAGAAGAACAGTTTAGGATGTATGAAAACCATTCATTCCAGGAGCAAGAGGGTCTGGAATGTTGTTCAAAAGTGAGAATTGAGTGAGGTTTACAAAGGAATACTACCTGTCTCTCAGGCTTTTACAGTGTAAAGATTAGCACCTTTGTGCAAAATAGGCCTGTTGCAATGTAAGGAAGAAGCACTGTTTCTCCTGTAAGAGAACCATAAGTGTTACAAGCCAGAGGGTCAAGCACCTTGTGAAGCATGGTGAATTGCGTTACCTGTTTAAGGGAACACTGCCTAACTGTCAGTGTTTTCAGGGGGAGGAACTTCAATGTTCTGCCAAATAGGCCTTTCAATTGAAAGGAGGCATACTGCAGCTCTTGTAAGACAATGATAAATGTTAGAAGCAAGAGGGTCTAGCACCCTGTTAAGCATTGTGAATTGAGTTACCTGTTTAAGGGAATACTGCCTAACTCTCAGTGTTTTTATGGGTGAGGAACCTCAAGTTTGTGCAAAATTACCCCTCTCAAGTCAAGGGAACCAACACTCCAACTCTTGGAAGAGAAGCAGGAATGTTAGAAACAGGAGGGTCAAGCACCTTGTTTCCCAAGGAGAAGTGACATACTTCTTTAAAGGAATAATGCCTACAACTCATTGTGTTCATGGGTGAGGAAAACCACCTTTGTGCAAAATAACCCCCTTAAAGGGATTGGAAGAAGCACTGTCGAACTTGTGAGAGAATCATTAATGTTAGAAAGAGAAGGGTCTACCACCTTGTTCAGCATTGTGAACTGAGTTAGCTGGAAAAAGGAATACTGCCCACCTCTCAGCGTTTTCATGGGTGAGGAACACAAGTTTGGCAAAATATCCCATCCAAGCGAATGGGAGATTCCTGGTAGCTCTTGTAAGAGAGTCATGAATGTTTGAAGCAACAGGGCCTAGGAACTTGTTTAGCATTGTGAATTGACTTAGCTGTTTCAAGGAATACTGCCTACTTCTCAGGGGTTTCATGGGCTAGGAAGATCACCTTTGTGCAAAATGGCCTCTGTGAAGTGAATGGAGAAACTCTGTAGCTCTTGTAAGAAAACCATGAATGTTAGAAGGAAGAGGGTCAAACACCTTCTTCAGAGTTGTGAATAGAGTTAGTTGTTTCATGGAATACTACCTACCTCTCAGGGTTTTCAGGGATGAGCACTCCAGGTTTTTTCAAAATTGCCCCATTCCAGTGAATGCAAGATGCCCTGTAGGCCTTCTAAGAGAGATATGACTGTTAACAGGAAGAGGGCCTAGCACTCTGTTGAGGATTCTCAACTGAGTTAGCTGTTTAAGGACATACTGATATGTCTCAGTGTTTTTATGTGTGAGTACCTTCAACTTTGTGCAAAATCACCACTTTCAAGTGACTGGGTCCAGCGGTTCATATGTTGTAAGAAAAGTAGGAATGTTACAAGCAGGAGGGAGAAGCAGCTTGTCTTCGGATGAGACTTGAGTAACTTGTTTCAAGGAATACTTGCTACCACTTAGTGTTTCCATGGAGCAGGAGTATCACTTTGTGCAACATCACCCCTTTGAAGGGAATGGAAGAAGTTCTGAGGCTCTTCCACGAAAATTTTTGAGGTTAGAAGCAAGAGGGTCTAGCAACTTGTGTAACAGTGTGAGTAGAGTGAAGTTTTCAAAGGAAGACCACCTGCCACTCACGGTTTGAAAGTGTGAGGAACTTCATTTTCGTGCAAAATTGCCTGTTTCAATGAAGGGCAGGATTACTGGGTGTCTGGTAGGAGAACCACACAGGTTACAGGAAAGATGCACTAGCACTTTGTTTAGCAGCTTCAATTGATTTAGCATTCAAAAGGAACACTGCCTATCTGTCAGGGTTTGACAGTGTGAGCATTTCCATCTTTGTGCCAATAGACTTTCCACTGAATGGAACAGGCACTGTGTCTCTTGCAAGCCGATGTCAAGGTTTGCAGCAGGAGTTGCAAGCACATTGTTTCCCTGTGAGAGTTGAGTTAGCATGTGAAAGGAAAGCTTGCCAAATGAAAGCCTTTGACAATGGAAAATCATTCACTCCTTGAAAAATAACCGCTTCCGTCGAAATGGACAAACACTTGTAGCTCAGGTCAGGATGCAAAGTGTGAGAGGCAGGAAGATTTTGCAACTTGTCTCCCTACGAGAAGTGAGTTACCTGTTGAAAGGAATACTGACTACCCCTGAGTTTTTTCATGGGTGAGGAACATCACCTTTGGGCCAAATAGCTGCATTCAACTGAATGGCAGAAGAACAGTTTAGGATGTATGAAAACCATTCATTCCAGGAGCAAGAGGGTCTGGAATGTTGTTCAAGAGTGAGAATTGAGTGAGCTTTACAAAGGAATACTACTTGTCTCTCAGGGTTTTACAGTGTAAAGATTAGTACCTTTGTGCAAAATAGGCCTGTTGCAATGTAAGGAAGAAACACTGTTTCTCCTGTAAGAGAACCATAAGTGTTACAAGCCAGAGGGTCAAGCACCTTGTGAAGCATGGTGAATTGCGTTACCTGTTTAAGGGAACACTGCCTAACTGTCAGTGTTTTCAGGGGGAGGAACTTCAATGTTCTGCCAAATAGGCCTTTCAATTGAAAGGAGGCATACTGCAGCTCTTGTAAGACAATGATAAATGTTAGAAGCAAGAGGGTCTAGCACCCTGTTAAGCATTGTGAATTGAGTTACCTGTTTAAGGGAATACTGCCTAACTCTCAGTGTTTTTATGGGTGAGGAACCTCAAGTTTGTGCAAAATTACCCCTCTCAAGTCAAGGGAACCAACACTCCAACTCTTGGAAGAGAAGTAGGAATGTTAGAAACAGGAGGGTCAAGCACCTTGTTTCCCAAGGAAAAGTGACATACTTCTTTAAAGGAATAATGCCTACAACTCATTGTGTTCATGGGTGAGGAAAACCACCTTTGTGCAAAAGAACCCCCTTAAAGGGATTGGAAGAAGCACTGTCGAACTTGTGAGAGAATCATTAATGTTAGAAAGAGAAGGGTTTCCCACCTTGTTCAGCATTGTGAACTGAGTTAGCTGGAAAAAGGAATACTGCCTACCTCTCAGCGTTTTCATGGGTGAGTGCCTTCAACTATGTGCAAAATCACCTCTTTCAAGCGACTGGGTCCAGCGGTTCATATGTTGTAAGAAAAGTAGGAATGTTACAAGCAGGAGGGAGAAGCAGCTTGTCTTCGGATGAGACTTGAGTAACTTCTTTCAAGGAATACTTGCTACCACTTAGTGTTTCCATGGAGCAGGAGTATCACTTTGTGCAACATCACCCCTTTGAAGGGAATGGAAGAAGTTCTGAGGCTCTTCTAAGAAAATTTTTGAGGTTAGAAGCAAGAGGGTCTAGCAACTTGTGTAACAGTGTGAGTAGAGTGAAGTTTTCAAAGGAAGACCACCTGCCACTCACGGTTTGAAAGTGTGAGGAACTTCATTTTGGTGCAAAATTGCCTGTTTCCATGAAGGGAAGGATTACAGGGTGTCTGATAGGATAATCACAAAAGTTACAGGAAAGATACGCTAGCACTTTGTTTAGCAGCTTCAATTGATTTAGCATTCAAAAGGAACACTGCCTATCTGTCAGGGTTTGACAGTGTGAGCATTTCCATCTTTGTGCCAATAGACCTTTATACTGAATGGAACAGGCACTGTGTCTCTTGCAAGCCGATGTCAAGGTTTGCAGCAGGAATTGCAAGCACATTGTTTCCCTGTGAGAGTTGAGTTAGCATGTGAAAGGAAAGCTTGCCAAATGAAAGCCTTTGACAATGGAAAATCATTAACTCCTTGAAAAATAACCGCTTCCAGCGAAATGGACAAACACTTGTAGCTCAGGGCAGGATGCAAAGTGTGATAGGAAGGAAGATTTTGCAACTTGTCTCTCTATGAGAAGTGAGTTACCTGTTGAAAGGAATACTGACTACCCCTGAGTTTTTTCATGGGTGAGGAACATCACCGTTGGGCCAAATAGCTGCATTCAACTGAATGGCAGAAGAACAGTTTAGGATGTATGAAAACCATTCATTCCAGGAGCAAGAGGGTCTGGAATGTTGTTCAAGAGTGAGAATTGAGTGAGCTTTACAAAGGAATACTACCTGTCTCTCAGGCCTTAACAGTGTAAAGATTAGCACTTTTGTGCAAAATAGGCCTGTTGCAATGTAAGGAAGAAGCACTGTTTCTCCTGTAAGAGAACCATAAGTGTTACAAGCCAGAGGGTCAAGCACCTTGTGAAGCATGGTGAATTGAGTTACCTGTTTAAGGGAACACTGCCTAACTGTCAGTGTTTTCAGGGGGAGGAACTTCAATGTTCTGCCAAATAGGCCTTTCAATTGAAAGGAGGCATACTGCAGCTCTTGTAAGACAATGATAAATGTTAGAAGCAAGAGGGTCTAGCACCCTGTTAAGCATTGTGAATTGAGTTACCTGTTTAAGGGAATACTGCCTAACTGTCAGTGTTTTTATGGGTGAGGAACCTCAAGTTTCTGCAAAATTACCCCTCTCAAGTCAAGGGAACCAACACTCCAACTCTTGGAAGAGAAGTAGGAATGTTAGAAACAGGAGGGTCAAGCACCTTATTTCCCAAGGAGAATTGACATACTTCTTTAAAGCAATAATGCCTACAACTCATTGTGTTCATGGGTGAGGAAAACCACCTTTGTGCAAAATAACCCCCTTAAAGGGATTGGAAGAAGCACTGTCGAACTTGTGAGAGAATCATTAATGTTAGAAAGAGAAGGGTCTACCACCTTGTTCAGCATTGTGAACTGAGTTAGCTGGAAAAAGGAATACTGCCCACCTCTCAGCGTTTTCATGGGTGAGGAACACAACTTTGGCAAAATATCCCATCCAAGCGAATGGGAGATTCCTGGTAGCTCTTGTAAGAGAGTCATGAATGTTTGAAGCAACAGGGCCTAGCAACTTGTTTAGCATTGTGAATTGACTTAGCTGTTTCAAGGAATACTGCCTACTTCTCAGGGGTTTCATGGGCTAGGAAGACCACCTTTGTGCAAAATGGCCTCTGTGAAGTGAATGGAGAAACTCTGTAGCTCTTGTAAGAAAACCATGAATGTTAGAAGGAAGAGGGTCAAACACCTTCTTCAGAGTTGTGAATAGAGTTAGTTGTTTCATGGAATACTACCTACCTCTCAGGGTTTTCAGGGATGAGCACTCCAGGTTTTTTCAAAATTGCCCCATTCCAGTGAATGCAAGATGCCCTGTAGGCCTTCTAAGAGAGATATGACTGTTAACAGGAAGAGGGCCTAGCACTCTGTTGAGGATTCTCAACTGAGTTAGCTGTTTAAGGACATACTGATATGTCTCAGTGTTTTTATGTGTGAGTACCTTCAACTTTGTGCAAAATCACCTCTTTCAAGTGACTGGGTCCAGCGGTTCATATGTTGTAAGAAAAGTAGGAATGTTACAAGCAGGAGGGAGAAGCAGCTTGTCTTCGGATGAGACTTGAGTAACTTGTTTCAAGGAATACTTGCTACCACTTAGTGTTTCCATGGAGCAGGAGTATCACTTTGTGCAACATCACCCCTTTGAAGGGAATGGAAGAAGTTCTGAGGCTCTTCTAAGAAAATATTTGAGGTTAGAAGCAAGAGGGTCTAGCAACTTGTGTAACAGTGTGAGTAGAGTGAAGTTTTCAAAGGAAGACCACCTGCCACTCACGGTTTGAAAGTGTGAGGAACTTCATTTTCGTGCAAAATTGCCTGTTTCAATGAAGGGCAGGATTACTGGGTGTCTGGTAGGAGAACCACACAGGTTACAGGAAAGATGCACTAGCACTTTGTTTAGCAGCTTCAATTGATTTAGCATTCAAAAGGAACACTGCCTATCTGTCAGGGTTTGACAGTGTGAGCATTTCCATCTTTGTGCCAATAGACCTTTCCACTGAATGGAACAGGCACTGTGTCTCTTGCAAGCCGATGTCAAGGTTTGCAGCAGGAGTTGCAAGCACATTGTTTCCCTGTGAGAGTTGAGTTAGCATGTGAAAGGAAAGCTTGCCAAATGAAAGCCTTTGACAATGGAAAATCATTCACTCCTTGAAAAATAACCGCTTCCGGCGAAATGGACAAACACTTGTAGCTCAGGGCAGGATGCAAAGTGTGAGAGGCAGGAAGATTTTGCAACTTGTCTCCCTATGAGAAGTGAGTTACCTGTTGAAAGGAATACTGACTACCCCTGAGTTTTTTCATGGGTGAGGAACATCACCTTTGGGCCAAATAGCTGCATTCAACTGAATGGCAGAAGAACAGTTTAGGATGTATGAAAACCATTCATTCCAGGAGCAAGAGGGTCTGGAATATTGTTCAAGAGTGAGAATTGAGTGAGCTTTACAAAGGAATACTACTTGTCTCTCAGGGTTTTACAGTGTAAAGATTAGTACCTTTGTGCAAAATAGGCCTGTTGCAATGTAAGGAAGAAGCACTGTTTCTCCTGTAAGAGAACCATAAGTGTTACAAGCCAGAGGGTCAAGCACCTTGTGAAGCATGGTGAATTGCGTTACCTGTTTAAGGGAACACTGCCTAACTGTCAGTGTTTTCAGGGGGAGGAACTTCAATGTTCTGCCAAATAGGCCTTTCAATTGAAAGGAGGCATACTGCAGCTCTTGTAAGACAATGATAAATGTTAGAAGCAAGAGGGTCTAGCACCCTGTTAAGCATTGTGAATTGAGTTACCTGTTTAAGGGAATACTGCCTAACTCTCAGTGTTTTTATGGGTGAGGAACCTCAAGTTTGTGCAAAATTACCCCTCTCAAGTCAAGGGAACCAACACTCCAACTCTTGGAAGAGAAGTAGGAATGTTAGAAACAGGAGGGTCAAGCACCTTGTTTCCCAAGGAGAAGTGACATACTTCTTTAAAGGAATAATGCCTACAACTCATTGTGTTCATGGGTGAGGAAAACCACCTTTGTGCAAAATAACCCCCTTAAAGGGATTGGAAGAAGCACTGTCGAACTTGTGAGAGAATCATTAATGTTAGAAAGAGAAGGGTCTACCACCTTGTTCAGCATTGTGAACTGAGTTAGCTGGAAAAAGGAAAACTGCCTACCTCTCAGCGTTTTCATGGGTGAGTGCCTTCAACTATGTGCAAAATCACCTCTTTCAAGTGACTGGATCCAGCGGTGCATATGTTGTAAGAAAAGTAGGAATGTTACAAGCAGGAGGGAGAAGCAGCTTGTCTTCCGATAACTCTTGAGTAACTTGTTTCAAGGAATACTGCTTACCACTTAGTGTTTCCAGGGACGAGGAGTATCACCTTTGTGCAACATCACCCCTTCGAAGAGAATGGAAGAAGTTGTGAGGATCTTCTAAGAAAATTTTTGAGGTTAGAAGCAAGAGGGTCTAGCAACTTGTGTAACAGTGTGAGTAGAGTGAAGTTTTCAAAGGAAGACCACCTGCCACTCACGGTTTGAAAGTGTGAGGAACTTCATTTTCGTGCAAAATTGCCTGTTTCAATGAAGGGCAGGATTACTGGGTGTCTGGTAGGAGAACCACACAGGTTACAGGAAAGATGCACTAGCACTTTGTTTAGCAGCTTCAATTGATTTAGCATTCAAAAGGAACACTGCCTATCTGTCAGGGTTTTACAGTGTGAGCATTTCCATCTTTGTGCCAATAGACCTTTCCACTGAATGGAACAGGCACTGTGTCTCTTGCAAGCCGATGTCAAGGTTTGCAGCAGGAGTTGCAAGCACATAGTTTCCCTGTGAGAGTTGAGTTAGCATGTGAAAGGAAAGCTTGCCAAATGAAAGCCTTTGACAATGGAAAATCATTCACTCCTTGAAAAATAACCGCTTCCGGCGAAATGGACAAACACTTGTAGCTCAGGTCAGGATGCAAAGTGTGAGAGGCAGGAAGATTTTGCAACTTGTCTCCCTATGAGAAGTGAGTTACCTGTTGAAAGGAATACTGACTACCCCTGAGTTTTTTCATGGGTGAGGAACATCACCGTTGGGCCAAATAGCTGCATTCAACTGAATGGCAGAAGAACAGTTTAGGATGTATGAAAACCATTCATTCCAGGAGCAAGAGGGTCTGGAATGTTGTTCAAAAGTGAGAATTGAGTGAGGTTTACAAAGGAATACTACCTGTCTCTCAGGCTTTTACAGTGTAAAGATTAGCACCTTTGTGCAAAATAGGCCTGTTGCAATGTAAGGAAGAAGCACTGTTTCTCCTGTAAGAGAACCATAAGTGTTACAAGCCAGAGGGTCAAGCACCTTGTGAAGCATGGTGAATTGCGTTACCTGTTTAAGGGAACACTGCCTAACTGTCAGTGTTTTCAGGGGGAGGAACTTCAATGTTCTGCCAAATAGGCCTTTCAATTGAAAGGAGGCATACTGCAGCTCTTGTAAGACAATGATAAATGTTAGAAGCAAGAGGGTCTAGCACCCTGTTAAGCATTGTGAATTGAGTTACCTGTTTAAGGGAATACTGCCTAACTCTCAGTGTTTTTATGGGTGAGGAACCTCAAGTTTGTGCAAAATTACCCCTCTCAAGTCAAGGGAACCAACACTCCAACTCTTGGAAGAGAAGCAGGAATGTTAGAAACAGGAGGGTCAAGCACCTTGTTTCCCAAGGAGAAGTGACATACTTCTTTAAAGGAATAATGCCTACAACTCATTGTGTTCATGGGTGAGGAAAACCACCTTTGTGCAAAATAACCCCCTTAAAGGGATTGGAAGAAGCACTGTCGAACTTGTGAGAGAATCATTAATGTTAGAAAGAGAAGGGTCTACCACCTTGTTCAGCATTGTGAACTGAGTTAGCTGGAAAAAGGAATACTGCCCACCTCTCAGCGTTTTCATGGGTGAGGAACACAAGTTTGGCAAAATATCCCATCCAAGCGAATGGGAGATTCCTGGTAGCTCTTGTAAGAGAGTCATGAATGTTTGAAGCAACAGGGCCTAGCAACTTGTTTAGCATTGTGAATTGACTTAGCTGTTTCAAGGAATACTGCCTACTTCTCAGGGGTTTCATGGGCTAGGAAGATCACCTTTGTGCAAAATGGCCTCTGTGAAGTGAATGGAGAAACTCTGTAGCTCTTGTAAGAAAACCATGAATGTTAGAAGGAAGAGGGTCAAACACCTTCTTCAGAGTTGTGAATAGAGTTAGTTGTTTCATGGAATACTACCTACCTCTCAGGGTTTTCAGGGATGAGCACTCCAGGTTTTTTCAAAATTGCCCCATTCCAGTGAATGCAAGATGCCCTGTAGGCCTTCTAAGAGAGATATGACTGTTAACAGGAAGAGGGCCTAGCACTCTGTTGAGGATTCTCAACTGAGTTAGCTGTTTAAGGACATACTGATATGTCTCAGTGTTTTTATGTGTGAGTACCTTCAACTTTGTGCAAAATCACCACTTTCAAGTGACTGGGTCCAGCGGTTCATATGTTGTAAGAAAAGTAGGAATGTTACAAGCAGGAGGGAGAAGCAGCTTGTCTTCGGATGAGACTTGAGTAACTTGTTTCAAGGAATACTTGCTACCACTTAGTGTTTCCATGGAGCAGGAGTATCACTTTGTGCAACATCACCCCTTTGAAGGGAATGGAAGAAGTTCTGAGGCTGTTCCACGAAAATTTTTGAGGTTAGAAGCAAGAGGGTCTAGCAACTTGTGTAACAGTGTGAGTAGAGTGAAGTTTTCAAAGGAAGACCACCTGCCACTCACGGTTTGAAAGTGTGAGGAACTTCATTTTCGTGCAAAATTGCCTGTTTCAATGAAGGGCAGGATTACTGGGTGTCTGGTAGGAGAACCACACAGGTTACAGGAAAGATGCACTAGCACTTTGTTTAGCAGCTTCAATTGATTTAGCATTCAAAAGGAACACTGCCTATCTGTCAGGGTTTGACAGTGTGAGCATTTCCATCTTTGTGCCAATAGACCTTTCCACTGAATGGAACAGGCACTGTGTCTCTTGCAAGCCGATGTCAAGGTTTGCAGCAGGAGTTGCAAGCACATTGTTTCCCTGTGAGAGTTGAGTTAGCATGTGAAAGGAAAGCTTGCCAAATGAAAGCCTTTGACAATGGAAAATCATTCACTCCTTGAAAAATAACCGCTTCCGTCGAAATGGACAAACACTTGTAGCTCAGGTCAGGATGCAAAGTGTGAGAGGCAGGAAGATTTTGCAACTTGTCTCCCTACGAGAAGTGAGTTACCTGTTGAAAGGAATACTGACTACCCCTGAGTTTTTTCATGGGTGAGGAACATCACCTTTGGGCCAAATAGCTGCATTCAACTGAATGGCAGAAGAACAGTTTAGGATGTATGAAAACCATTCATTCCAGGAGCAAGAGGGTCTGGAATGTTGTTCAAGAGTGAGAATTGAGTGAGCTTTACAAAGGAATACTACTTGTCTCTCAGGGTTTTACAGTGTAAAGATTAGTACCTTTGTGCAAAATAGGCCTGTTGCAATGTAAGGAAGAAACACTGTTTCTCCTGTAAGAGAACCATAAGTGTTACAAGCCAGAGGGTCAAGCACCTTGTGAAGCATGGTGAATTGCGTTACCTGTTTAAGGGAACACTGCCTAACTGTCAGTGTTTTCAGGGGGAGGAACTTCAATGTTCTGCCAAATAGGCCTTTCAATTGAAAGGAGGCATACTGCAGCTCTTGTAAGACAATGATAAATGTTAGAAGCAAGAGGGTCTAGCACCCTGTTAAGCATTGTGAATTGAGTTACCTGTTTAAGGGAATACTGCCTAACTCTCAGTGTTTTTATGGGTGAGGAACCTCAAGTTTGTGCAAAATTACCCCTCTCAAGTCAAGGGAACCAACACTCCAACTCTTGGAAGAGAAGTAGGAATGTTAGAAACAGGAGGGTCAAGCACCTTGTTTCCCAAGGAAAAGTGACATACTTCTTTAAAGGAATAATGCCTACAACTCATTGTGTTCATGGGTGAGGAAAACCACCTTTGTGCAAAAGAACCCCCTTAAAGGGATTGGAAGAAGCACTGTCGAACTTGTGAGAGAATCATTAATGTTAGAAAGAGAAGGGTTTCCCACCTTGTTCAGCATTGTGAACTGAGTTAGCTGGAAAAAGGAAAACTGCCTACCTCTCAGCGTTTTCATGGGTGAGTGCCTTCAACTATGTGCAAAATCACCTCTTTCAAGTGACTGGATCCAGCGGTGCATATGTTGTAAGAAAAGTAGGAATGTTACAAGCAGGAGGGAGAAGCAGCTTGTCTTCCGATAACTCTTGAGTAACTTGTTTCAAGGAATACTGCTTACCACTTAGTGTTTCCAGGGACGAGGAGTATCACCTTTGTGCAACATCACCCCTTCGAAGAGAATGGAAGAAGTTGTGAGGATCTTCTAAGAAAATTTTTGAGGTTAGAAGCAAGAGGGTCTAGCAACTTGTGTAACAGTGTGAGTAGAGTGAAGTTTTCAAAGGAAGACCACCTGCCACTCACGGTTTGAAAGTGTGAGGAACTTCATTTTCGTGCAAAATTGCCTGTTTCAATGAAGGGCAGGATTACTGGGTGTCTGGTAGGAGAACCACACAGGTTACAGGAAAGATGCACTAGCACTTTGTTTAGCAGCTTCAATTGATTTAGCATTCAAAAGGAACACTGCCTATCTGTCAGGGTTTTACAGTGTGAGCATTTCCATCTTTGTGCCAATAGACCTTTCCACTGAATGGAACAGGCACTGTGTCTCTTGCAAGCCGATGTCAAGGTTTGCAGCAGGAGTTGCAAGCACATAGTTTCCCTGTGAGAGTTGAGTTAGCATGTGAAAGGAAAGCTTGCCAAATGAAAGCCTTTGACAATGGAAAATCATTCACTCCTTGAAAAATAACCGCTTCCGGCGAAATGGACAAACACTTGTAGCTCAGGTCAGGATGCAAAGTGTGAGAGGCAGGAAGATTTTGCAACTTGTCTCCCTACGAGAAGTGAGTTACCTGTTGAAAGGAATACTGACTACCCCTGAGTTTTTTCATGGGTGAGGAACATCACCTTTCGGCCAAATAGCTGCATTCAACTGAATGGCAGAAGAACAGTTTAGGATGTATGAAAACCATTCATTCCAGGAGCAAGAGGGTCTGGAATGTTGTTCAAGAGTGAGAATTGAGTGAGCTTTACAAAGGAATACTACTTGTCTCTCAGGGTTTTACAGTGTAAAGATTAGTACCTTTGTGCAAAATAGGCCTGTTGCAATGTAAGGAAGAAGCACTGTTTCTCCTGTAAGAGAACCATAAGTGTTACAAGCCAGAGGGTCAAGCACCTTGTGAAGCATGGTGAATTGCGTTACCTGTTTAAGGGAACACTGCCTAACTGTCAGTGTTTTCAGGGGGAGGAACTTCAATGTTCTGCCAAATAGGCCTTTCAATTGAAAGGAGGCATACTGCAGCTCTTGTAAGACAATGATAAATGTTAGAAGCAAGAGGGTCTAGCACCCTGTTAAGCATTGTGAATTGAGTTACCTGTTTAAGGGAATACTGCCTAACTCTCAGTGTTTTTATGGGTGAGGAACCTCAAGTTTGTGCAAAATTACCCCTCTCAAGTCAAGGGAACCAACACTCCAACTCTTGGAAGAGAAGTAGGAATGTTAGAAACAGGAGGGTCAAGCACCTTGTTTCCCAAGGAAAAGTGACATACTTCTTTAAAGGAATAATGCCTACAACTCATTGTGTTCATGGGTGAGGAAAACCACCTTTGTGCAAAAGAACCCCCTTAAAGGGATTGGAAGAAGCACTGTCGAACTTGTGAGAGAATCATTAATGTTAGAAAGAGAAGGGTTTCCCACCTTGTTCAGCATTGTGAACTGAGTTAGCTGGAAAAAGGAATACTGCCTACCTCTCAGCGTTTTCATGGGTGAGTGCCTTCAACTATGTGCAAAATCACCTCTTTCAAGCGACTGGGTCCAGCGGTTCATGTGTTGTAAGAAAAGTAGGAATGTTACAAGCAGGAGGGAGAAGCAGCTTGTCTTCGGATGAGACTTGAGTAACTTCTTTCAAGGAATACTTGCTACCACTTAGTGTTTCCATGGAGCAGGAGTATCACTTTGTGCAACATCACCCCTTTGAAGGGAATGGAAGAAGTTCTGAGGCTCTTCTAAGAAAATTTTTGAGGTTAGAAGCAAGAGGGTCTAGCAACTTGTGTAACAGTGTGAGTAGAGTGAAGTTTTCAAAGGAAGACCACCTGCCACTCACGGTTTGAAAGTGTGAGGAACTTCATTTTGGTGCAAAATTGCCTGTTTCCATGAAGGGAAGGATTACAGGGTGTCTGATAGGATAATCACAAAAGTTACAGGAAAGATACGCTAGCACTTTGTTTAGCAGCTTCAATTGATTTAGCATTCAAAAGGAACACTGCCTATCTGTCAGGGTTTGACAGTGTGAGCATTTCCATCTTTGTGCCAATAGACCTTTATACTGAATGGAACAGGCACTGTGTCTCTTGCAAGCCGATGTCAAGGTTTGCAGCAGGAATTGCAAGCACATTGTTTCCCTGTGAGAGTTGAGTTAGCATGTGAAAGGAAAGCTTGCCAAATGAAAGCCTTTGACAATGGAAAATCATTAACTCCTTGAAAAATAACCGCTTCCAGCGAAATGGACAAACACTTGTAGCTCAGGGCAGGATGCAAAGTGTGATAGGAAGGAAGATTTTGCAACTTGTCTCTCTATGAGAAGTGAGTTACCTGTTGAAAGGAATACTGACTACCCCTGAGTTTTTTCATGGGTGAGGAACATCACCGTTGGGCCAAATAGCTGCATTCAACTGAATGGCAGAAGAACAGTTTAGGATGTATGAAAACCATTCATTCCAGGAGCAAGAGGGTCTGGAATGTTGTTCAAGAGTGAGAATTGAGTGAGCTTTACAAAGGAATACTACTTGTCTCTCAGGGTTTTACAGTGTAAAGATTAGTACCTTTGTGCAAAATAGGCCTGTTGCAATGTAAGGAAGAAGCACTGTTTCTCCTGTAAGAGAACCATAAGTGTTACAAGCCAGAGGGTCAAGCACCTTGTGAAGCATGGTGAATTGCGTTACCTGTTTAAGGGAACACTGCCTAACTGTCAGTGTTTTCAGGGGGAGGAACTTCAATGTTCTGCCAAATAGGCCTTTCAATTGAAAGGAGGCATACTGCAGCTCTTGTAAGACAATGATAAATGTTAGAAGCAAGAGGGTCTAGCACCCTGTTAAGCATTGTGAATTGAGTTACCTGTTTAAGGGAATACTGCCTAACTCTCAGTGTTTTTATGGGTGAGGAACCTCAAGTTTGTGCAAAATTACCCCTCTCAAGTCAAGGGAACCAACACTCCAACTCTTGGAAGAGAAGTAGGAATGTTAGAAACAGGAGGGTCAAGCACCTTGTTTCCCAAGGAGAAGTGACATACTTCTTTAAAGGAATAATGCCTACAACTCATTGTGTTCATGGGTGAGGAAAACCACCTTTGTGCAAAATAACCCCCTTAAAGGGATTGGAAGAAGCACTGTCGAACTTGTGAGAGAATCATTAATGTTAGAAAGAGAAGGGTCTACCACCTTGTTCAGCATTGTGAACTGAGTTAGCTGGAAAAAGGAAAACTGCCTACCTCTCAGCGTTTTCATGGGTGAGTGCCTTCAACTATGTGCAAAATCACCTCTTTCAAGTGACTGGATCCAGCGGTGCATATGTTGTAAGAAAAGTAGGAATGTTACAAGCAGGAGGGAGAAGCAGCTTGTCTTCCGATAACTCTTGAGTAACTTGTTTCAAGGAATACTGCTTACCACTTAGTGTTTCCAGGGACGAGGAGTATCACCTTTGTGCAACATCACCCCTTCGAAGAGAATGGAAGAAGTTGTGAGGATCTTCTAAGAAAATTTTTGAGGTTAGAAGCAAGAGGGTCTAGCAACTTGTGTAACAGTGTGAGTAGAGTGAAGTTTTCAAAGGAAGACCACCTGCCACTCACGGTTTGAAAGTGTGAGGAACTTCATTTTCGTGCAAAATTGCCTGTTTCAATGAAGGGCAGGATTACTGGGTGTCTGGTAGGAGAACCACACAGGTTACAGGAAAGATGCACTAGCACTTTGTTTAGCAGCTTCAATTGATTTAGCATTCAAAAGGAACACTGCCTATCTGTCAGGGTTTTACAGTGTGAGCATTTCCATCTTTGTGCCAATAGACCTTTCCACTGAATGGAACAGGCACTGTGTCTCTTGCAAGCCGATGTCAAGGTTTGCAGCAGGAGTTGCAAGCACATAGTTTCCCTGTGAGAGTTGAGTTAGCATGTGAAAGGAAAGCTTGCCAAATGAAAGCCTTTGACAATGGAAAATCATTCACTCCTTGAAAAATAACCGCTTCCGGCGAAATGGACAAACACTTGTAGCTCAGGTCAGGATGCAAAGTGTGAGAGGCAGGAAGATTTTGCAACTTGTCTCCCTACGAGAAGTGAGTTACCTGTTGAAAGGAATACTGACTACCCCTGAGTTTTTTCATGGGTGAGGAACATCACCTTTGGGCCAAATAGCTGCATTCAACTGAATGGCAGAAGAACAGTTTAGGATGTATGAAAACCATTCATTCCAGGAGCAAGAGGGTCTGGAATGTTGTTCAAGAGTGAGAATTGAGTGAGCTTTACAAAGGAATACTACTTGTCTCTCAGGGTTTTACAGTGTAAAGATTAGTACCTTTGTGCAAAATAGGCCTGTTGCAATGTAAGGAAGAAGCACTGTTTCTCCTGTAAGAGAACCATAAGTGTTACAAGCCAGAGGGTCAAGCACCTTGTGAAGCATGGTGAATTGCGTTACCTGTTTAAGGGAACACTGCCTAACTGTCAGTGTTTTCAGGGGGAGGAACTTCAATGTTCTGCCAAATAGGCCTTTCAATTGAAAGGAGGCATACTGCAGCTCTTGTAAGACAATGATAAATGTTAGAAGCAAGAGGGTCTAGCACCCTGTTAAGCATTGTGAATTGAGTTACCTGTTTAAGGGAATACTGCCTAACTCTCAGTGTTTTTATGGGTGAGGAACCTCAAGTTTGTGCAAAATTACCCCTCTCAAGTCAAGGGAACCAACACTCCAACTCTTGGAAGAGAAGTAGGAATGTTAGAAACAGGAGGGTCAAGCACCTTGTTTCCCAAGGAAAAGTGACATACTTCTTTAAAGGAATAATGCCTACAACTCATTGTGTTCATGGGTGAGGAAAACCACCTTTGTGCAAAAGAACCCCCTTAAAGGGATTGGAAGAAGCACTGTCGAACTTGTGAGAGAATCATTAATGTTAGAAAGAGAAGGGTTTCCCACCTTGTTCAGCATTGTGAACTGAGTTAGCTGGAAAAAGGAATACTGCCTACCTCTCAGCGTTTTCATGGGTGAGTGCCTTCAACTATGTGCAAAATCACCTCTTTCAAGCGACTGGGTCCAGCGGTTCATATGTTGTAAGAAAAGTAGGAATGTTACAAGCAGGAGGGAGAAGCAGCTTGTCTTCGGATGAGACTTGAGTAACTTCTTTCAAGGAATACTTGCTACCACTTAGTGTTTCCATGGAGCAGGAGTATCACTTTGTGCAACATCACCCCTTTGAAGGGAATGGAAGAAGTTCTGAGGCTCTTCTAAGAAAATTTTTGAGGTTAGAAGCAAGAGGGTCTAGCAACTTGTGTAACAGTGTGAGTAGAGTGAAGTTTTCAAAGGAAGACCACCTGCCACTCACGGTTTGAAAGTGTGAGGAACTTCATTTTGGTGCAAAATTGCCTGTTTCCATGAAGGGAAGGATTACAGGGTGTCTGATAGGATAATCAGAAAAGTTACAGGAAAGATACGCTAGCACTTTGTTTAGCAGCTTCAATTGATTTAGCATTCAAAAGGAACACTGCCTATCTGTCAGGGTTTGACAGTGTGAGCATTTCCATCTTTGTGCCAATAGACCTTTATACTGAATGGAACAGGCACTGTGTCTCTTGCAAGCCGATGTCAAGGTTTGCAGCAGGAATTGCAAGCACATTGTTTCCCTGTGAGAGTTGAGTTAGCATGTGAAAGGAAAGCTTGCCAAATGAAAGCCTTTGACAATGGAAAATCATTAACTCCTTGAAAAATAACCGCTTCCAGCAAAATGGACAAACACTTGTAGCTCAGGGCAGGATGCAAAGTGTGATAGGAAGGAAGATTTTGCAACTTGTCTCTCTATGAGAAGTGAGTTACCTGTTGAAAGGAATACTGACTACCCCTGAGTTTTTTCATGGGTGAGGAACATCACCGTTGGGCCAAATAGCTGCATTCAACTGAATGGCAGAAGAACAGTTTAGGATGTATGAAAACCATTCATTCCAGGAGCAAGAGGGTCTGGAATGTTGTTCAAGAGTGAGAATTGAGTGAGCTTTACAAAGGAATACTACCTGTCTCTCAGGCCTTAACAGTGTAAAGATTAGCACTTTTGTGCAAAATAGGCCTGTTGCAATGTAAGGAAGAAGCACTGTTTCTCCTGTAAGAGAACCATAAGTGTTACAAGCCAGAGGGTCAAGCACCTTGTGAAGCATGGTGAATTGAGTTACCTGTTTAAGGGAACACTGCCTAACTGTCAGTGTTTTCAGGGGGAGGAACTTCAATGTTCTGCCAAATAGGCCTTTCAATTGAAAGGAGGCATACTGCAGCTCTTGTAAGACAATGATAAATGTTAGAAGCAAGAGGGTCTAGCACCCTGTTAAGCATTGTGAATTGAGTTACCTGTTTAAGGGAATACTGCCTAACTGTCAGTGTTTTTATGGGTGAGGAACCTCAAGTTTCTGCAAAATTACCCCTCTCAAGTCAAGGGAACCAACACTCCAACTCTTGGAAGAGAAGTAGGAATGTTAGAAACAGGAGGGTCAAGCACCTTATTTCCCAAGGAGAATTGACATACTTCTTTAAAGCAATAATGCCTACAACTCATTGTGTTCATGGGTGAGGAAAACCACCTTTGTGCAAAATAACCCCCTTAAAGGGATTGGAAGAAGCACTGTCGAACTTGTGAGAGAATCATTAATGTTAGAAAGAGAAGGGTCTACCACCTTGTTCAGCATTGTGAACTGAGTTAGCTGGAAAAAGGAATACTGCCCACCTCTCAGCGTTTTCATGGGTGAGGAACACAACTTTGGCAAAATATCCCATCCAAGCGAATGGGAGATTCCTGGTAGCTCTTGTAAGAGAGTCATGAATGTTTGAAGCAACAGGGCCTAGCAACTTGTTTAGCATTGTGAATTGACTTAGCTGTTTCAAGGAATACTGCCTACTTCTCAGGGGTTTCATGGGCTAGGAAGATCACCTTTGTGCAAAATGGCCTCTGTGAAGTGAATGGAGAAACTCTGTAGCTCTTGTAAGAAAACCATGAATGTTAGAAGGAAGAGGGTCAAACACCTTCTTCAGAGTTGTGAATAGAGTTAGTTGTTTCATGGAATACTACCTACCTCTCAGGGTTTTCAGGGATGAGCACTCCAGGTTTTTTCAAAATTGCCCCATTCCAGTGAATGCAAGATGCCCTGTAGGCCTTCTAAGAGAGATATGACTGTTAACAGGAAGAGGGCCTAGCACTCTGTTGAGGATTCTCAACTGAGTTAGCTGTTTAAGGACATACTGATATGTCTCAGTGTTTTTATGTGTGAGTACCTTCAACTTTGTGCAAAATCACCTCTTTCAAGTGACTGGGTCCAGCGGTTCATATGTTGTAAGAAAAGTAGGAATGTTACAAGCAGGAGGGAGAAGCAGCTTGTCTTCGGATGAGACTTGAGTAACTTGTTTCAAGGAATACTTGCTACCACTTAGTGTTTCCATGGAGCAGGAGTATCACTTTGTGCAACATCACCCCTTTGAAGGGAATGGAAGAAGTTCTGAGGCTCTTCTAAGAAAATTTTTGAGGTTAGAAGCAAGAGGGTCTAGCAACTTGTGTAACAGTGTGAGTAGAGTGAAGTTTTCAAAGGAAGACCACCTGCCACTCACGGTTTGAAAGTGTGAGGAACTTCATTTTCGTGCAAAATTGCCTGTTTCAATGAAGGGCAGGATTACTGGGTGTCTGGTAGGAGAACCACACAGGTTACAGGAAAGATGCACTAGCACTTTGTTTAGCAGCTTCAATTGATTTAGCATTCAAAAGGAACACTGCCTATCTGTCAGGGTTTGACAGTGTGAGCATTTCCATCTTTGTGCCAATAGACCTTTCCACTGAATGGAACAGGCACTGTGACTCTTGCAAGCCGATGTCAAGGTTTGCAGCAGGAGTTGCAAGCACATTGTTTCCCTGTGAGAGTTGAGTTAGCATGTGAAAGGAAAGCTTGCCAAATGAAAGCCTTTGACAATGGAAAATCATTCACTCCTTGAAAAATAACCGCTTCCGGCGAAATGGACAAACACTTGTAGCTCAGGGCAGGATGCAAAGTGTGAGAGGCAGGAAGATTTTGCAACTTGTCTCCCTATGAGAAGTGAGTTACCTGTTGAAAGGAATACTGACTACCCCTGAGTTTTTTCATGGGTGAGGAACATCACCTTTGGGCCAAATAGCTGCATTCAACTGAATGGCAGAAGAACAGTTTAGGATGTATGAAAACCATTCATTCCAGGAGCAAGAGGGTCTGGAATATTGTTCAAGAGTGAGAATTGAGTGAGCTTTACAAAGGAATACTACTTGTCTCTCAGGGTTTTACAGTGTAAAGATTAGTACCTTTGTGCAAAATAGGCCTGTTGCAATGTAAGGAAGAAGCACTGTTTCTCCTGTAAGAGAACCATAAGTGTTACAAGCCAGAGGGTCAAGCACCTTGTGAAGCATGGTGAATTGCGTTACCTGTTTAAGGGAACACTGCCTAACTGTCAGTGTTTTCAGGGGGAGGAACTTCAATGTTCTGCCAAATAGGCCTTTCAATTGAAAGGAGGCATACTGCAGCTCTTGTAAGACAATGATAAATGTTAGAAGCAAGAGGGTCTAGCACCCTGTTAAGCATTGTGAATTGAGTTACCTGTTTAAGGGAATACTGCCTAACTCTCAGTGTTTTTATGGGTGAGGAACCTCAAGTTTGTGCAAAATTACCCCTCTCAAGTCAAGGGAACCAACACTCCAACTCTTGGAAGAGAAGTAGGAATGTTAGAAACAGGAGGGTCAAGCACCTTGTTTCCCAAGGAGAAGTGACATACTTCTTTAAAGGAATAATGCCTACAACTCATTGTGTTCATGGGTGAGGAAAACCACCTTTGTGCAAAATAACCCCCTTAAAGGGATTGGAAGAAGCACTGTCGAACTTGTGAGAGAATCATTAATGTTAGAAAGAGAAGGGTCTACCACCTTGTTCAGCATTGTGAACTGAGTTAGCTGGAAAAAGGAAAACTGCCTACCTCTCAGCGTTTTCATGGGTGAGTGCCTTCAACTATGTGCAAAATCACCTCTTTCAAGTGACTGGATCCAGCGGTGCATATGTTGTAAGAAAAGTAGGAATGTTACAAGCAGGAGGGAGAAGCAGCTTGTCTTCCGATAACTCTTGAGTAACTTGTTTCAAGGAATACTGCTTACCACTTAGTGTTTCCAGGGACGAGGAGTATCACCTTTGTGCAACATCACCCCTTCGAAGAGAATGGAAGAAGTTGTGAGGATCTTCTAAGAAAATTTTTGAGGTTAGAAGCAAGAGGGTCTAGCAACTTGTGTAACAGTGTGAGTAGAGTGAAGTTTTCAAAGGAAGACCACCTGCCACTCACGGTTTGAAAGTGTGAGGAACTTCATTTTCGTGCAAAATTGCCTGTTTCAATGAAGGGCAGGATTACTGGGTGTCTGGTAGGAGAACCACACAGGTTACAGGAAAGATGCACTAGCACTTTGTTTAGCAGCTTCAATTGATTTAGCATTCAAAAGGAACACTGCCTATCTGTCAGGGTTTTACAGTGTGAGCATTTCCATCTTTGTGCCAATAGACCTTTCCACTGAATGGAACAGGCACTGTGTCTCTTGCAAGCCGATGTCAAGGTTTGCAGCAGGAGTTGCAAGCACATAGTTTCCCTGTGAGAGTTGAGTTAGCATGTGAAAGGAAAGCTTGCCAAATGAAAGCCTTTGACAATGGAAAATCATTCACTCCTTGAAAAATAACCGCTTCCGGCGAAATGGACAAACACTTGTAGCTCAGGTCAGGATGCAAAGTGTGAGAGGCAGGAAGATTTTGCAACTTGTCTCCCTATGAGAAGTGAGTTACCTGTTGAAAGGAATACTGACTACCCCTGAGTTTTTTCATGGGTGAGGAACATCACCGTTGGGCCAAATAGCTGCATTCAACTGAATGGCAGAAGAACAGTTTAGGATGTATGAAAACCATTCATTCCAGGAGCAAGAGGGTCTGGAATGTTGTTCAAAAGTGAGAATTGAGTGAGGTTTACAAAGGAATACTACCTGTCTCTCAGGCTTTTACAGTGTAAAGATTAGCACCTTTGTGCAAAATAGGCCTGTTGCAATGTAAGGAAGAAGCACTGTTTCTCCTGTAAGAGAACCATAAGTGTTACAAGCCAGAGGGTCAAGCACCTTGTGAAGCATGGTGAATTGCGTTACCTGTTTAAGGGAACACTGCCTAACTGTCAGTGTTTTCAGGGGGAGGAACTTCAATGTTCTGCCAAATAGGCCTTTCAATTGAAAGGAGGCATACTGCAGCTCTTGTAAGACAATGATAAATGTTAGAAGCAAGAGGGTCTAGCACCCTGTTAAGCATTGTGAATTGAGTTACCTGTTTAAGGGAATACTGCCTAACTCTCAGTGTTTTTATGGGTGAGGAACCTCAAGTTTGTGCAAAATTACCCCTCTCAAGTCAAGGGAACCAACACTCCAACTCTTGGAAGAGAAGCAGGAATGTTAGAAACAGGAGGGTCAAGCACCTTGTTTCCCAAGGAGAAGTGACATACTTCTTTAAAGGAATAATGCCTACAACTCATTGTGTTCATGGGTGAGGAAAACCACCTTTGTGCAAAATAACCCCCTTAAAGGGATTGGAAGAAGCACTGTCGAACTTGTGAGAGAATCATTAATGTTAGAAAGAGAAGGGTCTACCACCTTGTTCAGCATTGTGAACTGAGTTAGCTGGAAAAAGGAATACTGCCCACCTCTCAGCGTTTTCATGGGTGAGGAACACAAGTTTGGCAAAATATCCCATCCAAGCGAATGGGAGATTCCTGGTAGCTCTTGTAAGAGAGTCATGAATGTTTGAAGCAACAGGGCCTAGCAACTTGTTTAGCATTGTGAATTGACTTAGCTGTTTCAAGGAATACTGCCTACTTCTCAGGGGTTTCATGGGCTAGGAAGATCACCTTTGTGCAAAATGGCCTCTGTGAAGTGAATGGAGAAACTCTGTAGCTCTTGTAAGAAAACCATGAATGTTAGAAGGAAGAGGGTCAAACACCTTCTTCAGAGTTGTGAATAGAGTTAGTTGTTTCATGGAATACTACCTACCTCTCAGGGTTTTCAGGGATGAGCACTCCAGGTTTTTTCAAAATTGCCCCATTCCAGTGAATGCAAGATGCCCTGTAGGCCTTCTAAGAGAGATATGACTGTTAACAGGAAGAGGGCCTAGCACTCTGTTGAGGATTCTCAACTGAGTTAGCTGTTTAAGGACATACTGATATGTCTCAGTGTTTTTATGTGTGAGTACCTTCAACTTTGTGCAAAATCACCACTTTCAAGTGACTGGGTCCAGCGGTTCATATGTTGTAAGAAAAGTAGGAATGTTACAAGCAGGAGGGAGAAGCAGCTTGTCTTCGGATGAGACTTGAGTAACTTGTTTCAAGGAATACTTGCTACCACTTAGTGTTTCCATGGAGCAGGAGTATCACTTTGTGCAACATCACCCCTTTGAAGGGAATGGAAGAAGTTCTGAGGCTCTTCCACGAAAATTTTTGAGGTTAGAAGCAAGAGGGTCTAGCAACTTGTGTAACAGTGTGAGTAGAGTGAAGTTTTCAAAGGAAGACCACCTGCCACTCACGGTTTGAAAGTGTGAGGAACTTCATTTTCGTGCAAAATTGCCTGTTTCAATGAAGGGCAGGATTACTGGGTGTCTGGTAGGAGAACCACACAGGTTACAGGAAAGATGCACTAGCACTTTGTTTAGCAGCTTCAATTGATTTAGCATTCAAAAGGAACACTGCCTATCTGTCAGGGTTTGACAGTGTGAGCATTTCCATCTTTGTGCCAATAGACCTTTCCACTGAATGGAACAGGCACTGTGTCTCTTGCAAGCCGATGTCAAGGTTTGCAGCAGGAGTTGCAAGCACATTGTTTCCCTGTGAGAGTTGAGTTAGCATGTGAAAGGAAAGCTTGCCAAATGAAAGCCTTTGACAATGGAAAATCATTCACTCCTTGAAAAATAACCGCTTCCGTCGAAATGGACAAACACTTGTAGCTCAGGTCAGGATGCAAAGTGTGAGAGGCAGGAAGATTTTGCAACTTGTCTCCCTACGAGAAGTGAGTTACCTGTTGAAAGGAATACTGACTACCCCTGAGTTTTTTCATGGGTGAGGAACATCACCTTTGGGCCAAATAGCTGCATTCAACTGAATGGCAGAAGAACAGTTTAGGATGTATGAAAACCATTCATTCCAGGAGCAAGAGGGTCTGGAATGTTGTTCAAGAGTGAGAATTGAGTGAGCTTTACAAAGGAATACTACTTGTCTCTCAGGGTTTTACAGTGTAAAGATTAGTACCTTTGTGCAAAATAGGCCTGTTGCAATGTAAGGAAGAAACACTGTTTCTCCTGTAAGAGAACCATAAGTGTTACAAGCCAGAGGGTCAAGCACCTTGTGAAGCATGGTGAATTACGTTACCTGTTTAAGGGAACACTGCCTAACTGTCAGTGTTTTCAGGGGGAGGAACTTCAATGTTCTGCCAAATAGGCCTTTCAATTGAAAGGAGGCATACTGCAGCTCTTGTAAGACAATGATAAATGTTAGAAGCAAGAGGGTCTAGCACCCTGTTAAGCATTGTGAATTGAGTTACCTGTTTAAGGGAATACTGCCTAACTCTCAGTGTTTTTATGGGTGAGGAACCTCAAGTTTGTGCAAAATTACCCCTCTCAAGTCAAGGGAACCAACACTCCAACTCTTGGAAGAGAAGTAGGAATGTTAGAAACAGGAGGGTCAAGCACCTTGTTTCCCAAGGAAAAGTGACATACTTCTTTAAAGGAATAATGCCTACAACTCATTGTGTTCATGGGTGAGGAAAACCACCTTTGTGCAAAAGAACCCCCTTAAAGGGATTGGAAGAAGCACTGTCGAACTTGTGAGAGAATCATTAATGTTAGAAAGAGAAGGGTTTCCCACCTTGTTCAGCATTGTGAACTGAGTTAGCTGGAAAAAGGAATACTGCCTACCTCTCAGCGTTTTCATGGGTGAGTGCCTTCAACTATGTGCAAAATCACCTCTTTCAAGCGACTGGGTCCAGCGGTTCATATGTTGTAAGAAAAGTAGGAATGTTACAAGCAGGAGGGAGAAGCAGCTTGTCTTCGGATGAGACTTGAGTAACTTCTTTCAAGGAATACTTGCTACCACTTAGTGTTTCCATGGAGCAGGAGTATCACTTTGTGCAACATCACCCCTTTGAAGGGAATGGAAGAAGTTCTGAGGCTCTTCTAAGAAAATTTTTGAGGTTAGAAGCAAGAGGGTCTAGCAACTTGTGTAACAGTGTGAGTAGAGTGAAGTTTTCAAAGGAAGACCACCTGCCACTCACGGTTTGAAAGTGTGAGGAACTTCATTTTGGTGCAAAATTGCCTGTTTCCATGAAGGGAAGGATTACAGGGTGTCTGATAGGATAATCACAAAAGTTACAGGAAAGATACGCTAGCACTTTGTTTAGCAGCTTCAATTGATTTAGCATTCAAAAGGAACACTGCCTATCTGTCAGGGTTTGACAGTGTGAGCATTTCCATCTTTGTGCCAATAGACCTTTATACTGAATGGAACAGGCACTGTGTCTCTTGCAAGCCGATGTCAAGGTTTGCAGCAGGAATTGCAAGCACATTGTTTCCCTGTGAGAGTTGAGTTAGCATGTGAAAGGAAAGCTTGCCAAATGAAAGCCTTTGACAATGGAAAATCATTAACTCCTTGAAAAATAACCGCTTCCAGCGAAATGGACAAACACTTGTAGCTCAGGGCAGGATGCAAAGTGTGATAGGAAGGAAGATTTTGCAACTTGTCTCTCTATGAGAAGTGAGTTACCTGTTGAAAGGAATACTGACTACCCCTGAGTTTTTTCATGGGTGAGGAACATCACCGTTGGGCCAAATAGCTGCATTCAACTGAATGGCAGAAGAACAGTTTAGGATGTATGAAAACCATTCATTCCAGGAGCAAGAGGGTCTGGAATGTTGTTCAAGAGTGAGAATTGAGTGAGCTTTACAAAGGAATACTACCTGTCTCTCAGGCCTTAACAGTGTAAAGATTAGCACTTTTGTGCAAAATAGGCCTGTTGCAATGTAAGGAAGAAGCACTGTTTCTCCTGTAAGAGAACCATAAGTGTTACAAGCCAGAGGGTCAAGCACCTTGTGAAGCATGGTGAATTGAGTTACCTGTTTAAGGGAACACTGCCTAACTGTCAGTGTTTTCAGGGGGAGGAACTTCAATGTTCTGCCAAATAGGCCTTTCAATTGAAAGGAGGCATACTGCAGCTCTTGTAAGACAATGATAAATGTTAGAAGCAAGAGGGTCTAGCACCCTGTTAAGCATTGTGAATTGAGTTACCTGTTTAAGGGAATACTGCCTAACTGTCAGTGTTTTTATGGGTGAGGAACCTCAAGTTTCTGCAAAATTACCCCTCTCAAGTCAAGGGAACCAACACTCCAACTCTTGGAAGAGAAGTAGGAATGTTAGAAACAGGAGGGTCAAGCACCTTATTTCCCAAGGAGAATTGACATACTTCTTTAAAGCAATAATGCCTACAACTCATTGTGTTCATGGGTGAGGAAAACCACCTTTGTGCAAAATAACCCCCTTAAAGGGATTGGAAGAAGCACTGTCGAACTTGTGAGAGAATCATTAATGTTAGAAAGAGAAGGGTCTACCACCTTGTTCAGCATTGTGAACTGAGTTAGCTGGAAAAAGGAATACTGCCCACCTCTCAGCGTTTTCATGGGTGAGGAACACAACTTTGGCAAAATATCCCATCCAAGCGAATGGGAGATTCCTGGTAGCTCTTGTAAGAGAGTCATGAATGTTTGAAGCAACAGGGCCTAGCAACTTGTTTAGCATTGTGAATTGACTTAGCTGTTTCAAGGAATACTGCCTACTTCTCAGGGGTTTCATGGGCTAGGAAGATCACCTTTGTGCAAAATGGCCTCTGTGAAGTGAATGGAGAAACTCTGTAGCTCTTGTAAGAAAACCATGAATGTTAGAAGGAAGAGGGTCAAACACCTTCTTCAGAGTTGTGAATAGAGTTAGTTGTTTCATGGAATACTACCTACCTCTCAGGGTTTTCAGGGATGAGCACTCCAGGTTTTTTCAAAATTGCCCCATTCCAGTGAATGCAAGATGCCCTGTAGGCCTTCTAAGAGAGATATGACTGTTAACAGGAAGAGGGCCTAGCACTCTGTTGAGGATTCTCAACTGAGTTAGCTGTTTAAGGACATACTGATATGTCTCAGTGTTTTTATGTGTGAGTACCTTCAACTTTGTGCAAAATCACCTCTTTCAAGTGACTGGGTCCAGCGGTTCATATGTTGTAAGAAAAGTAGGAATGTTACAAGCAGGAGGGAGAAGCAGCTTGTCTTCGGATGAGACTTGAGTAACTTGTTTCAAGGAATACTTGCTACCACTTAGTGTTTCCATGGAGCAGGAGTATCACTTTGTGCAACATCACCCCTTTGAAGGGAATGGAAGAAGTTCTGAGGCTCTTCTAAGAAAATATTTGAGGTTAGAAGCAAGAGGGTCTAGCAACTTGTGTAACAGTGTGAGTAGAGTGAAGTTTTCAAAGGAAGACCACCTGCCACTCACGGTTTGAAAGTGTGAGGAACTTCATTTTCGTGCAAAATTGCCTGTTTCAATGAAGGGCAGGATTACTGGGTGTCTGGTAGGAGAACCACACAGGTTACAGGAAAGATGCACTAGCACTTTGTTTAGCAGCTTCAATTGATTTAGCATTGAAAAGGAACACTGCCTATCTGTCAGGGTTTGACAGTGTGAGCATTTCCATCTTTGTGCCAATAGACCTTTCCACTGAATGGAACAGGCACTGTGTCTCTTGCAAGCCGATGTCAAGGTTTGCAGCAGGAGTTGCAAGCACATTGTTTCCCTGTGAGAGTTGAGTTAGCATGTGAAAGGAAAGCTTGCCAAATGAAAGCCTTTGACAATGGAAAATCATTCACTCCTTGAAAAATAACCGCTTCCGGCGAAATGGACAAACACTTGTAGCTCAGGGCAGGATGCAAAGTGTGAGAGGCAGGAAGATTTTGCAACTTGTCTCCCTATGAGAAGTGAGTTACCTGTTGAAAGGAATACTGACTACCCCTGAGTTTTTTCATGGGTGAGGAACATCACCTTTGGGCCAAATAGCTGCATTCAACTGAATGGCAGAAGAACAGTTTAGGATGTATGAAAACCATTCATTCCAGGAGCAAGAGGGTCTGGAATATTGTTCAAGAGTGAGAATTGAGTGAGCTTTACAAAGGAATACTACTTGTCTCTCAGGGTTTTACAGTGTAAAGATTAGTACCTTTGTGCAAAATAGGCCTGTTGCAATGTAAGGAAGAAGCACTGTTTCTCCTGTAAGAGAACCATAAGTGTTACAAGCCAGAGGGTCAAGCACCTTGTGAAGCATGGTGAATTGCGTTACCTGTTTAAGGGAACACTGCCTAACTGTCAGTGTTTTCAGGGGGAGGAACTTCAATGTTCTGCCAAATAGGCCTTTCAATTGAAAGGAGGCATACTGCAGCTCTTGTAAGACAATGATAAATGTTAGAAGCAAGAGGGTCTAGCACCCTGTTAAGCATTGTGAATTGAGTTACCTGTTTAAGGGAATACTGCCTAACTCTCAGTGTTTTTATGGGTGAGGAACCTCAAGTTTGTGCAAAATTACCCCTCTCAAGTCAAGGGAACCAACACTCCAACTCTTGGAAGAGAAGTAGGAATGTTAGAAACAGGAGGGTCAAGCACCTTGTTTCCCAAGGAGAAGTGACATACTTCTTTAAAGGAATAATGCCTACAACTCATTGTGTTCATGGGTGAGGAAAACCACCTTTGTGCAAAATAACCCCCTTAAAGGGATTGGAAGAAGCACTGTCGAACTTGTGAGAGAATCATTAATGTTAGAAAGAGAAGGGTCTACCACCTTGTTCAGCATTGTGAACTGAGTTAGCTGGAAAAAGGAAAACTGCCTACCTCTCAGCGTTTTCATGGGTGAGTGCCTTCAACTATGTGCAAAATCACCTCTTTCAAGTGACTGGATCCAGCGGTGCATATGTTGTAAGAAAAGTAGGAATGTTACAAGCAGGAGGGAGAAGCAGCTTGTCTTCCGATAACTCTTGAGTAACTTGTTTCAAGGAATACTGCTTACCACTTAGTGTTTCCAGGGACGAGGAGTATCACCTTTGTGCAACATCACCCCTTCGAAGAGAATGGAAGAAGTTGTGAGGATCTTCTAAGAAAATTTTTGAGGTTAGAAGCAAGAGGGTCTAGCAACTTGTGTAACAGTGTGAGTAGAGTGAAGTTTTCAAAGGAAGACCACCTGCCACTCACGGTTTGAAAGTGTGAGGAACTTCATTTTCGTGCAAAATTGCCTGTTTCAATGAAGGGCAGGATTACTGGGTGTCTGGTAGGAGAACCACACAGGTTACAGGAAAGATGCACTAGCACTTTGTTTAGCAGCTTCAATTGATTTAGCATTCAAAAGGAACACTGCCTATCTGTCAGGGTTTTACAGTGTGAGCATTTCCATCTTTGTGCCAATAGACCTTTCCACTGAATGGAACAGGCACTGTGTCTCTTGCAAGCCGATGTCAAGGTTTGCAGCAGGAGTTGCAAGCACATAGTTTCCCTGTGAGAGTTGAGTTAGCATGTGAAAGGAAAGCTTGCCAAATGAAAGCCTTTGACAATGGAAAATCATTCACTCCTTGAAAAATAACCGCTTCCGGCGAAATGGACAAACACTTGTAGCTCAGGTCAGGATGCAAAGTGTGAGAGGCAGGAAGATTTTGCAACTTGTCTCCCTACGAGAAGTGAGTTACCTGTTGAAAGGAATACTGACTACCCCTGAGTTTTTTCATGGGTGAGGAACATCACCGTTGGGCCAAATAGCTGCATTCAACTGAATGGCAGAAGAACAGTTTAGGATGTATGAAAACCATTCATTCCAGGAGCAAGAGGGTCTGGAATGTTGTTCAAAAGTGAGAATTGAGTGAGGTTTACAAAGGAATACTACCTGTCTCTCAGGCTTTTACAGTGTAAAGATTAGCACCTTTGTGCAAAATAGGCCTGTTGCAATGTAAGGAAGAAGCACTGTTTCTCCTGTAAGAGAACCATAAGTGTTACAAGCCAGAGGGTCAAGCACCTTGTGAAGCATGGTGAATTGCGTTACCTGTTTAAGGGAACACTGCCTAACTGTCAGTGTTTTCAGGGGGAGGAACTTCAATGTTCTGCCAAATAGGCCTTTCAATTGAAAGGAGGCATACTGCAGCTCTTGTAAGACAATGATAAATGTTAGAAGCAAGAGGGTCTAGCACCCTGTTAAGCATTGTGAATTGAGTTACCTGTTTAAGGGAATACTGCCTAACTCTCAGTGTTTTTATGGGTGAGGAACCTCAAGTTTGTGCAAAATTACCCCTCTCAAGTCAAGGGAACCAACACTCCAACTCTTGGAAGAGAAGCAGGAATGTTAGAAACAGGAGGGTCAAGCACCTTGTTTCCCAAGGAGAAGTGACATACTTCTTTAAAGGAATAATGCCTACAACTCATTGTGTTCATGGGTGAGGAAAACCACCTTTGTGCAAAATAACCCCCTTAAAGGGATTGGAAGAAGCACTGTCGAACTTGTGAGAGAATCATTAATGTTAGAAAGAGAAGGGTCTACCACCTTGTTCAGCATTGTGAACTGAGTTAGCTGGAAAAAGGAATACTGCCCACCTCTCAGCGTTTTCATGGGTGAGGAACACAAGTTTGGCAAAATATCCCATCCAAGCGAATGGGAGATTCCTGGTAGCTCTTGTAAGAGAGTCATGAATGTTTGAAGCAACAGGGCCTAGCAACTTGTTTAGCATTGTGAATTGACTTAGCTGTTTCAAGGAATACTGCCTACTTCTCAGGGGTTTCATGGGCTAGGAAGATCACCTTTGTGCAAAATGGCCTCTGTGAAGTGAATGGAGAAACTCTGTAGCTCTTGTAAGAAAACCATGAATGTTAGAAGGAAGAGGGTCAAACACCTTCTTCAGAGTTGTGAATAGAGTTAGTTGTTTCATGGAATACTACCTACCTCTCAGGGTTTTCAGGGATGAGCACTCCAGGTTTTTTCAAAATTGCCCCATTCCAGTGAATGCAAGATGCCCTGTAGGCCTTCTAAGAGAGATATGACTGTTAACAGGAAGAGGGCCTAGCACTCTGTTGAGGATTCTCAACTGAGTTAGCTGTTTAAGGACATACTGATATGTCTCAGTGTTTTTATGTGTGAGTACCTTCAACTTTGTGCAAAATCACCACTTTCAAGTGACTGGGTCCAGCGGTTCATATGTTGTAAGAAAAGTAGGAATGTTACAAGCAGGAGGGAGAAGCAGCTTGTCTTCGGATGAGACTTGAGTAACTTGTTTCAAGGAATACTTGCTACCACTTAGTGTTTCCATGGAGCAGGAGTATCACTTTGTGCAACATCACCCCTTTGAAGGGAATGGAAGAAGTTCTGAGGCTCTTCCACGAAAATTTTTGAGGTTAGAAGCAAGAGGGTCTAGCAACTTGTGTAACAGTGTGAGTAGAGTGAAGTTTTCAAAGGAAGACCACCTGCCACTCACGGTTTGAAAGTGTGAGGAACTTCATTTTCGTGCAAAATTGCCTGTTTCAATGAAGGGCAGGATTACTGGGTGTCTGGTAGGAGAACCACACAGGTTACAGGAAAGATGCACTAGCACTTTGTTTAGCAGCTTCAATTGATTTAGCATTCAAAAGGAACACTGCCTATCTGTCAGGGTTTGACAGTGTGAGCATTTCCATCTTTGTGCCAATAGACCTTTCCACTGAATGGAACAGGCACTGTGTCTCTTGCAAGCCGATGTCAAGGTTTGCAGCAGGAGTTGCAAGCACATTGTTTCCCTGTGAGAGTTGAGTTAGCATGTGAAAGGAAAGCTTGCCAAATGAAAGCCTTTGACAATGGAAAATCATTCACTCCTTGAAAAATAACCGCTTCCGTCGAAATGGACAAACACTTGTAGCTCAGGTCAGGATGCAAAGTGTGAGAGGCAGGAAGATTTTGCAACTTGTCTCCCTACGAGAAGTGAGTTACCTGTTGAAAGGAATACTGACTACCCCTGAGTTTTTTCATGGGTGAGGAACATCACCTTTGGGCCAAATAGCTGCATTCAACTGAATGGCAGAAGAACAGTTTAGGATGTATGAAAACCATTCATTCCAGGAGCAAGAGGGTCTGGAATGTTGTTCAAGAGTGAGAATTGAGTGAGCTTTACAAAGGAATACTACTTGTCTCTCAGGGTTTTACAGTGTAAAGATTAGTACCTTTGTGCAAAATAGGCCTGTTGCAATGTAAGGAAGAAACACTGTTTCTCCTGTAAGAGAACCATAAGTGTTACAAGCCAGAGGGTCAAGCACCTTGTGAAGCATGGTGAATTGCGTTACCTGTTTAAGGGAACACTGCCTAACTGTCAGTGTTTTCAGGGGGAGGAACTTCAATGTTCTGCCAAATAGGCCTTTCAATTGAAAGGAGGCATACTGCAGCTCTTGTAAGACAATGATAAATGTTAGAAGCAAGAGGGTCTAGCACCCTGTTAAGCATTGTGAATTGAGTTACCTGTTTAAGGGAATACTGCCTAACTCTCAGTGTTTTTATGGGTGAGGAACCTCAAGTTTGTGCAAAATTACCCCTCTCAAGTCAAGGGAACCAACACTCCAACTCTTGGAAGAGAAGTAGGAATGTTAGAAACAGGAGGGTCAAGCACCTTGTTTCGCAAGGAGAAGTGACATACTTCTTTAAAGGAATAATGCCTACAACTCATTGTGTTCATGGGTGAGGAAAACCACCTTTGTGCAAAATAACCCCCTTAAAGGGATTGGAAGAAGCACTGTCGAACTTGTGAGAGAATCATTAATGTTAGAAAGAGAAGGGTCTACCACCTTGTTCAGCATTGTGAACTGAGTTAGCTGGAAAAAGGAAAACTGCCTACCTCTCAGCGTTTTCATGGGTGAGTGCCTTCAACTATGTGCAAAATCACCTCTTTCAAGTGACTGGATCCAGCGGTGCATATGTTGTAAGAAAAGTAGGAATGTTACAAGCAGGAGGGAGAAGCAGCTTGTCTTCCGATAACTCTTGAGTAACTTGTTTCAAGGAATACTGCTTACCACTTAGTGTTTCCAGGGACGAGGAGTATCACCTTTGTGCAACATCACCCCTTCGAAGAGAATGGAAGAAGTTGTGAGGATCTTCTAAGAAAATTTTTGAGGTTAGAAGCAAGAGGGTCTAGCAACTTGTGTAACAGTGTGAGTAGAGTGAAGTTTTCAAAGGAAGACCACCTGCCACTCACGGTTTGAAAGTGTGAGGAACTTCATTTTCGTGCAAAATTGCCTGTTTCAATGAAGGGCAGGATTACTGGGTGTCTGGTAGGAGAACCACACAGGTTACAGGAAAGATGCACTAGCACTTTGTTTAGCAGCTTCAATTGATTTAGCATTCAAAAGGAACACTGCCTATCTGTCAGGGTTTTACAGTGTGAGCATTTCCATCTTTGTGCCAATAGACCTTTCCACTGAATGGAACAGGCACTGTGTCTCTTGCAAGCCGATGTCAAGGTTTGCAGCAGGAGTTGCAAGCACATAGTTTCCCTGTGAGAGTTGAGTTAGCATGTGAAAGGAAAGCTTGCCAAATGAAAGCCTTTGACAATGGAAAATCATTCACTCCTTGAAAAATAACCGCTTCCGGCGAAATGGACAAACACTTGTAGCTCAGGTCAGGATGCAAAGTGTGAGAGGCAGGAAGATTTTGCAACTTGTCTCCCTATGAGAAGTGAGTTACCTGTTGAAAGGAATACTTTCTACCCCTGAGTTTTTTCATGGGTGAGGAACATCACCGTTGGGCCAAATAGCTGCATTCAACTGAATGGCAGAAGAACAGTTTAGGATGTATGAAAACCATTCATTCCAGGAGCAAGAGGGTCTGGAATGTTGTTCAAAAGTGAGAATTGAGTGAGGTTTACAAAGGAATACTACCTGTCTCTCAGGCTTTTACAGTGTAAAGATTAGCACCTTTGTGCAAAATAGGCCTGTTGCAATGTAAGGAAGAAGCACTGTTTCTCCTGTAAGAGAACCATAAGTGTTACAAGCCAGAGGGTCAAGCACCTTGTGAAGCATGGTGAATTGCGTTACCTGTTTAAGGGAACACTGCCTAACTGTCAGTGTTTTCAGGGGGAGGAACTTCAATGTTCTGCCAAATAGGCCTTTCAATTGAAAGGAGGCATACTGCAGCTCTTGTAAGACAATGATAAATGTTAGAAGCAAGAGGGTCTAGCACCCTGTTAAGCATTGTGAATTGAGTTACCTGTTTAAGGGAATACTGCCTAACTCTCAGTGTTTTTATGGGTGAGGAACCTCAAGTTTGTGCAAAATTACCCCTCTCAAGTCAAGGGAACCAACACTCCAACTCTTGGAAGAGAAGCAGGAATGTTAGAAACAGGAGGGTCAAGCACCTTGTTTCCCAAGGAGAAGTGACATACTTCTTTAAAGGAATAATGCCTACAACTCATTGTGTTCATGGGTGAGGAAAACCACCTTTGTGCAAAATAACCCCCTTAAAGGGATTGGAAGAAGCACTGTCGAACTTGTGAGAGAATCATTAATGTTAGAAAGAGAAGGGTCTACCACCTTGTTCAGCATTGTGAACTGAGTTAGCTGGAAAAAGTTATACTGCCCACCTCTCAGCGTTTTCATGGGTGAGGAACACAAGTTTGGCAAAATATCCCATCCAAGCGAATGGGAGATTCCTGGTAGCTCTTGTAAGAGAGTCATGAATGTTTGAAGCAACAGGGCCTAGCAACTTGTTTAGCATTGTGAATTGACTTAGCTGTTTCAAGGAATACTGCCTACTTCTCAGGGGTTTCATGGGCTAGGAAGATCACCTTTGTGCAAAATGGCCTCTGTGAAGTGAATGGAGAAACTCTGTAGCTCTTGTAAGAAAACCATGAATGTTAGAAGGAAGAGGGTCAAACACCTTCTTCAGAGTTGTGAATAGAGTTAGTTGTTTCATGGAATACTACCTACCTCTCAGGGTTTTCAGGGATGAGCACTCCAGGTTTTTTCAAAATTGCCCCATTCCAGTGAATGCAAGATGCCCTGTAGGCCTTCTAAGAGAGATATGACTGTTAACAGGAAGAGGGCCTAGCACTCTGTTGAGGATTCTCAACTGAGTTAGCTGTTTAAGGACATACTGATATGTCTCAGTGTTTTTATGTGTGAGTACCTTCAACTTTGTGCAAAATCACCACTTTCAAGTGACTGGGTCCAGCGGTTCATATGTTGTAAGAAAAGTAGGAATGTTACAAGCAGGAGGGAGAAGCAGCTTGTCTTCGGATGAGACTTGAGTAACTTGTTTCAAGGAATACTTGCTACCACTTAGTGTTTCCATGGAGCAGGAGTATCACTTTGTGCAACATCACCCCTTTGAAGGGAATGGAAGAAGTTCTGAGGCTCTTCCACGAAAATTTTTGAGGTTAGAAGCAAGAGGGTCTAGCAACTTGTGTAACAGTGTGAGTAGAGTGAAGTTTTCAAAGGAAGACCACCTGCCACTCACGGTTTGAAAGTGTGAGGAACTTCATTTTCGTGCAAAATTGCCTGTTTCAATGAAGGGCAGGATTACTGGGTGTCTGGTAGGAGAACCACACAGGTTACAGGAAAGATGCACTAGCACTTTGTTTAGCAGCTTCAATTGATTTAGCATTCAAAAGGAACACTGCCTATCTGTCAGGGTTTGACAGTGTGAGCATTTCCATCTTTGTGCCAATAGACCTTTCCACTGAATGGAACAGGCACTGTGTCTCTTGCAAGCCGATGTCAAGGTTTGCAGCAGGAGTTGCAAGCACATTGTTTCCCTGTGAGAGTTGAGTTAGCATGTGAAAGGAAAGCTTGCCAAATGAAAGCCTTTGACAATGGAAAATCATTCACTCCTTGAAAAATAACCGCTTCCGTCGAAATGGACAAACACTTGTAGCTCAGGTCAGGATGCAAAGTGTGAGAGGCAGGAAGATTTTGCAACTTGTCTCCCTACGAGAAGTGAGTTACCTGTTGAAAGGAATACTGACTACCCCTGAGTTTTTTCATGGGTGAGGAACATCACCTTTGGGCCAAATAGCTGCATTCAACTGAATGGCAGAAGAACAGTTTAGGATGTATGAAAACCATTCATTCCAGGAGCAAGAGGGTCTGGAATGTTGTTCAAGAGTGAGAATTGAGTGAGCTTTACAAAGGAATACTACTTGTCTCTCAGGGTTTTACAGTGTAAAGATTAGTACCTTTGTGCAAAATAGGCCTGTTGCAATGTAAGGAAGAAACACTGTTTCTCCTGTAAGAGAACCATAAGTGTTACAAGCCAGAGGGTCAAGCACCTTGTGAAGCATGGTGAATTGCGTTACCTGTTTAAGGGAACACTGCCTAACTGTCAGTGTTTTCAGGGGGAGGAACTTCAATGTTCTGCCAAATAGGCCTTTCAATTGAAAGGAGGCATACTGCAGCTCTTGTAAGACAATGATAAATGTTAGAAGCAAGAGGGTCTAGCACCCTGTTAAGCATTGTGAATTGAGTTACCTGTTTAAGGGAATACTGCCTAACTCTCAGTGTTTTTATGGGTGAGGAACCTCAAGTTTGTGCAAAATTACCCCTCTCAAGTCAAGGGAACCAACACTCCAACTCTTGGAAGAGAAGTAGGAATGTTAGAAACAGGAGGGTCAAGCACCTTGTTTCCCAAGGAAAAGTGACATACTTCTTTAAAGGAATAATGCCTACAACTCATTGTGTTCATGGGTGAGGAAAACCACCTTTGTGCAAAAGAACCCCCTTAAAGGGATTGGAAGAAGCACTGTCGAACTTGTGAGAGAATCATTAATGTTAGAAAGAGAAGGGTTTCCCACCTTGTTCAGCATTGTGAACTGAGTTAGCTGGAAAAAGGAAAACTGCCTACCTCTCAGCGTTTTCATGGGTGAGTGCCTTCAACTATGTGCAAAATCACCTCTTTCAAGTGACTGGATCCAGCGGTGCATATGTTGTAAGAAAAGTAGGAATGTTACAAGCAGGAGGGAGAAGCAGCTTGTCTTCCGATAACTCTTGAGTAACTTGTTTCAAGGAATACTGCTTACCACTTAGTGTTTCCAGGGACGAGGAGTATCACCTTTGTGCAACATCACCCCTTCGAAGAGAATGGAAGAAGTTGTGAGGATCTTCTAAGAAAATTTTTGAGGTTAGAAGCAAGAGGGTCTAGCAACTTGTGTAACAGTGTGAGTAGAGTGAAGTTTTCAAAGGAAGACCACCTGCCACTCACGGTTTGAAAGTGTGAGGAACTTCATTTTCGTGCAAAATTGCCTGTTTCAATGAAGGGCAGGATTACTGGGTGTCTGGTAGGAGAACCACACAGGTTACAGGAAAGATGCACTAGCACTTTGTTTAGCAGCTTCAATTGATTTAGCATTCAAAAGGAACACTGCCTATCTGTCAGGGTTTTACAGTGTGAGCATTTCCATCTTTGTGCCAATAGACCTTTCCACTGAATGGAACAGGCACTGTGTCTCTTGCAAGCCGATGTCAAGGTTTGCAGCAGGAGTTGCAAGCACATAGTTTCCCTGTGAGAGTTGAGTTAGCATGTGAAAGGAAAGCTTGCCAAATGAAAGCCTTTGACAATGGAAAATCATTCACTCCTTGAAAAATAACCGCTTCCGGCGAAATGGACAAACACTTGTAGCTCAGGTCAGGATGCAAAGTGTGAGAGGCAGGAAGATTTTGCAACTTGTCTCCCTACGAGAAGTGAGTTACCTGTTGAAAGGAATACTGACTACCCCTGAGTTTTTTCATGGGTGAGGAACATCACCTTTCGGCCAAATAGCTGCATTCAACTGAATGGCAGAAGAACAGTTTAGGATGTATGAAAACCATTCATTCCAGGAGCAAGAGGGTCTGGAATGTTGTTCAAGAGTGAGAATTGAGTGAGCTTTACAAAGGAATACTACTTGTCTCTCAGGGTTTTACAGTGTAAAGATTAGTACCTTTGTGCAAAATAGGCCTGTTGCAATGTAAGGAAGAAGCACTGTTTCTCCTGTAAGAGAACCATAAGTGTTACAAGCCAGAGGGTCAAGCACCTTGTGAAGCATGGTGAATTGCGTTACCTGTTTAAGGGAACACTGCCTAACTGTCAGTGTTTTCAGGGGGAGGAACTTCAATGTTCTGCCAAATAGGCCTTTCAATTGAAAGGAGGCATACTGCAGCTCTTGTAAGACAATGATAAATGTTAGAAGCAAGAGGGTCTAGCACCCTGTTAAGCATTGTGAATTGAGTTACCTGTTTAAGGGAATACTGCCTAACTCTCAGTGTTTTTATGGGTGAGGAACCTCAAGTTTGTGCAAAATTACCCCTCTCAAGTCAAGGGAACCAACACTCCAACTCTTGGAAGAGAAGTAGGAATGTTAGAAACAGGAGGGTCAAGCACCTTGTTTCCCAAGGAAAAGTGACATACTTCTTTAAAGGAATAATGCCTACAACTCATTGTGTTCATGGGTGAGGAAAACCACCTTTGTGCAAAAGAACCCCCTTAAAGGGATTGGAAGAAGCACTGTCGAACTTGTGAGAGAATCATTAATGTTAGAAAGAGAAGGGTTTCCCACCTTGTTCAGCATTGTGAACTGAGTTAGCTGGAAAAAGGAATACTGCCTACCTCTCAGCGTTTTCATGGGTGAGTGCCTTCAACTATGTGCAAAATCACCTCTTTCAAGCGACTGGGTCCAGCGGTTCATATGTTGTAAGAAAAGTAGGAATGTTACAAGCAGGAGGGAGAAGCAGCTTGTCTTCGGATGAGACTTGAGTAACTTCTTTCAAGGAATATTTGCTACCACTTAGTGTTTCCATGGAGCAGGAGTATCACTTTGTGCAACATCACCCCTTTGAAGGGAATGGAAGAAGTTCTGAGGCTCTTCTAAGAAAATTTTTGAGGTTAGAAGCAAGAGGGTCTAGCAACTTGTGTAACAGTGTGAGTAGAGTGAAGTTTTCAAAGGAAGACCACCTGCCACTCACGGTTTGAAAGTGTAAGGAACTTCATTTTGGTGCAAAATTGCCTGTTTCCATGAAGGGAAGGATTACAGGGTGTCTGATAGGATAATCACAAAAGTTACAGGAAAGATACGCTAGCACTTTGTTTAGCAGCTTCAATTGATTTAGCATTCAAAAGGAACACTGCCTATCTGTCAGGGTTTGACAGTGTGAGCATTTCCATCTTTGTGCCAATAGACCTTTATACTGAATGGAACAGGCACTGTGTCTCTTGCAAGCCGATGTCAAGGTTTGCAGCAGGAATTGCAAGCACATTGTTTCCCTGTGAGAGTTGAGTTAGCATGTGAAAGGAAAGCTTGCCAAATGAAAGCCTTTGACAATGGAAAATCATTAACTCCTTGAAAAATAACCGCTTCCAGCGAAATGGACAAACACTTGTAGCTCAGGGCAGGATGCAAAGTGTGATAGGAAGGAAGATTTTGCAACTTGTCTCTCTATGAGAAGTGAGTTACCTGTTGAAAGGAATACTGACTACCCCTGAGTTTTTTCATGGGTGAGGAACATCACCGTTGGGCCAAATAGCTGCATTCAACTGAATGGCAGAAGAACAGTTTAGGATGTATGAAAACCATTCATTCCAGGAGCAAGAGGGTCTGGAATGTTGTTCAAGAGTGAGAATTGAGTGAGCTTTACAAAGGAATACTACCTGTCTCTCAGGCCTTAACAGTGTAAAGATTAGCACTTTTGTGCAAAATAGGCCTGTTGCAATGTAAGGAAGAAGCACTGTTTCTCCTGTAAGAGAACCATAAGTGTTACAAGCCAGAGGGTCAAGCACCTTGTGAAGCATGGTGAATTGAGTTACCTGTTTAAGGGAACACTGCCTAACTGTCAGTGTTTTCAGGGGGAGGAACTTCAATGTTCTGCCAAATAGGCCTTTCAATTGAAAGGAGGCATACTGCAGCTCTTGTAAGACAATGATAAATGTTAGAAGCAAGAGGGTCTAGCACCCTGTTAAGCATTGTGAATTGAGTTACCTGTTTAAGGGAATACTGCCTAACTGTCAGTGTTTTTATGGGTGAGGAACCTCAAGTTTCTGCAAAATTACCCCTCTCAAGTCAAGGGAACCAACACTCCAACTCTTGGAAGAGAAGTAGGAATGTTAGAAACAGGAGGGTCAAGCACCTTATTTCCCAAGGAGAATTGACATACTTCTTTAAAGCAATAATGCCTACAACTCATTGTGTTCATGGGTGAGGAAAACCACCTTTGTGCAAAATAACCCCCTTAAAGGGATTGGAAGAAGCACTGTCGAACTTGTGAGAGAATCATTAATGTTAGAAAGAGAAGGGTCTACCACCTTGTTCAGCATTGTGAACTGAGTTAGCTGGAAAAAGGAATACTGCCCACCTCTCAGCGTTTTCATGGGTGAGGAACACAACTTTGGCAAAATATCCCATCCAAGCGAATGGGAGATTCCTGGTAGCTCTTGTAAGAGAGTCATGAATGTTTGAAGCAACAGGGCCTAGCAACTTGTTTAGCATTGTGAATTGACTTAGCTGTTTCAAGGAATACTGCCTACTTCTCAGGGGTTTCATGGGCTAGGAAGATCACCTTTGTGCAAAATGGCCTCTGTGAAGTGAATGGAGAAACTCTGTAGCTCTTGTAAGAAAACCATGAATGTTAGAAGGAAGAGGGTCAAACACCTTCTTCAGAGTTGTGAATAGAGTTAGTTGTTTCATGGAATACTACCTACCTCTCAGGGTTTTCAGGGATGAGCACTCCAGGTTTTTTCAAAATTGCCCCATTCCAGTGAATGCAAGATGCCCTGTAGGCCTTCTAAGAGAGATATGACTGTTAACAGGAAGAGGGCCTAGCACTCTGTTGAGGATTCTCAACTGAGTTAGCTGTTTAAGGACATACTGATATGTCTCAGTGTTTTTATGTGTGAGTACCTTCAACTTTGTGCAAAATCACCTCTTTCAAGTGACTGGGTCCAGCGGTTCATATGTTGTAAGAAAAGTAGGAATGTTACAAGCAGGAGGGAGAAGCAGCTTGTCTTCGGATGAGACTTGAGTAACTTGTTTCAAGGAATACTTGCTACCACTTAGTGTTTCCATGGAGCAGGAGTATCACTTTGTGCAACATCACCCCTTTGAAGGGAATGGAAGAAGTTCTGAGGCTCTTCTAAGAAAATTTTTGAGGTTAGAAGCAAGAGGGTCTAGCAACTTGTGTAACAGTGTGAGTAGAGTGAAGTTTTCAAAGGAAGACCACCTGCCACTCACGGTTTGAAAGTGTGAGGAACTTCATTTTCGTGCAAAATTGCCTGTTTCAATGAAGGGCAGGATTACTGGGTGTCTGGTAGGAGAACCACACAGGTTACAGGAAAGATGCACTAGCACTTTGTTTAGCAGCTTCAATTGATTTAGCATTCAAAAGGAACACTGCCTATCTGTCAGGGTTTGACAGTGTGAGCATTTCCATCTTTGTGCCAATAGACCTTTCCACTGAATGGAACAGGCACTGTGTCTCTTGCAAGCCGATGTCAAGGTTTGCAGCAGGAGTTGCAAGCACATTGTTTCCCTGTGAGAGTTGAGTTAGCATGTGAAAGGAAAGCTTGCCAAATGAAAGCCTTTGACAATGGAAAATCATTCACTCCTTGAAAAATAACCGCTTCCGGCGAAATGGACAAACACTTGTAGCTCAGGGCAGGATGCAAAGTGTGAGAGGCAGGAAGATTTTGCAACTTGTCTCCCTATGAGAAGTGAGTTACCTGTTGAAAGGAATACTGACTACCCCTGAGTTTTTTCATGGGTGAGGAACATCACCTTTGGGCCAAATAGCTGCATTCAACTGAATGGCAGAAGAACAGTTTAGGATGTATGAAAACCATTCATTCCAGGAGCAAGAGGGTCTGGAATATTGTTCAAGAGTGAGAATTGAGTGAGCTTTACAAAGGAATACTACTTGTCTCTCAGGGTTTTACAGTGTAAAGATTAGTACCTTTGTGCAAAATAGGCCTGTTGCAATGTAAGGAAGAAGCACTGTTTCTCCTGTAAGAGAACCATAAGTGTTACAAGCCAGAGGGTCAAGCACCTTGTGAAGCATGGTGAATTGCGTTACCTGTTTAAGGGAACACTGCCTAACTGTCAGTGTTTTCAGGGGGAGGAACTTCAATGTTCTGCCAAATAGGCCTTTCAATTGAAAGGAGGCATACTGCAGCTCTTGTAAGACAATGATAAATGTTAGAAGCAAGAGGGTCTAGCACCCTGTTAAGCATTGTGAATTGAGTTACCTGTTTAAGGGAATACTGCCTAACTCTCAGTGTTTTTATGGGTGAGGAACCTCAAGTTTGTGCAAAATTACCCCTCTCAAGTCAAGGGAACCAACACTCCAACTCTTGGAAGAGAAGTAGGAATGTTAGAAACAGGAGGGTCAAGCACCTTGTTTCCCAAGGAGAAGTGACATACTTCTTTAAAGGAATAATGCCTACAACTCATTGTGTTCATGGGTGAGGAAAACCACCTTTGTGCAAAATAACCCCCTTAAAGGGATTGGAAGAAGCACTGTCGAACTTGTGAGAGAATCATTAATGTTAGAAAGAGAAGGGTCTACCACCTTGTTCAGCATTGTGAACTGAGTTAGCTGGAAAAAGGAAAACTGCCTACCTCTCAGCGTTTTCATGGGTGAGTGCCTTCAACTATGTGCAAAATCACCTCTTTCAAGTGACTGGATCCAGCGGTGCATATGTTGTAAGAAAAGTAGGAATGTTACAAGCAGGAGGGAGAAGCAGCTTGTCTTCCGATAACTCTTGAGTAACTTGTTTCAAGGAATACTGCTTACCACTTAGTGTTTCCAGGGACGAGGAGTATCACCTTTGTGCAACATCACCCCTTCGAAGAGAATGGAAGAAGTTGTGAGGATCTTCTAAGAAAATTTTTGAGGTTAGAAGCAAGAGGGTCTAGCAACTTGTGTAACAGTGTGAGTAGAGTGAAGTTTTCAAAGGAAGACCACCTGCCACTCACGGTTTGAAAGTGTGAGGAACTTCATTTTCGTGCAAAATTGCCTGTTTCAATGAAGGGCAGGATTACTGGGTGTCTGGTAGGAGAACCACACAGGTTACAGGAAAGATGCACTAGCACTTTGTTTAGCAGCTTCAATTGATTTAGCATTCAAAAGGAACACTGCCTATCTGTCAGGGTTTTACAGTGTGAGCATTTCCATCTTTGTGCCAATAGACCTTTCCACTGAATGGAACAGGCACTGTGTCTCTTGCAAGCCGATGTCAAGGTTTGCAGCAGGAGTTGCAAGCACATAGTTTCCCTGTGAGAGTTGAGTTAGCATGTGAAAGGAAAGCTTGCCAAATGAAAGCCTTTGACAATGGAAAATCATTCACTCCTTGAAAAATAACCGCTTCCGGCGAAATGGACAAACACTTGTAGCTCAGGTCAGGATGCAAAGTGTGAGAGGCAGGAAGATTTTGCAACTTGTCTCCCTACGAGAAGTGAGTTACCTGTTGAAAGGAATACTGACTACCCCTGAGTTTTTTCATGGGTGAGGAACATCACCTTTGGGCCAAATAGCTGCATTCAACTGAATAGCAGAAGAACAGTTTAGGATGTATGAAAACCATTCATTCCAGGAGCAAGAGGGTCTGGAATGTTGTTCAAGAGTGAGAATTGAGTGAGCTTTACAAAGGAATACTACTTGTCTCTCAGGGTTTTACAGTGTAAAGATTAGTACCTTTGTGCAAAATAGGCCTGTTGCAATGTAAGGAAGAAGCACTGTTTCTCCTGTAAGAGAACCATAAGTGTTACAAGCCAGAGGGTCAAGCACCTTGTGAAGCATGGTGAATTGCGTTACCTGTTTAAGGGAACACTGCCTAACTGTCAGTGTTTTCAGGGGGAGGAACTTCAATGTTCTGCCAAATAGGCCTTTCAATTGAAAGGAGGCATACTGCAGCTCTTGTAAGACAATGATAAATGTTAGAAGCAAGAGGGTCTAGCACCCTGTTAAGCATTGTGAATTGAGTTACCTGTTTAAGGGAATACTGCCTAACTCTCAGTGTTTTTATGGGTGAGGAACCTCAAGTTTGTGCAAAATTACCCCTCTCAAGTCAAGGGAACCAACACTCCAACTCTTGGAAGAGAAGTAGGAATGTTAGAAACAGGAGGGTCAAGCACCTTGTTTCCCAAGGAAAAGTGACATACTTCTTTAAAGGAATAATGCCTACAACTCATTGTGTTCATGGGTGAGGAAAACCACCTTTGTGCAAAAGAACCCCCTTAAAGGGATTGGAAGAAGCACTGTCGAACTTGTGAGAGAATCATTAATGTTAGAAAGAGAAGGGTTTCCCACCTTGTTCAGCATTGTGAACTGAGTTAGCTGGAAAAAGGAATACTGCCTACCTCTCAGCGTTTTCATGGGTGAGTGCCTTCAACTATGTGCAAAATCACCTCTTTCAAGCGACTGGGTCCAGCGGTTCATATGTTGTAAGAAAAGTAGGAATGTTACAAGCAGGAGGGAGAAGCAGCTTGTCTTCGGATGAGACTTGAGTAACTTCTTTCAAGGAATACTTGCTACCACTTAGTGTTTCCATGGAGCAGGAGTATCACTTTGTGCAACATCACCCCTTTGAAGGGAATGGAAGAAGTTCTGAGGCTCTTCTAAGAAAATTTTTGAGGTTAGAAGCAAGAGGGTCTAGCAACTTGTGTAACAGTGTGAGTAGAGTGAAGTTTTCAAAGGAAGACCACCTGCCACTCACGGTTTGAAAGTGTGAGGAACTTCATTTTGGTGCAAAATTGCCTGTTTCCATGAAGGGAAGGATTACAGGGTGTCTGATAGGATAATCACAAAAGTTACAGGAAAGATACGCTAGCACTTTGTTTAGCAGCTTCAATTGATTTAGCATTCAAAAGGAACACTGCCTATCTGTCAGGGTTTGACAGTGTGAGCATTTCCATCTTTGTGCCAATAGACCTTTATACTGAATGGAACAGGCACTGTGTCTCTTGCAAGCCGATGTCAAGGTTTGCAGCAGGAATTGCAAGCACATTGTTTCCCTGTGAGAGTTGAGTTAGCATGTGAAAGGAAAGCTTGCCAAATGAAAGCCTTTGACAATGGAAAATCATTAACTCCTTGAAAAATAACCGCTTCCAGCGAAATGGACAAACACTGGTAGCTCAGGGCAGGATGCAAAGTGTGATAGGAAGGAAGATTTTGCAACTTGTCTCTCTATGAGAAGTGAGTTACCTGTTGAAAGGAATACTGACTACCCCTGAGTTTTTTCATGGGTGAGGAACATCACCGTTGGGCCAAATAGCTGCATTCAACTGAATGGCAGAAGAACAGTTTAGGATGTATGAAAACCATTCATTCCAGGAGCAAGAGGGTCTGGAATGTTGTTCAAGAGTGAGAATTGAGTGAGCTTTACAAAGGAATACTACCTGTCTCTCAGGCCTTAACAGTGTAAAGATTAGCACTTTTGTGCAAAATAGGCCTGTTGCAATGTAAGGAAGAAGCACTGTTTCTCCTGTAAGAGAACCATAAGTGTTACAAGCCAGAGGGTCAAGCACCTTGTGAAGCATGGTGAATTGAGTTACCTGTTTAAGGGAACACTGCCTAACTGTCAGTGTTTTCAGGGGGAGGAACTTCAATGTTCTGCCAAATAGGCCTTTCAATTGAAAGGAGGCATACTGCAGCTCTTGTAAGACAATGATAAATGTTAGAAGCAAGAGGGTCTAGCACCCTGTTAAGCATTGTGAATTGAGTTACCTGTTTAAGGGAATACTGCCTAACTGTCAGTGTTTTTATGGGTGAGGAACCTCAAGTTTCTGCAAAATTACCCCTCTCAAGTCAAGGGAACCAACACTCCAACTCTTGGAAGAGAAGTAGGAATGTTAGAAACAGGAGGGTCAAGCACCTTATTTCCCAAGGAGAATTGACATACTTCTTTAAAGCAATAATGCCTACAACTCATTGTGTTCATGGGTGAGGAAAACCACCTTTGTGCAAAATAACCCCCTTAAAGGGATTGGAAGAAGCACTGTCGAACTTGTGAGAGAATCATTAATGTTAGAAAGAGAAGGGTCTACCACCTTGTTCAGCATTGTGAACTGAGTTAGCTGGAAAAAGGAATACTGCCCACCTCTCAGCGTTTTCATGGGTGAGGAACACAACTTTGGCAAAATATCCCATCCAAGCGAATGGGAGATTCCTGGTAGCTCTTGTAAGAGAGTCATGAATGTTTGAAGCAACAGGGCCTAGCAACTTGTTTAGCATTGTGAATTGACTTAGCTGTTTCAAGGAATACTGCCTACTTCTCAGGGGTTTCATGGGCTAGGAAGATCACCTTTGTGCAAAATGGCCTCTGTGAAGTGAATGGAGAAACTCTGTAGCTCTTGTAAGAAAACCATGAATGTTAGAAGGAAGAGGGTCAAACACCTTCTTCAGAGTTGTGAATAGAGTTAGTTGTTTCATGGAATACTACCTACCTCTCAGGGTTTTCAGGGATGAGCACTCCAGGTTTTTTCAAAATTGCCCCATTCCAGTGAATGCAAGATGCCCTGTAGGCCTTCTAAGAGAGATATGACTGTTAACAGGAAGAGGGCCTAGCACTCTGTTGAGGATTCTCAACTGAGTTAGCTGTTTAAGGACATACTGATATGTCTCAGTGTTTTTATGTGTGAGTACCTTCAACTTTGTGCAAAATCACCTCTTTCAAGTGACTGGGTCCAGCGGTTCATATGTTGTAAGAAAAGTAGGAATGTTACAAGCAGGAGGGAGAAGCAGCTTGTCTTCGGATGAGACTTGAGTAACTTGTTTCAAGGAATACTTGCTACCACTTAGTGTTTCCATGGAGCAGGAGTATCACTTTGTGCAACATCACCCCTTTGAAGGGAATGGAAGAAGTTCTGAGGCTCTTCTAAGAAAATTTTTGAGGTTAGAAGCAAGAGGGTCTAGCAACTTGTGTAACAGTGTGAGTAGAGTGAAGTTTTCAAAGGAAGACCACCTGCCACTCACGGTTTGAAAGTGTGAGGAACTTCATTTTCGTGCAAAATTGCCTGTTTCAATGAAGGGCAGGATTACTGGGTGTCTGGTAGGAGAACCACACAGGTTACAGGAAAGATGCACTAGCACTTTGTTTAGCAGCTTCAATTGATTTAGCATTCAAAAGGAACACTGCCTATCTGTCAGGGTTTGACAGTGTGAGCATTTCCATCTTTGTGCCAATAGACCTTTCCACTGAATGGAACAGGCACTGTGTCTCTTGCAAGCCGATGTCAAGGTTTGCAGCAGGAGTTGCAAGCACATTGTTTCCCTGTGAGAGTTGAGTTAGCATGTGAAAGGAAAGCTTGCCAAATGAAAGCCTTTGACAATGGAAAATCATTCACTCCTTGAAAAATAACCGCTTCCGGCGAAATGGACAAACACTTGTAGCTCAGGGCAGGATGCAAAGTGTGAGAGGCAGGAAGATTTTGCAACTTGTCTCCCTATGAGAAGTGAGTTACCTGTTGAAAGGAATACTGACTACCCCTGAGTTTTTTCATGGGTGAGGAACATCACCTTTGGGCCAAATAGCTGCATTCAACTGAATGGCAGAAGAACAGTTTAGGATGTATGAAAACCATTCATTCCAGGAGCAAGAGGGTCTGGAATATTGTTCAAGAGTGAGAATTGAGTGAGCTTTACAAAGGAATACTACTTGTCTCTCAGGGTTTTACAGTGTAAAGATTAGTACCTTTGTGCAAAATAGGCCTGTTGCAATGTAAGGAAGAAGCACTGTTTCTCCTGTAAGAGAACCATAAGTGTTACAAGCCAGAGGGTCAAGCACCTTGTGAAGCATGGTGAATTGCGTTACCTGTTTAAGGGAACACTGCCTAACTGTCAGTGTTTTCAGGGGGAGGAACTTCAATGTTCTGCCAAATAGGCCTTTCAATTGAAAGGAGGCATACTGCAGCTCTTGTAAGACAATGATAAATGTTAGAAGCAAGAGGGTCTAGCACCCTGTTAAGCATTGTGAATTGAGTTACCTGTTTAAGGGAATACTGCCTAACTCTCAGTGTTTTTATGGGTGAGGAACCTCAAGTTTGTGCAAAATTACCCCTCTCAAGTCAAGGGAACCAACACTCCAACTCTTGGAAGAGAAGTAGGAATGTTAGAAACAGGAGGGTCAAGCACCTTGTTTCCCAAGGAGAAGTGACATACTTCTTTAAAGGAATAATGCCTACAACTCATTGTGTTCATGGGTGAGGAAAACCACCTTTGTGCAAAATAACCCCCTTAAAGGGATTGGAAGAAGCACTGTCGAACTTGTGAGAGAATCATTAATGTTAGAAAGAGAAGGGTCTACCACCTTGTTCAGCATTGTGAACTGAGTTAGCTGGAAAAAGGAAAACTGCCTACCTCTCAGCGTTTTCATGGGTGAGTGCCTTCAACTATGTGCAAAATCACCTCTTTCAAGTGACTGGATCCAGCGGTGCATATGTTGTAAGAAAAGTAGGAATGTTACAAGCAGGAGGGAGAAGCAGCTTGTCTTCCGATAACTCTTGAGTAACTTGTTTCAAGGAATACTGCTTACCACTTAGTGTTTCCAGGGACGAGGAGTATCACCTTTGTGCAACATCACCCCTTCGAAGAGAATGGAAGAAGTTGTGAGGATCTTCTAAGAAAATTTTTGAGGTTAGAAGCAAGAGGGTCTAGCAACTTGTGTAACAGTGTGAGTAGAGTGAAGTTTTCAAAGGAAGACCACCTGCCACTCACGGTTTGAAAGTGTGAGGAACTTCATTTTCGTGCAAAATTGCCTGTTTCAATGAAGGGCAGGATTACTGGGTGTCTGGTAGGAGAACCACACAGGTTACAGGAAAGATGCACTAGCACTTTGTTTAGCAGCTTCAATTGATTTAGCATTCAAAAGGAACACTGCCTATCTGTCAGGGTTTTACAGTGTGAGCATTTCCATCTTTGTGCCAATAGACCTTTCCACTGAATGGAACAGGCACTGTGTCTCTTGCAAGCCGATGTCAAGGTTTGCAGCAGGAGTTGCAAGCACATAGTTTCCCTGTGAGAGTTGAGTTAGCATGTGAAAGGAAAGCTTGCCAAATGAAAGCCTTTGACAATGGAAAATCATTCACTCCTTGAAAAATAACCGCTTCCGGCGAAATGGACAAACACTTGTAGCTCAGGTCAGGATGCAAAGTGTGAGAGGCAGGAAGATTTTGCAACTTGTCTCCCTATGAGAAGTGAGTTACCTGTTGAAAGGAATACTGACTACCCCTGAGTTTTTTCATGGGTGAGGAACATCACCGTTGGGCCAAATAGCTGCATTCAACTGAATGGCAGAAGAACAGTTTAGGATGTATGAAAACCATTCATTCCAGGAGCAAGAGGGTCTGGAATGTTGTTCAAAAGTGAGAATTGAGTGAGGTTTACAAAGGAATACTACCTGTCTCTCAGGCTTTTACAGTGTAAAGATTAGCACCTTTGTGCAAAATAGGCCTGTTGCAATGTAAGGAAGAAGCACTGTTTCTCCTGTAAGAGAACCATAAGTGTTACAAGCCAGAGGGTCAAGCACCTTGTGAAGCATGGTGAATTGCGTTACCTGTTTAAGGGAACACTGCCTAACTGTCAGTGTTTTCAGGGGGAGGAACTTCAATGTTCTGCCAAATAGGCCTTTCAATTGAAAGGAGGCATACTGCAGCTCTTGTAAGACAATGATAAATGTTAGAAGCAAGAGGGTCTAGCACCCTGTTAAGCATTGTGAATTGAGTTACCTGTTTAAGGGAATACTGCCTAACTGTCAGTGTTTTTATGGGTGAGGAACCTCAAGTTTCTGCAAAATTACCCCTCTCAAGTCAAGGGAACCAACACTCCAACTCTTGGAAGAGAAGTAGGAATGTTAGAAACAGGAGGGTCAAGCACCTTATTTCCCAAGGAGAATTGACATACTTCTTTAAAGCAATAATGCCTACAACTCATTGTGTTCATGGGTGAGGAAAACCACCTTTGTGCAAAATAACCCCCTTAAAGGGATTGGAAGAAGCACTGTCGAACTTGTGAGAGAATCATTAATGTTAGAAAGAGAAGGGTCTACCACCTTGTTCAGCATTGTGAACTGAGTTAGCTGGAAAAAGGAATACTGCCCACCTCTCAGCGTTTTCATGGGTGAGGAACACAACTTTGGCAAAATATCCCATCCAAGCGAATGGGAGATTCCTGGTAGCTCTTGTAAGAGAGTCATGAATGTTTGAAGCAACAGGGCCTAGCAACTTGTTTAGCATTGTGAATTGACTTAGCTGTTTCAAGGAATACTGCCTACTTCTCAGGGGTTTCATGGGCTAGGAAGATCACCTTTGTGCAAAATGGCCTCTGTGAAGTGAATGGAGAAACTCTGTAGCTCTTGTAAGAAAACCATGAATGTTAGAAGGAAGAGGGTCAAACACCTTCTTCAGAGTTGTGAATAGAGTTAGTTGTTTCATGGAATACTACCTACCTCTCAGGGTTTTCAGGGATGAGCACTCCAGGTTTTTTCAAAATTGCCCCATTCCAGTGAATGCAAGATGCCCTGTAGGCCTTCTAAGAGAGATATGACTGTTAACAGGAAGAGGGCCTAGCACTCTGTTGAGGATTCTCAACTGAGTTAGCTGTTTAAGGACATACTGATATGTCTCAGTGTTTTTATGTGTGAGTACCTTCAACTTTGTGCAAAATCACCTCTTTCAAGTGACTGGGTCCAGCGGTTCATATGTTGTAAGAAAAGTAGGAATGTTACAAGCAGGAGGGAGAAGCAGCTTGTCTTCGGATGAGACTTGAGTAACTTGTTTCAAGGAATACTTGCTACCACTTAGTGTTTCCATGGAGCAGGAGTATCACTTTGTGCAACATCACCCCTTTGAAGGGAATGGAAGAAGTTCTGAGGCTCTTCTAAGAAAATTTTTGAGGTTAGAAGCAAGAGGGTCTAGCAACTTGTGTAACAGTGTGAGTAGAGTGAAGTTTTCAAAGGAAGACCACCTGCCACTCACGGTTTGAAAGTGTGAGGAACTTCATTTTCGTGCAAAATTGCCTGTTTCAATGAAGGGCAGGATTACTGGGTGTCTGGTAGGAGAACCACACAGGTTACAGGAAAGATGCACTAGCACTTTGTTTAGCAGCTTCAATTGATTTAGCATTCAAAAGGAACACTGCCTATCTGTCAGGGTTTGACAGTGTGAGCATTTCCATCTTTGTGCCAATAGACCTTTCCACTGAATGGAACAGGCACTGTGTCTCTTGCAAGCCGATGTCAAGGTTTGCAGCAGGAGTTGCAAGCACATTGTTTCCCTGTGAGAGTTGAGTTAGCATGTGAAAGGAAAGCTTGCCAAATGAAAGCCTTTGACAATGGAAAATCATTCACTCCTTGAAAAATAACCGCTTCCGGCGAAATGGACAAACACTTGTAGCTCAGGGCAGGATGCAAAGTGTGAGAGGCAGGAAGATTTTGCAACTTGTCTCCCTATGAGAAGTGAGTTACCTGTTGAAAGGAATACTGACTACCCCTGAGTTTTTTCATGGGTGAGGAACATCACCTTTGGGCCAAATAGCTGCATTCAACTGAATGGCAGAAGAACAGTTTAGGATGTATGAAAACCATTCATTCCAGGAGCAAGAGGGTCTGGAATATTGTTCAAGAGTGAGAATTGAGTGAGCTTTACAAAGGAATACTACTTGTCTCTCAGGGTTTTACAGTGTAAAGATTAGTACCTTTGTGCAAAATAGGCCTGTTGCAATGTAAGGAAGAAGCACTGTTTCTCCTGTAAGAGAACCATAAGTGTTACAAGCCAGAGGGTCAAGCACCTTGTGAAGCATGGTGAATTGCGTTACCTGTTTAAGGGAACACTGCCTAACTGTCAGTGTTTTCAGGGGGAGGAACTTCAATGTTCTGCCAAATAGGCCTTTCAATTGAAAGGAGGCATACTGCAGCTCTTGTAAGACAATGATAAATGTTAGAAGCAAGAGGGTCTAGCACCCTGTTAAGCATTGTGAATTGAGTTACCTGTTTAAGGGAATACTGCCTAACTCTCAGTGTTTTTATGGGTGAGGAACCTCAAGTTTGTGCAAAATTACCCCTCTCAAGTCAAGGGAACCAACACTCCAACTCTTGGAAGAGAAGTAGGAATGTTAGAAACAGGAGGGTCAAGCACCTTGTTTCCCAAGGAGAAGTGACATACTTCTTTAAAGGAATAATGCCTACAACTCATTGTGTTCATGGGTGAGGAAAACCACCTTTGTGCAAAATAACCCCCTTAAAGGGATTGGAAGAAGCACTGTCGAACTTGTGAGAGAATCATTAATGTTAGAAAGAGAAGGGTCTACCACCTTGTTCAGCATTGTGAACTGAGTTAGCTGGAAAAAGGAAAACTGCCTACCTCTCAGCGTTTTCATGGGTGAGTGCCTTCAACTATGTGCAAAATCACCTCTTTCAAGTGACTGGATCCAGCGGTGCATATGTTGTAAGAAAAGTAGGAATGTTACAAGCAGGAGGGAGAAGCAGCTTGTCTTCCGATAACTCTTGAGTAACTTGTTTCAAGGAATACTGCTTACCACTTAGTGTTTCCAGGGACGAGGAGTATCACCTTTGTGCAACATCACCCCTTCGAAGAGAATGGAAGAAGTTGTGAGGATCTTCTAAGAAAATTTTTGAGGTTAGAAGCAAGAGGGTCTAGCAACTTGTGTAACAGTGTGAGTAGAGTGAAGTTTTCAAAGGAAGACCACCTGCCACTCACGGTTTGAAAGTGTGAGGAACTTCATTTTCGTGCAAAATTGCCTGTTTCAATGAAGGGCAGGATTACTGGGTGTCTGGTAGGAGAACCACACAGGTTACAGGAAAGATGCACTAGCACTTTGTTTAGCAGCTTCAATTGATTTAGCATTCAAAAGGAACACTGCCTATCTGTCAGGGTTTTACAGTGTGAGCATTTCCATCTTTGTGCCAATAGACCTTTCCACTGAATGGAACAGGCACTGTGTCTCTTGCAAGCCGATGTCAAGGTTTGCAGCAGGAGTTGCAAGCACATAGTTTCCCTGTGAGAGTTGAGTTAGCATGTGAAAGGAAAGCTTGCCAAATGAAAGCCTTTGACAATGGAAAATCATTCACTCCTTGAAAAATAACCGCTTCCGGCGAAATGGACAAACACTTGTAGCTCAGGTCAGGATGCAAAGTGTGAGAGGCAGGAAGATTTTGCAACTTGTCTCCCTATGAGAAGTGAGTTACCTGTTGAAAGGAATACTGACTACCCCTGAGTTTTTTCATGGGTGAGGAACATCACCGTTGGGCCAAATAGCTGCATTCAACTGAATGGCAGAAGAACAGTTTAGGATGTATGAAAACCATTCATTCCAGGAGCAAGAGGGTCTGGAATGTTGTTCAAAAGTGAGAATTGAGTGAGGTTTACAAAGGAATACTACCTGTCTCTCAGGCTTTTACAGTGTAAAGATTAGCACCTTTGTGCAAAATAGGCCTGTTGCAATGTAAGGAAGAAGCACTGTTTCTCCTGTAAGAGAACCATAAGTGTTACAAGCCAGAGGGTCAAGCACCTTGTGAAGCATGGTGAATTGCGTTACCTGTTTAAGGGAACACTGCCTAACTGTCAGTGTTTTCAGGGGGAGGAACTTCAATGTTCTGCCAAATAGGCCTTTCAATTGAAAGGAGGCATACTGCAGCTCTTGTAAGACAATGATAAATGTTAGAAGCAAGAGGGTCTAGCACCCTGTTAAGCATTGTGAATTGAGTTACCTGTTTAAGGGAATACTGCCTAACTCTCAGTGTTTTTATGGGTGAGGAACCTCAAGTTTGTGCAAAATTACCCCTCTCAAGTCAAGGGAACCAACACTCCAACTCTTGGAAGAGAAGCAGGAATGTTAGAAACAGGAGGGTCAAGCACCTTGTTTCCCAAGGAGAAGTGACATACTTCTTTAAAGGAATAATGCCTACAACTCATTGTGTTCATGGGTGAGGAAAACCACCTTTGTGCAAAATAACCCCCTTAAAGGGATTGGAAGAAGCACTGTCGAACTTGTGAGAGAATCATTAATGTTAGAAAGAGAAGGGTCTACCACCTTGTTCAGCATTGTGAACTGAGTTAGCTGGAAAAAGGAATACTGCCCACCTCTCAGCGTTTTCATGGGTGAGGAACACAAGTTTGGCAAAATATCCCATCCAAGCGAATGGGAGATTCCTGGTAGCTCTTGTAAGAGAGTCATGAATGTTTGAAGCAACAGGGCCTAGCAACTTGTTTAGCATTGTGAATTGACTTAGCTGTTTCAAGGAATACTGCCTACTTCTCAGGGGTTTCATGGGCTAGGAAGATCACCTTTGTGCAAAATGGCCTCTGTGAAGTGAATGGAGAAACTCTGTAGCTCTTGTAAGAAAACCATGAATGTTAGAAGGAAGAGGGTCAAACACCTTCTTCAGAGTTGTGAATAGAGTTAGTTGTTTCATGGAATACTACCTACCTCTCAGGGTTTTCAGGGATGAGCACTCCAGGTTTTTTCAAAATTGCCCCATTCCAGTGAATGCAAGATGCCCTGTAGGCCTTCTAAGAGAGATATGACTGTTAACAGGAAGAGGGCCTAGCACTCTGTTGAGGATTCTCAACTGAGTTAGCTGTTTAAGGACATACTGATATGTCTCAGTGTTTTTATGTGTGAGTACCTTCAACTTTGTGCAAAATCACCACTTTCAAGTGACTGGGTCCAGCGGTTCATATGTTGTAAGAAAAGTAGGAATGTTACAAGCAGGAGGGAGAAGCAGCTTGTCTTCGGATGAGACTTGAGTAACTTGTTTCAAGGAATACTTGCTACCACTTAGTGTTTCCATGGAGCAGGAGTATCACTTTGTGCAACATCACCCCTTTGAAGGGAATGGAAGAAGTTCTGAGGCTCTTCCACGAAAATTTTTGAGGTTAGAAGCAAGAGGGTCTAGCAACTTGTGTAACAGTGTGAGTAGAGTGAAGTTTTCAAAGGAAGACCACCTGCCACTCACGGTTTGAAAGTGTGAGGAACTTCATTTTCGTGCAAAATTGCCTGTTTCAATGAAGGGCAGGATTACTGGGTGTCTGGTAGGAGAACCACACAGGTTACAGGAAAGATGCACTAGCACTTTGTTTAGCAGCTTCAATTGATTTAGCATTCAAAAGGAACACTGCCTATCTGTCAGGGTTTGACAGTGTGAGCATTTCCATCTTTGTGCCAATAGACCTTTCCACTGAATGGAACAGGCACTGTGTCTCTTGCAAGCCGATGTCAAGGTTTGCAGCAGGAGTTGCAAGCACATTGTTTCCCTGTGAGAGTTGAGTTAGCATGTGAAAGGAAAGCTTGCCAAATGAAAGCCTTTGACAATGGAAAATCATTCACTCCTTGAAAAATAACCGCTTCCGTCGAAATGGACAAACACTTGTAGCTCAGGTCAGGATGCAAAGTGTGAGAGGCAGGAAGATTTTGCAACTTGTCTCCCTACGAGAAGTGAGTTACCTGTTGAAAGGAATACTGACTACCCCTGAGTTTTTTCATGGGTGAGGAACATCACCTTTGGGCCAAATAGCTGCATTCAACTGAATGGCAGAAGAACAGTTTAGGATGTATGAAAACCATTCATTCCAGGAGCAAGAGGGTCTGGAATGTTGTTCAAGAGTGAGAATTGAGTGAGCTTTACAAAGGAATACTACTTGTCTCTCAGGGTTTTACAGTGTAAAGATTAGTACCTTTGTGCAAAATAGGCCTGTTGCAATGTAAGGAAGAAACACTGTTTCTCCTGTAAGAGAACCATAAGTGTTACAAGCCAGAGGGTCAAGCACCTTGTGAAGCATGGTGAATTGCGTTACCTGTTTAAGGGAACACTGCCTAACTGTCAGTGTTTTCAGGGGGAGGAACTTCAATGTTCTGCCAAATAGGCCTTTCAATTGAAAGGAGGCATACTGCAGCTCTTGTAAGACAATGATAAATGTTAGAAGCAAGAGGGTCTAGCACCCTGTTAAGCATTGTGAATTGAGTTACCTGTTTAAGGGAATACTGCCTAACTCTCAGTGTTTTTATGGGTGAGGAACCTCAAGTTTGTGCAAAATTACCCCTCTCAAGTCAAGGGAACCAACACTCCAACTCTTGGAAGAGAAGTAGGAATGTTAGAAACAGGAGGGTCAAGCACCTTGTTTCCCAAGGAAAAGTGACATACTTCTTTAAAGGAATAATGCCTACAACTCATTGTGTTCATGGGTGAGGAAAACCACCTTTGTGCAAAAGAACCCCCTTAAAGGGATTGGAAGAAGCACTGTCGAACTTGTGAGAGAATCATTAATGTTAGAAAGAGAAGGGTTTCCCACCTTGTTCAGCATTGTGAACTGAGTTAGCTGGAAAAAGGAATACTGCCTACCTCTCAGCGTTTTCATGGGTGAGTGCCTTCAACTATGTGCAAAATCACCTCTTTCAAGCGACTGGGTCCAGCGGTTCATATGTTGTAAGAAAAGTAGGAATGTTACAAGCAGGAGGGAGAAGCAGCTTGTCTTCGGATGAGACTTGAGTAACTTCTTTCAAGGAATACTTGCTACCACTTAGTGTTTCCATGGAGCAGGAGTATCACTTTGTGCAACATCACCCCTTTGAAGGGAATGGAAGAAGTTCTGAGGCTCTTCTAAGAAAATTTTTGAGGTTAGAAGCAAGAGGGTCTAGCAACTTGTGTAACAGTGTGAGTAGAGTGAAGTTTTCAAAGGAAGACCACCTGCCACTCACGGTTTGAAAGTGTGAGGAACTTCATTTTGGTGCAAAATTGCCTGTTTCCATGAAGGGAAGGATTACAGGGTGTCTGATAGGATAATCACAAAAGTTACAGGAAAGATACGCTAGCACTTTGTTTAGCAGCTTCAATTGATTTAGCATTCAAAAGGAACACTGCCTATCTGTCAGGGTTTGACAGTGTGAGCATTTCCATCTTTGTGCCAATAGACCTTTATACTGAATGGAACAGGCACTGTGTCTCTTGCAAGCCGATGTCAAGGTTTGCAGCAGGAATTGCAAGCACATTGTTTCCCTGTGAGAGTTGAGTTAGCATGTGAAAGGAAAGCTTGCCAAATGAAAGCCTTTGACAATGGAAAATCATTAACTCCTTGAAAAATAACCGCTTCCAGCGAAATGGACAAACACTTGTAGCTCAGGGCAGGATGCAAAGTGTGATAGGAAGGAAGATTTTGCAACTTGTCTCTCTATGAGAAGTGAGTTACCTGTTGAAAGGAATACTGACTACCCCTGAGTTTTTTCATGGGTGAGGAACATCACCGTTGGGCCAAATAGCTGCATTCAACTGAATGGCAGAAGAACAGTTTAGGATGTATGAAAACCATTCATTCCAGGAGCAAGAGGGTCTGGAATGTTGTTCAAGAGTGAGAATTGAGTGAGCTTTACAAAGGAATACTACCTGTCTCTCAGGCCTTAACAGTGTAAAGATTAGCACTTTTGTGCAAAATAGGCCTGTTGCAATGTAAGGAAGAAGCACTGTTTCTCCTGTAAGAGAACCATAAGTGTTACAAGCCAGAGGGTCAAGCACCTTGTGAAGCATGGTGAATTGAGTTACCTGTTTAAGGGAACACTGCCTAACTGTCAGTGTTTTCAGGGGGAGGAACTTCAATGTTCTGCCAAATAGGCCTTTCAATTGAAAGGAGGCATACTGCAGCTCTTGTAAGACAATGATAAATGTTAGAAGCAAGAGGGTCTAGCACCCTGTTAAGCATTGTGAATTGAGTTACCTGTTTAAGGGAATACTGCCTAACTGTCAGTGTTTTTATGGGTGAGGAACCTCAAGTTTCTGCAAAATTACCCCTCTCAAGTCAAGGGAACCAACACTCCAACTCTTGGAAGAGAAGTAGGAATGTTAGAAACAGGAGGGTCAAGCACCTTATTTCCCAAGGAGAATTGACATACTTCTTTAAAGCAATAATGCCTACAACTCATTGTGTTCATGGGTGAGGAAAACCACCTTTGTGCAAAATAACCCCCTTAAAGGGATTGGAAGAAGCACTGTCGAACTTGTGAGAGAATCATTAATGTTAGAAAGAGAAGGGTCTACCACCTTGTTCAGCATTGTGAACTGAGTTAGCTGGAAAAAGGAATACTGCCCACCTCTCAGCGTTTTCATGGGTGAGGAACACAACTTTGGCAAAATATCCCATCCAAGCGAATGGGAGATTCCTGGTAGCTCTTGTAAGAGAGTCATGAATGTTTGAAGCAACAGGGCCTAGCAACTTGTTTAGCATTGTGAATTGACTTAGCTGTTTCAAGGAATACTGCCTACTTCTCAGGGGTTTCATGGGCTAGGAAGATCACCTTTGTGCAAAATGGCCTCTGTGAAGTGAATGGAGAAACTCTGTAGCTCTTGTAAGAAAACCATGAATGTTAGAAGGAAGAGGGTCAAACACCTTCTTCAGAGTTGTGAATAGAGTTAGTTGTTTCATGGAATACTACCTACCTCTCAGGGTTTTCAGGGATGAGCACTCCAGGTTTTTTCAAAATTGCCCCATTCCAGTGAATGCAAGATGCCCTGTAGGCCTTCTAAGAGAGATATGACTGTTAACAGGAAGAGGGCCTAGCACTCTGTTGAGGATTCTCAACTGAGTTAGCTGTTTAAGGACATACTGATATGTCTCAGTGTTTTTATGTGTGAGTACCTTCAACTTTGTGCAAAATCACCTCTTTCAAGTGACTGGGTCCAGCGGTTCATATGTTGTAAGAAAAGTAGGAATGTTACAAGCAGGAGGGAGAAGCAGCTTGTCTTCGGATGAGACTTGAGTAACTTGTTTCAAGGAATACTTGCTACCACTTAGTGTTTCCATGGAGCAGGAGTATCACTTTGTGCAACATCACCCCTTTGAAGGGAATGGAAGAAGTTCTGAGGCTCTTCTAAGAAAATTTTTGAGGTTAGAAGCAAGAGGGTCTAGCAACTTGTGTAACAGTGTGAGTAGAGTGAAGTTTTCAAAGGAAGACCACCTGCCACTCACGGTTTGAAAGTGTGAGGAACTTCATTTTCGTGCAAAATTGCCTGTTTCAATGAAGGGCAGGATTACTGGGTGTCTGGTAGGAGAACCACACAGGTTACAGGAAAGATGCACTAGCACTTTGTTTAGCAGCTTCAATTGATTTAGCATTCAAAAGGAACACTGCCTATCTGTCAGGGTTTGACAGTGTGAGCATTTCCATCTTTGTGCCAATAGACCTTTCCACTGAATGGAACAGGCACTGTGTCTCTTGCAAGCCGATGTCAAGGTTTGCAGCAGGAGTTGCAAGCACATTGTTTCCCTGTGAGAGTTGAGTTAGCATGTGAAAGGAAAGCTTGCCAAATGAAAGCCTTTGACAATGGAAAATCATTCACTCCTTGAAAAATAACCGCTTCCGGCGAAATGGACAAACACTTGTAGCTCAGGGCAGGATGCAAAGTGTGAGAGGCAGGAAGATTTTGCAACTTGTCTCCCTATGAGAAGTGAGTTACCTGTTGAAAGGAATACTGACTACCCCTGAGTTTTTTCATGGGTGAGGAACATCACCTTTGGGCCAAATAGCTGCATTCAACTGAATGGCAGAAGAACAGTTTAGGATGTATGAAAACCATTCATTCCAGGAGCAAGAGGGTCTGGAATATTGTTCAAGAGTGAGAATTGAGTGAGCTTTACAAAGGAATACTACTTGTCTCTCAGGGTTTTACAGTGTAAAGATTAGTACCTTTGTGCAAAATAGGCCTGTTGCAATGTAAGGAAGAAGCACTGTTTCTCCTGTAAGAGAACCATAAGTGTTACAAGCCAGAGGGTCAAGCACCTTGTGAAGCATGGTGAATTGCGTTACCTGTTTAAGGGAACACTGCCTAACTGTCAGTGTTTTCAGGGGGAGGAACTTCAATGTTCTGCCAAATAGGCCTTTCAATTGAAAGGAGGCATACTGCAGCTCTTGTAAGACAATGATAAATGTTAGAAGCAAGAGGGTCTAGCACCCTGTTAAGCATTGTGAATTGAGTTACCTGTTTAAGGGAATACTGCCTAACTCTCAGTGTTTTTATGGGTGAGGAACCTCAAGTTTGTGCAAAATTACCCCTCTCAAGTCAAGGGAACCAACACTCCAACTCTTGGAAGAGAAGTAGGAATGTTAGAAACAGGAGGGTCAAGCACCTTGTTTCCCAAGGAGAAGTGACATACTTCTTTAAAGGAATAATGCCTACAACTCATTGTGTTCATGGGTGAGGAAAACCACCTTTGTGCAAAATAACCCCCTTAAAGGGATTGGAAGAAGCACTGTCGAACTTGTGAGAGAATCATTAATGTTAGAAAGAGAAGGGTCTACCACCTTGTTCAGCATTGTGAACTGAGTTAGCTGGAAAAAGGAAAACTGCCTACCTCTCAGCGTTTTCATGGGTGAGTGCCTTCAACTATGTGCAAAATCACCTCTTTCAAGTGACTGGATCCAGCGGTGCATATGTTGTAAGAAAAGTAGGAATGTTACAAGCAGGAGGGAGAAGCAGCTTGTCTTCCGATAACTCTTGAGTAACTTGTTTCAAGGAATACTGCTTACCACTTAGTGTTTCCAGGGACGAGGAGTATCACCTTTGTGCAACATCACCCCTTCGAAGAGAATGGAAGAAGTTGTGAGGATCTTCTAAGAAAATTTTTGAGGTTAGAAGCAAGAGGGTCTAGCAACTTGTGTAACAGTGTGAGTAGAGTGAAGTTTTCAAAGGAAGACCACCTGCCACTCACGGTTTGAAAGTGTGAGGAACTTCATTTTCGTGCAAAATTGCCTGTTTCAATGAAGGGCAGGATTACTGGGTGTCTGGTAGGAGAACCACACAGGTTACAGGAAAGATGCACTAGCACTTTGTTTAGCAGCTTCAATTGATTTAGCATTCAAAAGGAACACTGCCTATCTGTCAGGGTTTTACAGTGTGAGCATTTCCATCTTTGTGCCAATAGACCTTTCCACTGAATGGAACAGGCACTGTGTCTCTTGCAAGCCGATGTCAAGGTTTGCAGCAGGAGTTGCAAGCACATAGTTTCCCTGTGAGAGTTGAGTTAGCATGTGAAAGGAAAGCTTGCCAAATGAAAGCCTTTGACAATGGAAAATCATTCACTCCTTGAAAAATAACCGCTTCCGGCGAAATGGACAAACACTTGTAGCTCAGGTCAGGATGCAAAGTGTGAGAGGCAGGAAGATTTTGCAACTTGTCTCCCTATGAGAAGTGAGTTACCTGTTGAAAGGAATACTGACTACCCCTGAGTTTTTTCATGGGTGAGGAACATCACCGTTGGGCCAAATAGCTGCATTCAACTGAATGGCAGAAGAACAGTTTAGGATGTATGAAAACCATTCATTCCAGGAGCAAGAGGGTCTGGAATGTTGTTCAAAAGTGAGAATTGAGTGAGGTTTACAAAGGAATACTACCTGTCTCTCAGGCTTTTACAGTGTAAAGATTAGCACCTTTGTGCAAAATAGGCCTGTTGCAATGTAAGGAAGAAGCACTGTTTCTCCTGTAAGAGAACCATAAGTGTTACAAGCCAGAGGGTCAAGCACCTTGTGAAGCATGGTGAATTGCGTTACCTGTTTAAGGGAACACTGCCTAACTGTCAGTGTTTTCAGGGGGAGGAACTTCAATGTTCTGCCAAATAGGCCTTTCAATTGAAAGGAGGCATACTGCAGCTCTTGTAAGACAATGATAAATGTTAGAAGCAAGAGGGTCTAGCACCCTGTTAAGCATTGTGAATTGAGTTACCTGTTTAAGGGAATACTGCCTAACTCTCAGTGTTTTTATGGGTGAGGAACCTCAAGTTTGTGCAAAATTACCCCTCTCAAGTCAAGGGAACCAACACTCCAACTCTTGGAAGAGAAGCAGGAATGTTAGAAACAGGAGGGTCAAGCACCTTGTTTCCCAAGGAGAAGTGACATACTTCTTTAAAGGAATAATGCCTACAACTCATTGTGTTCATGGGTGAGGAAAACCACCTTTGTGCAAAATAACCCCCTTAAAGGGATTGGAAGAAGCACTGTCGAACTTGTGAGAGAATCATTAATGTTAGAAAGAGAAGGGTCTACCACCTTGTTCAGCATTGTGAACTGAGTTAGCTGGAAAAAGGAATACTGCCCACCTCTCAGCGTTTTCATGGGTGAGGAACACAAGTTTGGCAAAATATCCCATCCAAGCGAATGGGAGATTCCTGGTAGCTCTTGTAAGAGAGTCATGAATGTTTGAAGCAACAGGGCCTAGCAACTTGTTTAGCATTGTGAATTGACTTAGCTGTTTCAAGGAATACTGCCTACTTCTCAGGGGTTTCATGGGCTAGGAAGATCACCTTTGTGCAAAATGGCCTCTGTGAAGTGAATGGAGAAACTCTGTAGCTCTTGTAAGAAAACCATGAATGTTAGAAGGAAGAGGGTCAAACACCTTCTTCAGAGTTGTGAATAGAGTTAGTTGTTTCATGGAATACTACCTACCTCTCAGGGTTTTCAGGGATGAGCACTCCAGGTTTTTTCAAAATTGCCCCATTCCAGTGAATGCAAGATGCCCTGTAGGCCTTCTAAGAGAGATATGACTGTTAACAGGAAGAGGGCCTAGCACTCTGTTGAGGATTCTCAACTGAGTTAGCTGTTTAAGGACATACTGATATGTCTCAGTGTTTTTATGTGTGAGTACCTTCAACTTTGTGCAAAATCACCACTTTCAAGTGACTGGGTCCAGCGGTTCATATGTTGTAAGAAAAGTAGGAATGTTACAAGCAGGAGGGAGAAGCAGCTTGTCTTCGGATGAGACTTGAGTAACTTGTTTCAAGGAATACTTGCTACCACTTAGTGTTTCCATGGAGCAGGAGTATCACTTTGTGCAACATCACCCCTTTGAAGGGAATGGAAGAAGTTCTGAGGCTCTTCCACGAAAATTTTTGAGGTTAGAAGCAAGAGGGTCTAGCAACTTGTGTAACAGTGTGAGTAGAGTGAAGTTTTCAAAGGAAGACCACCTGCCACTCACGGTTTGAAAGTGTGAGGAACTTCATTTTCGTGCAAAATTGCCTGTTTCAATGAAGGGCAGGATTACTGGGTGTCTGGTAGGAGAACCACACAGGTTACAGGAAAGATGCACTAGCACTTTGTTTAGCAGCTTCAATTGATTTAGCATTCAAAAGGAACACTGCCTATCTGTCAGGGTTTGACAGTGTGAGCATTTCCATCTTTGTGCCAATAGACCTTTCCACTGAATGGAACAGGCACTGTGTCTCTTGCAAGCCGATGTCAAGGTTTGCAGCAGGAGTTGCAAGCACATTGTTTCCCTGTGAGAGTTGAGTTAGCATGTGAAAGGAAAGCTTGCCAAATGAAAGCCTTTGACAATGGAAAATCATTCACTCCTTGAAAAATAACCGCTTCCGTCGAAATGGACAAACACTTGTAGCTCAGGTCAGGATGCAAAGTGTGAGAGGCAGGAAGATTTTGCAACTTGTCTCCCTACGAGAAGTGAGTTACCTGTTGAAAGGAATACTGACTACCCCTGAGTTTTTTCATGGGTGAGGAACATCACCTTTGGGCCAAATAGCTGCATTCAACTGAATGGCAGAAGAACAGTTTAGGATGTATGAAAACCATTCATTCCAGGAGCAAGAGGGTCTGGAATGTTGTTCAAGAGTGAGAATTGAGTGAGCTTTACAAAGGAATACTACTTGTCTCTCAGGGTTTTACAGTGTAAAGATTAGTACCTTTGTGCAAAATAGGCCTGTTGCAATGTAAGGAAGAAACACTGTTTCTCCTGTAAGAGAACCATAAGTGTTACAAGCCAGAGGGTCAAGCACCTTGTGAAGCATGGTGAATTGCGTTACCTGTTTAAGGGAACACTGCCTAACTGTCAGTGTTTTCAGGGGGAGGAACTTCAATGTTCTGCCAAATAGGCCTTTCAATTGAAAGGAGGCATACTGCAGCTCTTGTAAGACAATGATAAATGTTAGAAGCAAGAGGGTCTAGCACCCTGTTAAGCATTGTGAATTGAGTTACCTGTTTAAGGGAATACTGCCTAACTCTCAGTGTTTTTATGGGTGAGGAACCTCAAGTTTGTGCAAAATTACCCCTCTCAAGTCAAGGGAACCAACACTCCAACTCTTGGAAGAGAAGTAGGAATGTTAGAAACAGGAGGGTCAAGCACCTTGTTTCCCAAGGAAAAGTGACATACTTCTTTAAAGGAATAATGCCTACAACTCATTGTGTTCATGGGTGAGGAAAACCACCTTTGTGCAAAAGAACCCCCTTAAAGGGATTGGAAGAAGCACTGTCGAACTTGTGAGAGAATCATTAATGTTAGAAAGAGAAGGGTTTCCCACCTTGTTCAGCATTGTGAACTGAGTTAGCTGGAAAAAGGAATACTGCCTACCTCTCAGCGTTTTCATGGGTGAGTGCCTTCAACTATGTGCAAAATCACCTCTTTCAAGCGACTGGGTCCAGCGGTTCATATGTTGTAAGAAAAGTAGGAATGTTACAAGCAGGAGGGAGAAGCAGCTTGTCTTCGGATGAGACTTGAGTAACTTCTTTCAAGGAATACTTGCTACCACTTAGTGTTTCCATGGAGCAGGAGTATCACTTTGTGCAACATCACCCCTTTGAAGGGAATGGAAGAAGTTCTGAGGCTCTTCTAAGAAAATTTTTGAGGTTAGAAGCAAGAGGGTCTAGCAACTTGTGTAACAGTGTGAGTAGAGTGAAGTTTTCAAAGGAAGACCACCTGCCACTCACGGTTTGAAAGTGTGAGGAACTTCATTTTGGTGCAAAATTGCCTGTTTCCATGAAGGGAAGGATTACAGGGTGTCTGATAGGATAATCACAAAAGTTACAGGAAAGATACGCTAGCACTTTGTTTAGCAGCTTCAATTGATTTAGCATTCAAAAGGAACACTGCCTATCTGTCAGGGTTTGACAGTGTGAGCATTTCCATCTTTGTGCCAATAGACCTTTATACTGAATGGAACAGGCACTGTGTCTCTTGCAAGCCGATGTCAAGGTTTGCAGCAGGAATTGCAAGCACATTGTTTCCCTGTGAGAGTTGAGTTAGCATGTGAAAGGAAAGCTTGCCAAATGAAAGCCTTTGACAATGGAAAATCATTAACTCCTTGAAAAATAACCGCTTCCAGCGAAATGGACAAACACTTGTAGCTCAGGGCAGGATGCAAAGTGTGATAGGAAGGAAGATTTTGCAACTTGTCTCTCTATGAGAAGTGAGTTACCTGTTGAAAGGAATACTGACTACCCCTGAGTTTTTTCATGGGTGAGGAACATCACCGTTGGGCCAAATAGCTGCATTCAACTGAATGGCAGAAGAACAGTTTAGGATGTATGAAAACCATTCATTCCAGGAGCAAGAGGGTCTGGAATGTTGTTCAAGAGTGAGAATTGAGTGAGCTTTACAAAGGAATACTACCTGTCTCTCAGGCCTTAACAGTGTAAAGATTAGCACTTTTGTGCAAAATAGGCCTGTTGCAATGTAAGGAAGAAGCACTGTTTCTCCTGTAAGAGAACCATAAGTGTTACAAGCCAGAGGGTCAAGCACCTTGTGAAGCATGGTGAATTGAGTTACCTGTTTAAGGGAACACTGCCTAACTGTCAGTGTTTTCAGGGGGAGGAACTTCAATGTTCTGCCAAATAGGCCTTTCAATTGAAAGGAGGCATACTGCAGCTCTTGTAAGACAATGATAAATGTTAGAAGCAAGAGGGTCTAGCACCCTGTTAAGCATTGTGAATTGAGTTACCTGTTTAAGGGAATACTGCCTAACTGTCAGTGTTTTTATGGGTGAGGAACCTCAAGTTTCTGCAAAATTACCCCTCTCAAGTCAAGGGAACCAACACTCCAACTCTTGGAAGAGAAGTAGGAATGTTAGAAACAGGAGGGTCAAGCACCTTATTTCCCAAGGAGAATTGACATACTTCTTTAAAGCAATAATGCCTACAACTCATTGTGTTCATGGGTGAGGAAAACCACCTTTGTGCAAAATAACCCCCTTAAAGGGATTGGAAGAAGCACTGTCGAACTTGTGAGAGAATCATTAATGTTAGAAAGAGAAGGGTCTACCACCTTGTTCAGCATTGTGAACTGAGTTAGCTGGAAAAAGGAATACTGCCCACCTCTCAGCGTTTTCATGGGTGAGGAACACAACTTTGGCAAAATATCCCATCCAAGCGAATGGGAGATTCCTGGTAGCTCTTGTAAGAGAGTCATGAATGTTTGAAGCAACAGGGCCTAGCAACTTGTTTAGCATTGTGAATTGACTTAGCTGTTTCAAGGAATACTGCCTACTTCTCAGGGGTTTCATGGGCTAGGAAGATCACCTTTGTGCAAAATGGCCTCTGTGAAGTGAATGGAGAAACTCTGTAGCTCTTGTAAGAAAACCATGAATGTTAGAAGGAAGAGGGTCAAACACCTTCTTCAGAGTTGTGAATAGAGTTAGTTGTTTCATGGAATACTACCTACCTCTCAGGGTTTTCAGGGATGAGCACTCCAGGTTTTTTCAAAATTGCCCCATTCCAGTGAATGCAAGATGCCCTGTAGGCCTTCTAAGAGAGATATGACTGTTAACAGGAAGAGGGCCTAGCACTCTGTTGAGGATTCTCAACTGAGTTAGCTGTTTAAGGACATACTGATATGTCTCAGTGTTTTTATGTGTGAGTACCTTCAACTTTGTGCAAAATCACCTCTTTCAAGTGACTGGGTCCAGCGGTTCATATGTTGTAAGAAAAGTAGGAATGTTACAAGCAGGAGGGAGAAGCAGCTTGTCTTCGGATGAGACTTGAGTAACTTGTTTCAAGGAATACTTGCTACCACTTAGTGTTTCCATGGAGCAGGAGTATCACTTTGTGCAACATCACCCCTTTGAAGGGAATGGAAGAAGTTCTGAGGCTCTTCTAAGAAAATTTTTGAGGTTAGAAGCAAGAGGGTCTAGCAACTTGTGTAACAGTGTGAGTAGAGTGAAGTTTTCAAAGGAAGACCACCTGCCACTCACGGTTTGAAAGTGTGAGGAACTTCATTTTCGTGCAAAATTGCCTGTTTCAATGAAGGGCAGGATTACTGGGTGTCTGGTAGGAGAACCACACAGGTTACAGGAAAGATGCACTAGCACTTTGTTTAGCAGCTTCAATTGATTTAGCATTCAAAAGGAACACTGCCTATCTGTCAGGGTTTGACAGTGTGAGCATTTCCATCTTTGTGCCAATAGACCTTTCCACTGAATGGAACAGGCACTGTGTCTCTTGCAAGCCGATGTCAAGGTTTGCAGCAGGAGTTGCAAGCACATTGTTTCCCTGTGAGAGTTGAGTTAGCATGTGAAAGGAAAGCTTGCCAAATGAAAGCCTTTGACAATGGAAAATCATTCACTCCTTGAAAAATAACCGCTTCCGGCGAAATGGACAAACACTTGTAGCTCAGGGCAGGATGCAAAGTGTGAGAGGCAGGAAGATTTTGCAACTTGTCTCCCTATGAGAAGTGAGTTACCTGTTGAAAGGAATACTGACTACCCCTGAGTTTTTTCATGGGTGAGGAACATCACCTTTGGGCCAAATAGCTGCATTCAACTGAATGGCAGAAGAACAGTTTAGGATGTATGAAAACCATTCATTCCAGGAGCAAGAGGGTCTGGAATATTGTTCAAGAGTGAGAATTGAGTGAGCTTTACAAAGGAATACTACTTGTCTCTCAGGGTTTTACAGTGTAAAGATTAGTACCTTTGTGCAAAATAGGCCTGTTGCAATGTAAGGAAGAAGCACTGTTTCTCCTGTAAGAGAACCATAAGTGTTACAAGCCAGAGGGTCAAGCACCTTGTGAAGCATGGTGAATTGCGTTACCTGTTTAAGGGAACACTGCCTAACTGTCAGTGTTTTCAGGGGGAGGAACTTCAATGTTCTGCCAAATAGGCCTTTCAATTGAAAGGAGGCATACTGCAGCTCTTGTAAGACAATGATAAATGTTAGAAGCAAGAGGGTCTAGCACCCTGTTAAGCATTGTGAATTGAGTTACCTGTTTAAGGGAATACTGCCTAACTCTCAGTGTTTTTATGGGTGAGGAACCTCAAGTTTGTGCAAAATTACCCCTCTCAAGTCAAGGGAACCAACACTCCAACTCTTGGAAGAGAAGTAGGAATGTTAGAAACAGGAGGGTCAAGCACCTTGTTTCCCAAGGAGAAGTGACATACTTCTTTAAAGGAATAATGCCTACAACTCATTGTGTTCATGGGTGAGGAAAACCACCTTTGTGCAAAATAACCCCCTTAAAGGGATTGGAAGAAGCACTGTCGAACTTGTGAGAGAATCATTAATGTTAGAAAGAGAAGGGTCTACCACCTTGTTCAGCATTGTGAACTGAGTTAGCTGGAAAAAGGAAAACTGCCTACCTCTCAGCGTTTTCATGGGTGAGTGCCTTCAACTATGTGCAAAATCACCTCTTTCAAGTGACTGGATCCAGCGGTGCATATGTTGTAAGAAAAGTAGGAATGTTACAAGCAGGAGGGAGAAGCAGCTTGTCTTCCGATAACTCTTGAGTAACTTGTTTCAAGGAATACTGCTTACCACTTAGTGTTTCCAGGGACGAGGAGTATCACCTTTGTGCAACATCACCCCTTCGAAGAGAATGGAAGAAGTTGTGAGGATCTTCTAAGAAAATTTTTGAGGTTAGAAGCAAGAGGGTCTAGCAACTTGTGTAACAGTGTGAGTAGAGTGAAGTTTTCAAAGGAAGACCACCTGCCACTCACGGTTTGAAAGTGTGAGGAACTTCATTTTCGTGCAAAATTGCCTGTTTCAATGAAGGGCAGGATTACTGGGTGTCTGGTAGGAGAACCACACAGGTTACAGGAAAGATGCACTAGCACTTTGTTTAGCAGCTTCAATTGATTTAGCATTCAAAAGGAACACTGCCTATCTGTCAGGGTTTTACAGTGTGAGCATTTCCATCTTTGTGCCAATAGACCTTTCCACTGAATGGAACAGGCACTGTGTCTCTTGCAAGCCGATGTCAAGGTTTGCAGCAGGAGTTGCAAGCACATAGTTTCCCTGTGAGAGTTGAGTTAGCATGTGAAAGGAAAGCTTGCCAAATGAAAGCCTTTGACAATGGAAAATCATTCACTCCTTGAAAAATAACCGCTTCCGGCGAAATGGACAAACACTTGTAGCTCAGGTCAGGATGCAAAGTGTGAGAGGCAGGAAGATTTTGCAACTTGTCTCCCTATGAGAAGTGAGTTACCTGTTGAAAGGAATACTGACTACCCCTGAGTTTTTTCATGGGTGAGGAACATCACCGTTGGGCCAAATAGCTGCATTCAACTGAATGGCAGAAGAACAGTTTAGGATGTATGAAAACCATTCATTCCAGGAGCAAGAGGGTCTGGAATGTTGTTCAAAAGTGAGAATTGAGTGAGGTTTACAAAGGAATACTACCTGTCTCTCAGGCTTTTACAGTGTAAAGATTAGCACCTTTGTGCAAAATAGGCCTGTTGCAATGTAAGGAAGAAGCACTGTTTCTCCTGTAAGAGAACCATAAGTGTTACAAGCCAGAGGGTCAAGCACCTTGTGAAGCATGGTGAATTGCGTTACCTGTTTAAGGGAACACTGCCTAACTGTCAGTGTTTTCAGGGGGAGGAACTTCAATGTTCTGCCAAATAGGCCTTTCAATTGAAAGGAGGCATACTGCAGCTCTTGTAAGACAATGATAAATGTTAGAAGCAAGAGGGTCTAGCACCCTGTTAAGCATTGTGAATTGAGTTACCTGTTTAAGGGAATACTGCCTAACTCTCAGTGTTTTTATGGGTGAGGAACCTCAAGTTTGTGCAAAATTACCCCTCTCAAGTCAAGGGAACCAACACTCCAACTCTTGGAAGAGAAGCAGGAATGTTAGAAACAGGAGGGTCAAGCACCTTGTTTCCCAAGGAGAAGTGACATACTTCTTTAAAGGAATAATGCCTACAACTCATTGTGTTCATGGGTGAGGAAAACCACCTTTGTGCAAAATAACCCCCTTAAAGGGATTGGAAGAAGCACTGTCGAACTTGTGAGAGAATCATTAATGTTAGAAAGAGAAGGGTCTACCACCTTGTTCAGCATTGTGAACTGAGTTAGCTGGAAAAAGGAATACTGCCCACCTCTCAGCGTTTTCATGGGTGAGGAACACAAGTTTGGCAAAATATCCCATCCAAGCGAATGGGAGATTCCTGGTAGCTCTTGTAAGAGAGTCATGAATGTTTGAAGCAACAGGGCCTAGCAACTTGTTTAGCATTGTGAATTGACTTAGCTGTTTCAAGGAATACTGCCTACTTCTCAGGGGTTTCATGGGCTAGGAAGATCACCTTTGTGCAAAATGGCCTCTGTGAAGTGAATGGAGAAACTCTGTAGCTCTTGTAAGAAAACCATGAATGTTAGAAGGAAGAGGGTCAAACACCTTCTTCAGAGTTGTGAATAGAGTTAGTTGTTTCATGGAATACTACCTACCTCTCAGGGTTTTCAGGGATGAGCACTCCAGGTTTTTTCAAAATTGCCCCATTCCAGTGAATGCAAGATGCCCTGTAGGCCTTCTAAGAGAGATATGACTGTTAACAGGAAGAGGGCCTAGCACTCTGTTGAGGATTCTCAACTGAGTTAGCTGTTTAAGGACATACTGATATGTCTCAGTGTTTTTATGTGTGAGTACCTTCAACTTTGTGCAAAATCACCACTTTCAAGTGACTGGGTCCAGCGGTTCATATGTTGTAAGAAAAGTAGGAATGTTACAAGCAGGAGGGAGAAGCAGCTTGTCTTCGGATGAGACTTGAGTAACTTGTTTCAAGGAATACTTGCTACCACTTAGTGTTTCCATGGAGCAGGAGTATCACTTTGTGCAACATCACCCCTTTGAAGGGAATGGAAGAAGTTCTGAGGCTCTTCCACGAAAATTTTTGAGGTTAGAAGCAAGAGGGTCTAGCAACTTGTGTAACAGTGTGAGTAGAGTGAAGTTTTCAAAGGAAGACCACCTGCCACTCACGGTTTGAAAGTGTGAGGAACTTCATTTTCGTGCAAAATTGCCTGTTTCAATGAAGGGCAGGATTACTGGGTGTCTGGTAGGAGAACCACACAGGTTACAGGAAAGATGCACTAGCACTTTGTTTAGCAGCTTCAATTGATTTAGCATTCAAAAGGAACACTGCCTATCTGTCAGGGTTTGACAGTGTGAGCATTTCCATCTTTGTGCCAATAGACCTTTCCACTGAATGGAACAGGCACTGTGTCTCTTGCAAGCCGATGTCAAGGTTTGCAGCAGGAGTTGCAAGCACATAGTTTCCCTGTGAGAGTTGAGTTAGCATGTGAAAGGAAAGCTTGCCAAATGAAAGCCTTTGACAATGGAAAATCATTCACTCCTTGAAAAATAACCGCTTCCGTCGAAATGGACAAACACTTGTAGCTCAGGTCAGGATGCAAAGTGTGAGAGGCAGGAAGATTTTGCAACTTGTCTCCCTACGAGAAGTGAGTTACCTGTTGAAAGGAATACTGACTACCCCTGAGTTTTTTCATGGGTGAGGAACATCACCTTTGGGCCAAATAGCTGCATTCAACTGAATGGCAGAAGAACAGTTTAGGATGTATGAAAACCATTCATTCCAGGAGCAAGAGGGTCTGGAATGTTGTTCAAGAGTGAGAATTGAGTGAGCTTTACAAAGGAATACTACTTGTCTCTCAGGGTTTTACAGTGTAAAGATTAGTACCTTTGTGCAAAATAGGCCTGTTGCAATGTAAGGAAGAAACACTGTTTCTCCTGTAAGAGAACCATAAGTGTTACAAGCCAGAGGGTCAAGCACCTTGTGAAGCATGGTGAATTGCGTTACCTGTTTAAGGGAACACTGCCTAACTGTCAGTGTTTTCAGGGGGAGGAACTTCAATGTTCTGCCAAATAGGCCTTTCAATTGAAAGGAGGCATACTGCAGCTCTTGTAAGACAATGATAAATGTTAGAAGCAAGAGGGTCTAGCACCCTGTTAAGCATTGTGAATTGAGTTACCTGTTTAAGGGAATACTGCCTAACTCTCAGTGTTTTTATGGGTGAGGAACCTCAAGTTTGTGCAAAATTACCCCTCTCAAGTCAAGGGAACCAACACTCCAACTCTTGGAAGAGAAGTAGGAATGTTAGAAACAGGAGGGTCAAGCACCTTGTTTCCCAAGGAAAAGTGACATACTTCTTTAAAGGAATAATGCCTACAACTCATTGTGTTCATGGGTGAGGAAAACCACCTTTGTGCAAAAGAACCCCCTTAAAGGGATTGGAAGAAGCACTGTCGAACTTGTGAGAGAATCATTAATGTTAGAAAGAGAAGGGTTTCCCACCTTGTTCAGCATTGTGAACTGAGTTAGCTGGAAAAAGGAATACTGCCTACCTCTCAGCGTTTTCATGGGTGAGGAACACAACTTTGGCAAAATATCCCATCCAAGCGAATGGGAGATTCCTGGTAGCTCTTGTAAGAGAGTCATGAATGTTTGAAGCAACAGGGCCTAGCAACTTGTTTAGCATTGTGAATTGACTTAGCTGTTTCAAGGAATACTGCCTACTTCTCAGGGGTTTCATGGGCTAGGAAGATCACCTTTGTGCAAAATGGCCTCTGTGAAGTGAATGGAGAAACTCTGTAGCTCTTGTAAGAAAACCATGAATGTTAGAAGGAAGAGGGTCAAACACCTTCTTCAGAGTTGTGAATAGAGTTAGTTGTTTCATGGAATACTACCTACCTCTCAGGGTTTTCAGGGATGAGCACTCCAGGTTTTTTCAAAATTGCCCCATTCCAGTGAATGCAAGATGCCCTGTAGGCCTTCTAAGAGAGATATGACTGTTAACAGGAAGAGGGCCTAGCACTCTGTTGAGGATTCTCAACTGAGTTAGCTGTTTAAGGACATACTGATATGTCTCAGTGTTTTTATGTGTGAGTACCTTCAACTTTGTGCAAAATCACCTCTTTCAAGTGACTGGGTCCAGCGGTTCATATGTTGTAAGAAAAGTAGGAATGTTACAAGCAGGAGGGAGAAGCAGCTTGTCTTCGGATGAGACTTGAGTAACTTGTTTCAAGGAATACTTGCTACCACTTAGTGTTTCCATGGAGCAGGAGTATCACTTTGTGCAACATCACCCCTTTGAAGGGAATGGAAGAAGTTCTGAGGCTCTTCTAAGAAAATTTTTGAGGTTAGAAGCAAGAGGGTCTAGCAACTTGTGTAACAGTGTGAGTAGAGTGAAGTTTTCAAAGGAAGACCACCTGCCACTCACGGTTTGAAAGTGTGAGGAACTTCATTTTCGTGCAAAATTGCCTGTTTCAATGAAGGGCAGGATTACTGGGTGTCTGGTAGGAGAACCACACAGGTTACAGGAAAGATGCACTAGCACTTTGTTTAGCAGCTTCAATTGATTTAGCATTCAAAAGGAACACTGCCTATCTGTCAGGGTTTGACAGTGTGAGCATTTCCATCTTTGTGCCAATAGACCTTTCCACTGAATGGAACAGGCACTGTGTCTCTTGCAAGCCGATGTCAAGGTTTGCAGCAGGAGTTGCAAGCACATTGTTTCCCTGTGAGAGTTGAGTTAGCATGTGAAAGGAAAGCTTGCCAAATGAAAGCCTTTGACAATGGAAAATCATTCACTCCTTGAAAAATAACCGCTTCCGGCGAAATGGACAAACACTTGTAGCTCAGGGCAGGATGCAAAGTGTGAGAGGCAGGAAGATTTTGCAACTTGTCTCCCTATGAGAAGTGAGTTACCTGTTGAAAGGAATACTGACTACCCCTGAGTTTTTTCATGGGTGAGGAACATCACCTTTGGGCCAAATAGCTGCATTCAACTGAATGGCAGAAGAACAGTTTAGGATGTATGAAAACCATTCATTCCAGGAGCAAGAGGGTCTGGAATATTGTTCAAGAGTGAGAATTGAGTGAGCTTTACAAAGGAATACTACTTGTCTCTCAGGGTTTTACAGTGTAAAGATTAGTACCTTTGTGCAAAATAGGCCTGTTGCAATGTAAGGAAGAAGCACTGTTTCTCCTGTAAGAGAACCATAAGTGTTACAAGCCAGAGGGTCAAGCACCTTGTGAAGCATGGTGAATTGCGTTACCTGTTTAAGGGAACACTGCCTAACTGTCAGTGTTTTCAGGGGGAGGAACTTCAATGTTCTGCCAAATAGGCCTTTCAATTGAAAGGAGGCATACTGCAGCTCTTGTAAGACAATGATAAATGTTAGAAGCAAGAGGGTCTAGCACCCTGTTAAGCATTGTGAATTGAGTTACCTGTTTAAGGGAATACTGCCTAACTCTCAGTGTTTTTATGGGTGAGGAACCTCAAGTTTGTGCAAAATTACCCCTCTCAAGTCAAGGGAACCAACACTCCAACTCTTGGAAGAGAAGTAGGAATGTTAGAAACAGGAGGGTCAAGCACCTTGTTTCCCAAGGAGAAGTGACATACTTCTTTAAAGGAATAATGCCTACAACTCATTGTGTTCATGGGTGAGGAAAACCACCTTTGTGCAAAATAACCCCCTTAAAGGGATTGGAAGAAGCACTGTCGAACTTGTGAGAGAATCATTAATGTTAGAAAGAGAAGGGTCTACCACCTTGTTCAGCATTGTGAACTGAGTTAGCTGGAAAAAGGAAAACTGCCTACCTCTCAGCGTTTTCATGGGTGAGTGCCTTCAACTATGTGCAAAATCACCTCTTTCAAGTGACTGGATCCAGCGGTGCATATGTTGTAAGAAAAGTAGGAATGTTACAAGCAGGAGGGAGAAGCAGCTTGTCTTCCGATAACTCTTGAGTAACTTGTTTCAAGGAATACTGCTTACCACTTAGTGTTTCCAGGGACGAGGAGTATCACCTTTGTGCAACATCACCCCTTCGAAGAGAATGGAAGAAGTTGTGAGGATCTTCTAAGAAAATTTTTGAGGTTAGAAGCAAGAGGGTCTAGCAACTTGTGTAACAGTGTGAGTAGAGTGAAGTTTTCAAAGGAAGACCACCTGCCACTCACGGTTTGAAAGTGTGAGGAACTTCATTTTCGTGCAAAATTGCCTGTTTCAATGAAGGGCAGGATTACTGGGTGTCTGGTAGGAGAACCACACAGGTTACAGGAAAGATGCACTAGCACTTTGTTTAGCAGCTTCAATTGATTTAGCATTCAAAAGGAACACTGCCTATCTGTCAGGGTTTTACAGTGTGAGCATTTCCATCTTTGTGCCAATAGACCTTTCCACTGAATGGAACAGGCACTGTGTCTCTTGCAAGCCGATGTCAAGGTTTGCAGCAGGAGTTGCAAGCACATAGTTTCCCTGTGAGAGTTGAGTTAGCATGTGAAAGGAAAGCTTGCCAAATGAAAGCCTTTGACAATGGAAAATCATTCACTCCTTGAAAAATAACCGCTTCCGGCGAAATGGACAAACACTTGTAGCTCAGGTCAGGATGCAAAGTGTGAGAGGCAGGAAGATTTTGCAACTTGTCTCCCTATGAGAAGTGAGTTACCTGTTGAAAGGAATACTGACTACCCCTGAGTTTTTTCATGGGTGAGGAACATCACCGTTGGGCCAAATAGCTGCATTCAACTGAATGGCAGAAGAACAGTTTAGGATGTATGAAAACCATTCATTCCAGGAGCAAGAGGGTCTGGAATGTTGTTCAAAAGTGAGAATTGAGTGAGGTTTACAAAGGAATACTACCTGTCTCTCAGGCTTTTACAGTGTAAAGATTAGCACCTTTGTGCAAAATAGGCCTGTTGCAATGTAAGGAAGAAGCACTGTTTCTCCTGTAAGAGAACCATAAGTGTTACAAGCCAGAGGGTCAAGCACCTTGTGAAGCATGGTGAATTGCGTTACCTGTTTAAGGGAACACTGCCTAACTGTCAGTGTTTTCAGGGGGAGGAACTTCAATGTTCTGCCAAATAGGCCTTTCAATTGAAAGGAGGCATACTGCAGCTCTTGTAAGACAATGATAAATGTTAGAAGCAAGAGGGTCTAGCACCCTGTTAAGCATTGTGAATTGAGTTACCTGTTTAAGGGAATACTGCCTAACTCTCAGTGTTTTTATGGGTGAGGAACCTCAAGTTTGTGCAAAATTACCCCTCTCAAGTCAAGGGAACCAACACTCCAACTCTTGGAAGAGAAGCAGGAATGTTAGAAACAGGAGGGTCAAGCACCTTGTTTCCCAAGGAGAAGTGACATACTTCTTTAAAGGAATAATGCCTACAACTCATTGTGTTCATGGGTGAGGAAAACCACCTTTGTGCAAAATAACCCCCTTAAAGGGATTGGAAGAAGCACTGTCGAACTTGTGAGAGAATCATTAATGTTAGAAAGAGAAGGGTCTACCACCTTGTTCAGCATTGTGAACTGAGTTAGCTGGAAAAAGGAATACTGCCCACCTCTCAGCGTTTTCATGGGTGAGGAACACAAGTTTGGCAAAATATCCCATCCAAGCGAATGGGAGATTCCTGGTAGCTCTTGTAAGAGAGTCATGAATGTTTGAAGCAACAGGGCCTAGCAACTTGTTTAGCATTGTGAATTGACTTAGCTGTTTCAAGGAATACTGCCTACTTCTCAGGGGTTTCATGGGCTAGGAAGATCACCTTTGTGCAAAATGGCCTCTGTGAAGTGAATGGAGAAACTCTGTAGCTCTTGTAAGAAAACCATGAATGTTAGAAGGAAGAGGGTCAAACACCTTCTTCAGAGTTGTGAATAGAGTTAGTTGTTTCATGGAATACTACCTACCTCTCAGGGTTTTCAGGGATGAGCACTCCAGGTTTTTTCAAAATTGCCCCATTCCAGTGAATGCAAGATGCCCTGTAGGCCTTCTAAGAGAGATATGACTGTTAACAGGAAGAGGGCCTAGCACTCTGTTGAGGATTCTCAACTGAGTTAGCTGTTTAAGGACATACTGATATGTCTCAGTGTTTTTATGTGTGAGTACCTTCAACTTTGTGCAAAATCACCACTTTCAAGTGACTGGGTCCAGCGGTTCATATGTTGTAAGAAAAGTAGGAATGTTACAAGCAGGAGGGAGAAGCAGCTTGTCTTCGGATGAGACTTGAGTAACTTGTTTCAAGGAATACTTGCTACCACTTAGTGTTTCCATGGAGCAGGAGTATCACTTTGTGCAACATCACCCCTTTGAAGGGAATGGAAGAAGTTCTGAGGCTCTTCCACGAAAATTTTTGAGGTTAGAAGCAAGAGGGTCTAGCAACTTGTGTAACAGTGTGAGTAGAGTGAAGTTTTCAAAGGAAGACCACCTGCCACTCACGGTTTGAAAGTGTGAGGAACTTCATTTTCGTGCAAAATTGCCTGTTTCAATGAAGGGCAGGATTACTGGGTGTCTGGTAGGAGAACCACACAGGTTACAGGAAAGATGCACTAGCACTTTGTTTAGCAGCTTCAATTGATTTAGCATTCAAAAGGAACACTGCCTATCTGTCAGGGTTTGACAGTGTGAGCATTTCCATCTTTGTGCCAATAGACCTTTCCACTGAATGGAACAGGCACTGTGTCTCTTGCAAGCCGATGTCAAGGTTTGCAGCAGGAGTTGCAAGCACATTGTTTCCCTGTGAGAGTTGAGTTAGCATGTGAAAGGAAAGCTTGCCAAATGAAAGCCTTTGACAATGGAAAATCATTCACTCCTTGAAAAATAACCGCTTCCGTCGAAATGGACAAACACTTGTAGCTCAGGTCAGGATGCAAAGTGTGAGAGGCAGGAAGATTTTGCAACTTGTCTCCCTACGAGAAGTGAGTTACCTGTTGAAAGGAATACTGACTACCCCTGAGTTTTTTCATGGGTGAGGAACATCACCTTTGGGCCAAATAGCTGCATTCAACTGAATGGCAGAAGAACAGTTTAGGATGTATGAAAACCATTCATTCCAGGAGCAAGAGGGTCTGGAATGTTGTTCAAGAGTGAGAATTGAGTGAGCTTTACAAAGGAATACTACTTGTCTCTCAGGGTTTTACAGTGTAAAGATTAGTACCTTTGTGCAAAATAGGCCTGTTGCAATGTAAGGAAGAAACACTGTTTCTCCTGTAAGAGAACCATAAGTGTTACAAGCCAGAGGGTCAAGCACCTTGTGAAGCATGGTGAATTGCGTTACCTGTTTAAGGGAACACTGCCTAACTGTCAGTGTTTTCAGGGGGAGGAACTTCAATGTTCTGCCAAATAGGCCTTTCAATTGAAAGGAGGCATACTGCAGCTCTTGTAAGACAATGATAAATGTTAGAAGCAAGAGGGTCTAGCACCCTGTTAAGCATTGTGAATTGAGTTACCTGTTTAAGGGAATACTGCCTAACTCTCAGTGTTTTTATGGGTGAGGAACCTCAAGTTTGTGCAAAATTACCCCTCTCAAGTCAAGGGAACCAACACTCCAACTCTTGGAAGAGAAGTAGGAATGTTAGAAACAGGAGGGTCAAGCACCTTGTTTCCCAAGGAAAAGTGACATACTTCTTTAAAGGAATAATGCCTACAACTCATTGTGTTCATGGGTGAGGAAAACCACCTTTGTGCAAAAGAACCCCCTTAAAGGGATTGGAAGAAGCACTGTCGAACTTGTGAGAGAATCATTAATGTTAGAAAGAGAAGGGTTTCCCACCTTGTTCAGCATTGTGAACTGAGTTAGCTGGAAAAAGGAATACTGCCTACCTCTCAGCGTTTTCATGGGTGAGTGCCTTCAACTATGTGCAAAATCACCTCTTTCAAGCGACTGGGTCCAGCGGTTCATATGTTGTAAGAAAAGTAGGAATGTTACAAGCAGGAGGGAGAAGCAGCTTGTCTTCGGATGAGACTTGAGTAACTTCTTTCAAGGAATACTTGCTACCACTTAGTGTTTCCATGGAGCAGGAGTATCACTTTGTGCAACATCACCCCTTTGAAGGGAATGGAAGAAGTTCTGAGGCTCTTCTAAGAAAATTTTTGAGGTTAGAAGCAAGAGGGTCTAGCAACTTGTGTAACAGTGTGAGTAGAGTGAAGTTTTCAAAGGAAGACCACCTGCCACTCACGGTTTGAAAGTGTGAGGAACTTCATTTTGGTGCAAAATTGCCTGTTTCCATGAAGGGAAGGATTACAGGGTGTCTGATAGGATAATCACAAAAGTTACAGGAAAGATACGCTAGCACTTTGTTTAGCAGCTTCAATTGATTTAGCATTCAAAAGGAACACTGCCTATCTGTCAGGGTTTGACAGTGTGAGCATTTCCATCTTTGTGCCAATAGACCTTTATACTGAATGGAACAGGCACTGTGTCTCTTGCAAGCCGATGTCAAGGTTTGCAGCAGGAATTGCAAGCACATTGTTTCCCTGTGAGAGTTGAGTTAGCATGTGAAAGGAAAGCTTGCCAAATGAAAGCCTTTGACAATGGAAAATCATTAACTCCTTGAAAAATAACCGCTTCCAGCGAAATGGACAAACACTTGTAGCTCAGGGCAGGATGCAAAGTGTGATAGGAAGGAAGATTTTGCAACTTGTCTCTCTATGAGAAGTGAGTTACCTGTTGAAAGGAATACTGACTACCCCTGAGTTTTTTCATGGGTGAGGAACATCACCGTTGGGCCAAATAGCTGCATTCAACTGAATGGCAGAAGAACAGTTTAGGATGTATGAAAACCATTCATTCCAGGAGCAAGAGGGTCTGGAATGTTGTTCAAGAGTGAGAATTGAGTGAGCTTTACAAAGGAATACTACCTGTCTCTCAGGCCTTAACAGTGTAAAGATTAGCACTTTTGTGCAAAATAGGCCTGTTGCAATGTAAGGAAGAAGCACTGTTTCTCCTGTAAGAGAACCATAAGTGTTACAAGCCAGAGGGTCAAGCACCTTGTGAAGCATGGTGAATTGAGTTACCTGTTTAAGGGAACACTGCCTAACTGTCAGTGTTTTCAGGGGGAGGAACTTCAATGTTCTGCCAAATAGGCCTTTCAATTGAAAGGAGGCATACTGCAGCTCTTGTAAGACAATGATAAATGTTAGAAGCAAGAGGGTCTAGCACCCTGTTAAGCATTGTGAATTGAGTTACCTGTTTAAGGGAATACTGCCTAACTGTCAGTGTTTTTATGGGTGAGGAACCTCAAGTTTCTGCAAAATTACCCCTCTCAAGTCAAGGGAACCAACACTCCAACTCTTGGAAGAGAAGTAGGAATGTTAGAAACAGGAGGGTCAAGCACCTTATTTCCCAAGGAGAATTGACATACTTCTTTAAAGCAATAATGCCTACAACTCATTGTGTTCATGGGTGAGGAAAACCACCTTTGTGCAAAATAACCCCCTTAAAGGGATTGGAAGAAGCACTGTCGAACTTGTGAGAGAATCATTAATGTTAGAAAGAGAAGGGTCTACCACCTTGTTCAGCATTGTGAACTGAGTTAGCTGGAAAAAGGAATACTGCCCACCTCTCAGCGTTTTCATGGGTGAGGAACACAACTTTGGCAAAATATCCCATCCAAGCGAATGGGAGATTCCTGGTAGCTCTTGTAAGAGAGTCATGAATGTTTGAAGCAACAGGGCCTAGCAACTTGTTTAGCATTGTGAATTGACTTAGCTGTTTCAAGGAATACTGCCTACTTCTCAGGGGTTTCATGGGCTAGGAAGATCACCTTTGTGCAAAATGGCCTCTGTGAAGTGAATGGAGAAACTCTGTAGCTCTTGTAAGAAAACCATGAATGTTAGAAGGAAGAGGGTCAAACACCTTCTTCAGAGTTGTGAATAGAGTTAGTTGTTTCATGGAATACTACCTACCTCTCAGGGTTTTCAGGGATGAGCACTCCAGGTTTTTTCAAAATTGCCCCATTCCAGTGAATGCAAGATGCCCTGTAGGCCTTCTAAGAGAGATATGACTGTTAACAGGAAGAGGGCCTAGCACTCTGTTGAGGATTCTCAACTGAGTTAGCTGTTTAAGGACATACTGATATGTCTCAGTGTTTTTATGTGTGAGTACCTTCAACTTTGTGCAAAATCACCTCTTTCAAGTGACTGGGTCCAGCGGTTCATATGTTGTAAGAAAAGTAGGAATGTTACAAGCAGGAGGGAGAAGCAGCTTGTCTTCGGATGAGACTTGAGTAACTTGTTTCAAGGAATACTTGCTACCACTTAGTGTTTCCATGGAGCAGGAGTATCACTTTGTGCAACATCACCCCTTTGAAGGGAATGGAAGAAGTTCTGAGGCTCTTCTAAGAAAATTTTTGAGGTTAGAAGCAAGAGGGTCTAGCAACTTGTGTAACAGTGTGAGTAGAGTGAAGTTTTCAAAGGAAGACCACCTGCCACTCACGGTTTGAAAGTGTGAGGAACTTCATTTTCGTGCAAAATTGCCTGTTTCAATGAAGGGCAGGATTACTGGGTGTCTGGTAGGAGAACCACACAGGTTACAGGAAAGATGCACTAGCACTTTGTTTAGCAGCTTCAATTGATTTAGCATTCAAAAGGAACACTGCCTATCTGTCAGGGTTTGACAGTGTGAGCATTTCCATCTTTGTGCCAATAGACCTTTCCACTGAATGGAACAGGCACTGTGTCTCTTGCAAGCCGATGTCAAGGTTTGCAGCAGGAGTTGCAAGCACATTGTTTCCCTGTGAGAGTTGAGTTAGCATGTGAAAGGAAAGCTTGCCAAATGAAAGCCTTTGACAATGGAAAATCATTCACTCCTTGAAAAATAACCGCTTCCGGCGAAATGGACAAACACTTGTAGCTCAGGGCAGGATGCAAAGTGTGAGAGGCAGGAAGATTTTGCAACTTGTCTCCCTATGAGAAGTGAGTTACCTGTTGAAAGGAATACTGACTACCCCTGAGTTTTTTCATGGGTGAGGAACATCACCTTTGGGCCAAATAGCTGCATTCAACTGAATGGCAGAAGAACAGTTTAGGATGTATGAAAACCATTCATTCCAGGAGCAAGAGGGTCTGGAATATTGTTCAAGAGTGAGAATTGAGTGAGCTTTACAAAGGAATACTACTTGTCTCTCAGGGTTTTACAGTGTAAAGATTAGTACCTTTGTGCAAAATAGGCCTGTTGCAATGTAAGGAAGAAGCACTGTTTCTCCTGTAAGAGAACCATAAGTGTTACAAGCCAGAGGGTCAAGCACCTTGTGAAGCATGGTGAATTGCGTTACCTGTTTAAGGGAACACTGCCTAACTGTCAGTGTTTTCAGGGGGAGGAACTTCAATGTTCTGCCAAATAGGCCTTTCAATTGAAAGGAGGCATACTGCAGCTCTTGTAAGACAATGATAAATGTTAGAAGCAAGAGGGTCTAGCACCCTGTTAAGCATTGTGAATTGAGTTACCTGTTTAAGGGAATACTGCCTAACTCTCAGTGTTTTTATGGGTGAGGAACCTCAAGTTTGTGCAAAATTACCCCTCTCAAGTCAAGGGAACCAACACTCCAACTCTTGGAAGAGAAGTAGGAATGTTAGAAACAGGAGGGTCAAGCACCTTGTTTCCCAAGGAGAAGTGACATACTTCTTTAAAGGAATAATGCCTACAACTCATTGTGTTCATGGGTGAGGAAAACCACCTTTGTGCAAAATAACCCCCTTAAAGGGATTGGAAGAAGCACTGTCGAACTTGTGAGAGAATCATTAATGTTAGAAAGAGAAGGGTCTACCACCTTGTTCAGCATTGTGAACTGAGTTAGCTGGAGAAAGGAAAACTGCCTACCTCTCAGCGTTTTCATGGGTGAGTGCCTTCAACTATGTGCAAAATCACCTCTTTCAAGTGACTGGATCCAGCGGTGCATATGTTGTAAGAAAAGTAGGAATGTTACAAGCAGGAGGGAGAAGCAGCTTGTCTTCCGATAACTCTTGAGTAACTTGTTTCAAGGAATACTGCTTACCACTTAGTGTTTCCAGGGACGAGGAGTATCACCTTTGTGCAACATCACCCCTTCGAAGAGAATGGAAGAAGTTGTGAGGATCTTCTAAGAAAATTTTTGAGGTTAGAAGCAAGAGGGTCTAGCAACTTGTGTAACAGTGTGAGTAGAGTGAAGTTTTCAAAGGAAGACCACCTGCCACTCACGGTTTGAAAGTGTGAGGAACTTCATTTTCGTGCAAAATTGCCTGTTTCAATGAAGGGCAGGATTACTGGGTGTCTGGTAGGAGAACCACACAGGTTACAGGAAAGATGCACTAGCACTTTGTTTAGCAGCTTCAATTGATTTAGCATTCAAAAGGAACACTGCCTATCTGTCAGGGTTTGACAGTGTGAGCATTTCCATCTTTGTGCCAATAGACCTTTCCACTGAATGGAACAGGCACTGTGTCTCTTGCAAGCCGATGTCAAGGTTTGCAGCAGGAGTTGCAAGCACATTGTTTCCCTGTGAGAGTTGAGTTAGCATGTGAAAGGAAAGCTTGCCAAATGAAAGCCTTTGACAATGGAAAATCATTCACTCCTTGAAAAATAACCGCTTCCGGCGAAATGGACAAACACTTGTAGCTCAGGGCAGGATGCAAAGTGTGAGAGGCAGGAAGATTTTGCAACTTGTCTCCCTATGAGAAGTGAGTTACCTGTTGAAAGGAATACTGACTACCCCTGAGTTTTTTCATGGGTGAGGAACATCACCTTTGGGCCAAATAGCTGCATTCAACTGAATGGCAGAAGAACAGTTTAGGATGTATGAAAACCATTCATTCCAGGAGCAAGAGGGTCTGGAATATTGTTCAAGAGTGAGAATTGAGTGAGCTTTACAAAGGAATACTACTTGTCTCTCAGGGTTTTACAGTGTAAAGATTAGTACCTTTGTGCAAAATAGGCCTGTTGCAATGTAAGGAAGAAGCACTGTTTCTCCTGTAAGAGAACCATAAGTGTTACAAGCCAGAGGGTCAAGCACCTTGTGAAGCATGGTGAATTGCGTTACCTGTTTAAGGGAACACTGCCTAACTGTCAGTGTTTTCAGGGGGAGGAACTTCAATGTTCTGCCAAATAGGCCTTTCAATTGAAAGGAGGCATACTGCAGCTCTTGTAAGACAATGATAAATGTTAGAAGCAAGAGGGTCTAGCACCCTGTTAAGCATTGTGAATTGAGTTACCTGTTTAAGGGAATACTGCCTAACTCTCAGTGTTTTTATGGGTGAGGAACCTCAAGTTTGTGCAAAATTACCCCTCTCAAGTCAAGGGAACCAACACTCCAACTCTTGGAAGAGAAGTAGGAATGTTAGAAACAGGAGGGTCAAGCACCTTGTTTCCCAAGGAGAAGTGACATACTTCTTTAAAGGAATAATGCCTACAACTCATTGTGTTCATGGGTGAGGAAAACCACCTTTGTGCAAAATAACCCCCTTAAAGGGATTGGAAGAAGCACTGTCGAACTTGTGAGAGAATCATTAATGTTAGAAAGAGAAGGGTCTACCACCTTGTTCAGCATTGTGAACTGAGTTAGCTGGAAAAAGGAAAACTGCCTACCTCTCAGCGTTTTCATGGGTGAGTGCCTTCAACTATGTGCAAAATCACCTCTTTCAAGTGACTGGATCCAGCGGTGCATATGTTGTAAGAAAAGTAGGAATGTTACAAGCAGGAGGGAGAAGCAGCTTGTCTTCCGATAACTCTTGAGTAACTTGTTTCAAGGAATACTGCTTACCACTTAGTGTTTCCAGGGACGAGGAGTATCACCTTTGTGCAACATCACCCCTTCGAAGAGAATGGAAGAAGTTGTGAGGATCTTCTAAGAAAATTTTTGAGGTTAGAAGCAAGAGGGTCTAGCAACTTGTGTAACAGTGTGAGTAGAGTGAAGTTTTCAAAGGAAGACCACCTGCCACTCACGGTTTGAAAGTGTGAGGAACTTCATTTTCGTGCAAAATTGCCTGTTTCAATGAAGGGCAGGATTACTGGGTGTCTGGTAGGAGAACCACACAGGTTACAGGAAAGATGCACTAGCACTTTGTTTAGCAGCTTCAATTGATTTAGCATTCAAAAGGAACACTGCCTATCTGTCAGGGTTTGACAGTGTGAGCATTTCCATCTTTGTGCCAATAGACCTTTCCACTGAATGGAACAGGCACTGTGTCTCTTGCAAGCCGATGTCAAGGTTTGCAGCAGGAGTTGCAAGCACATAGTTTCCCTGTGAGAGTTGAGTTAGCATGTGAAAGGAAAGCTTGCCAAATGAAAGCCTTTGACAATGGAAAATCATTCACTCCTTGAAAAATAACCGCTTCCGGCGAAATGGACAAACACTTGTAGCTCAGGTCAGGATGCAAAGTGTGAGAGGCAGGAAGATTTTGCAACTTGTCTCCCTATGAGAAGTGAGTTACCTGTTGAAAGGAATACTGACTACCCCTGAGTTTTTTCATGGGTGAGGAACATCACCGTTGGGCCAAATAGCTGCATTCAACTGAATGGCAGAAGAACAGTTTAGGATGTATGAAAACCATTCATTCCAGGAGCAAGAGGGTCTGGAATGTTGTTCAAAAGTGAGAATTGAGTGAGGTTTACAAAGGAATACTACCTGTCTCTCAGGCTTTTACAGTGTAAAGATTAGCACCTTTGTGCAAAATAGGCCTGTTGCAATGTAAGGAAGAAGCACTGTTTCTCCTGTAAGAGAACCATAAGTGTTACAAGCCAGAGGGTCAAGCACCTTGTGAAGCATGGTGAATTGCGTTACCTGTTTAAGGGAACACTGCCTAACTGTCAGTGTTTTCAGGGGGAGGAACTTCAATGTTCTGCCAAATAGGCCTTTCAATTGAAAGGAGGCATACTGCAGCTCTTGTAAGACAATGATAAATGTTAGAAGCAAGAGGGTCTAGCACCCTGTTAAGCATTGTGAATTGAGTTACCTGTTTAAGGGAATACTGCCTAACTCTCAGTGTTTTTATGGGTGAGGAACCTCAAGTTTGTGCAAAATTACCCCTCTCAAGTCAAGGGAACCAACACTCCAACTCTTGGAAGAGAAGCAGGAATGTTAGAAACAGGAGGGTCAAGCACCTTGTTTCCCAAGGAGAAGTGACATACTTCTTTAAAGGAATAATGCCTACAACTCATTGTGTTCATTGGTGAGGAAAACCACCTTTGTGCAAAATAACCCCCTTAAAGGGATTGGAAGAAGCACTGTCGAACTTGTGAGAGAATCATTAATGTTAGAAAGAGAAGGGTCTACCACCTTGTTCAGCATTGTGAACTGAGTTAGCTGGAAAAAGGAATACTGCCCACCTCTCAGCGTTTTCATGGGTGAGGAACACAAGTTTGGCAAAATATCCCATCCAAGCGAATGGGAGATTCCTGGTAGCTCTTGTAAGAGAGTCATGAATGTTTGAAGCAACAGGGCCTAGCAACTTGTTTAGCATTGTGAATTGACTTAGCTGTTTCAAGGAATACTGCCTACTTCTCAGGGGTTTCATGGGCTAGGAAGATCACCTTTGTGCAAAATGGCCTCTGTGAAGTGAATGGAGAAACTCTGTAGCTCTTGTAAGAAAACCATGAATGTTAGAAGGAAGAGGGTCAAACACCTTCTTCAGAGTTGTGAATAGAGTTAGTTGTTTCATGGAATACTACCTACCTCTCAGGGTTTTCAGGGATGAGCACTCCAGGTTTTTTCAAAATTGCCCCATTCCAGTGAATGCAAGATGCCCTGTAGGCCTTCTAAGAGAGATATGACTGTTAACAGGAAGAGGGCCTAGCACTCTGTTGAGGATTCTCAACTGAGTTAGCTGTTTAAGGACATACTGATATGTCTCAGTGTTTTTATGTGTGAGTACCTTCAACTTTGTGCAAAATCACCACTTTCAAGTGACTGGGTCCAGCGGTTCATATGTTGTAAGAAAAGTAGGAATGTTACAAGCAGGAGGGAGAAGCAGCTTGTCTTCGGATGAGACTTGAGTAACTTGTTTCAAGGAATACTTGCTACCACTTAGTGTTTCCATGGAGCAGGAGTATCACTTTGTGCAACATCACCCCTTTGAAGGGAATGGAAGAAGTTCTGAGGCTCTTCCACGAAAATTTTTGAGGTTAGAAGCAAGAGGGTCTAGCAACTTGTGTAACAGTGTGAGTAGAGTGAAGTTTTCAAAGGAAGACCACCTGCCACTCACGGTTTGAAAGTGTGAGGAACTTCATTTTCGTGCAAAATTGCCTGTTTCAATGAAGGGCAGGATTACTGGGTGTCTGGTAGGAGAACCACACAGGTTACAGGAAAGATGCACTAGCACTTTGTTTAGCAGCTTCAATTGATTTAGCATTCAAAAGGAACACTGCCTATCTGTCAGGGTTTGACAGTGTGAGCATTTCCATCTTTGTGCCAATAGACCTTTCCACTGAATGGAACAGGCACTGTGTCTCTTGCAAGCCGATGTCAAGGTTTGCAGCAGGAGTTGCAAGCACATTGTTTCCCTGTGAGAGTTGAGTTAGCATGTGAAAGGAAAGCTTGCCAAATGAAAGCCTTTGACAATGGAAAATCATTCACTCCTTGAAAAATAACCGCTTCCGTCGAAATGGACAAACACTTGTAGCTCAGGTCAGGATGCAAAGTGTGAGAGGCAGGAAGATTTTGCAACTTGTCTCCCTACGAGAAGTGAGTTACCTGTTGAAAGGAATACTGACTACCCCTGAGTTTTTTCATGGGTGAGGAACATCACCTTTGGGCCAAATAGCTGCATTCAACTGAATGGCAGAAGAACAGTTTAGGATGTATGAAAACCATTCATTCCAGGAGCAAGAGGGTCTGGAATGTTGTTCAAGAGTGAGAATTGAGTGAGCTTTACAAAGGAATACTACTTGTCTCTCAGGGTTTTACAGTGTAAAGATTAGTACCTTTGTGCAAAATAGGCCTGTTGCAATGTAAGGAAGAAACACTGTTTCTCCTGTAAGAGAACCATAAGTGTTACAAGCCAGAGGGTCAAGCACCTTGTGAAGCATGGTGAATTGCGTTACCTGTTTAAGGGAACACTGCCTAACTGTCAGTGTTTTCAGGGGGAGGAACTTCAATGTTCTGCCAAATAGGCCTTTCAATTGAAAGGAGGCATACTGCAGCTCTTGTAAGACAATGATAAATGTTAGAAGCAAGAGGGTCTAGCACCCTGTTAAGCATTGTGAATTGAGTTACCTGTTTAAGGGAATACTGCCTAACTCTCAGTGTTTTTATGGGTGAGGAACCTCAAGTTTGTGCAAAATTACCCCTCTCAAGTCAAGGGAACCAACACTCCAACTCTTGGAAGAGAAGTAGGAATGTTAGAAACAGGAGGGTCAAGCACCTTGTTTCCCAAGGAAAAGTGACATACTTCTTTAAAGGAATAATGCCTACAACTCATTGTGTTCATGGGTGAGGAAAACCACCTTTGTGCAAAAGAACCCCCTTAAAGGGATTGGAAGAAGCACTGTCGAACTTGTGAGAGAATCATTAATGTTAGAAAGAGAAGGGTTTCCCACCTTGTTCAGCATTGTGAACTGAGTTAGCTGGAAAAAGGAATACTGCCTACCTCTCAGCGTTTTCATGGGTGAGGAACACAACTTTGGCAAAATATCCCATCCAAGCGAATGGGAGATTCCTGGTAGCTCTTGTAAGAGAGTCATGAATGTTTGAAGCAACAGGGCCTAGCAACTTGTTTAGCATTGTGAATTGACTTAGCTGTTTCAAGGAATACTGCCTACTTCTCAGGGGTTTCATGGGCTAGGAAGATCACCTTTGTGCAAAATGGCCTCTGTGAAGTGAATGGAGAAACTCTGTAGCTCTTGTAAGAAAACCATGAATGTTAGAAGGAAGAGGGTCAAACACCTTCTTCAGAGTTGTGAATAGAGTTAGTTGTTTCATGGAATACTACCTACCTCTCAGGGTTTTCAGGGATGAGCACTCCAGGTTTTTTCAAAATTGCCCCATTCCAGTGAATGCAAGATGCCCTGTAGGCCTTCTAAGAGAGATATGACTGTTAACAGGAAGAGGGCCTAGCACTCTGTTGAGGATTCTCAACTGAGTTAGCTGTTTAAGGACATACTGATATGTCTCAGTGTTTTTATGTGTGAGTACCTTCAACTTTGTGCAAAATCACCTCTTTCAAGTGACTGGGTCCAGCGGTTCATATGTTGTAAGAAAAGTAGGAATGTTACAAGCAGGAGGGAGAAGCAGCTTGTCTTCGGATGAGACTTGAGTAACTTGTTTCAAGGAATACTTGCTACCACTTAGTGTTTCCATGGAGCAGGAGTATCACTTTGTGCAACATCACCCCTTTGAAGGGAATGGAAGAAGTTCTGAGGCTCTTCTAAGAAAATTTTTGAGGTTAGAAGCAAGAGGGTCTAGCAACTTGTGTAACAGTGTGAGTAGAGTGAAGTTTTCAAAGGAAGACCACCTGCCACTCACGGTTTGAAAGTGTGAGGAACTTCATTTTCGTGCAAAATTGCCTGTTTCAATGAAGGGCAGGATTACTGGGTGTCTGGTAGGAGAACCACACAGGTTACAGGAAAGATGCACTAGCACTTTGTTTAGCAGCTTCAATTGATTTAGCATTCAAAAGGAACACTGCCTATCTGTCAGGGTTTGACAGTGTGAGCATTTCCATCTTTGTGCCAATAGACCTTTCCACTGAATGGAACAGGCACTGTGTCTCTTGCAAGCCGATGTCAAGGTTTGCAGCAGGAGTTGCAAGCACATTGTTTCCCTGTGAGAGTTGAGTTAGCATGTGAAAGGAAAGCTTGCCAAATGAAAGCCTTTGACAATGGAAAATCATTCACTCCTTGAAAAATAACCGCTTCCGGCGAAATGGACAAACACTTGTAGCTCAGGGCAGGATGCAAAGTGTGAGAGGCAGGAAGATTTTGCAACTTGTCTCCCTATGAGAAGTGAGTTACCTGTTGAAAGGAATACTGACTACCCCTGAGTTTTTTCATGGGTGAGGAACATCACCTTTGGGCCAAATAGCTGCATTCAACTGAATGGCAGAAGAACAGTTTAGGATGTATGAAAACCATTCATTCCAGGAGCAAGAGGGTCTGGAATATTGTTCAAGAGTGAGAATTGAGTGAGCTTTACAAAGGAATACTACTTGTCTCTCAGGGTTTTACAGTGTAAAGATTAGTACCTTTGTGCAAAATAGGCCTGTTGCAATGTAAGGAAGAAGCACTGTTTCTCCTGTAAGAGAACCATAAGTGTTACAAGCCAGAGGGTCAAGCACCTTGTGAAGCATGGTGAATTGCGTTACCTGTTTAAGGGAACACTGCCTAACTGTCAGTGTTTTCAGGGGGAGGAACTTCAATGTTCTGCCAAATAGGCCTTTCAATTGAAAGGAGGCATACTGCAGCTCTTGTAAGACAATGATAAATGTTAGAAGCAAGAGGGTCTAGCACCCTGTTAAGCATTGTGAATTGAGTTACCTGTTTAAGGGAATACTGCCTAACTCTCAGTGTTTTTATGGGTGAGGAACCTCAAGTTTGTGCAAAATTACCCCTCTCAAGTCAAGGGAACCAACACTCCAACTCTTGGAAGAGAAGTAGGAATGTTAGAAACAGGAGGGTCAAGCACCTTGTTTCCCAAGGAGAAGTGACATACTTCTTTAAAGGAATAATGCCTACAACTCATTGTGTTCATGGGTGAGGAAAACCACCTTTGTGCAAAATAACCCCCTTAAAGGGATTGGAAGAAGCACTGTCGAACTTGTGAGAGAATCATTAATGTTAGAAAGAGAAGGGTCTACCACCTTGTTCAGCATTGTGAACTGAGTTAGCTGGAAAAAGGAAAACTGCCTACCTCTCAGCGTTTTCATGGGTGAGTGCCTTCAACTATGTGCAAAATCACCTCTTTCAAGTGACTGGATCCAGCGGTGCATATGTTGTAAGAAAAGTAGGAATGTTACAAGCAGGAGGGAGAAGCAGCTTGTCTTCCGATAACTCTTGAGTAACTTGTTTCAAGGAATACTGCTTACCACTTAGTGTTTCCAGGGACGAGGAGTATCACCTTTGTGCAACATCACCCCTTCGAAGAGAATGGAAGAAGTTGTGAGGATCTTCTAAGAAAATTTTTGAGGTTAGAAGCAAGAGGGTCTAGCAACTTGTGTAACAGTGTGAGTAGAGTGAAGTTTTCAAAGGAAGACCACCTGCCACTCACGGTTTGAAAGTGTGAGGAACTTCATTTTCGTGCAAAATTGCCTGTTTCAATGAAGGGCAGGATTACTGGGTGTCTGGTAGGAGAACCACACAGGTTACAGGAAAGATGCACTAGCACTTTGTTTAGCAGCTTCAATTGATTTAGCATTCAAAAGGAACACTGCCTATCTGTCAGGGTTTTACAGTGTGAGCATTTCCATCTTTGTGCCAATAGACCTTTCCACTGAATGGAACAGGCACTGTGTCTCTTGCAAGCCGATGTCAAGGTTTGCAGCAGGAGTTGCAAGCACATAGTTTCCCTGTGAGAGTTGAGTTAGCATGTGAAAGGAAAGCTTGCCAAATGAAAGCCTTTGACAATGGAAAATCATTCACTCCTTGAAAAATAACCGCTTCCGGCGAAATGGACAAACACTTGTAGCTCAGGTCAGGATGCAAAGTGTGAGAGGCAGGAAGATTTTGCAACTTGTCTCCCTATGAGAAGTGAGTTACCTGTTGAAAGGAATACTGACTACCCCTGAGTTTTTTCATGGGTGAGGAACATCACCGTTGGGCCAAATAGCTGCATTCAACTGAATGGCAGAAGAACAGTTTAGGATGTATGAAAACCATTCATTCCAGGAGCAAGAGGGTCTGGAATGTTGTTCAAAAGTGAGAATTGAGTGAGGTTTACAAAGGAATACTACCTGTCTCTCAGGCTTTTACAGTGTAAAGATTAGCACCTTTGTGCAAAATAGGCCTGTTGCAATGTAAGGAAGAAGCACTGTTTCTCCTGTAAGAGAACCATAAGTGTTACAAGCCAGAGGGTCAAGCACCTTGTGAAGCATGGTGAATTGCGTTACCTGTTTAAGGGAACACTGCCTAACTGTCAGTGTTTTCAGGGGGAGGAACTTCAATGTTCTGCCAAATAGGCCTTTCAATTGAAAGGAGGCATACTGCAGCTCTTGTAAGACAATGATAAATGTTAGAAGCAAGAGGGTCTAGCACCCTGTTAAGCATTGTGAATTGAGTTACCTGTTTAAGGGAATACTGCCTAACTCTCAGTGTTTTTATGGGTGAGGAACCTCAAGTTTGTGCAAAATTACCCCTCTCAAGTCAAGGGAACCAACACTCCAACTCTTGGAAGAGAAGCAGGAATGTTAGAAACAGGAGGGTCAAGCACCTTGTTTCCCAAGGAGAAGTGACATACTTCTTTAAAGGAATAATGCCTACAACTCATTGTGTTCATGGGTGAGGAAAACCACCTTTGTGCAAAATAACCCCCTTAAAGGGATTGGAAGAAGCACTGTCGAACTTGTGAGAGAATCATTAATGTTAGAAAGAGAAGGGTCTACCACCTTGTTCAGCATTGTGAACTGAGTTAGCTGGAAAAAGGAATACTGCCCACCTCTCAGCGTTTTCATGGGTGAGGAACACAAGTTTGGCAAAATATCCCATCCAAGCGAATGGGAGATTCCTGGTAGCTCTTGTAAGAGAGTCATGAATGTTTGAAGCAACAGGGCCTAGCAACTTGTTTAGCATTGTGAATTGACTTAGCTGTTTCAAGGAATACTGCCTACTTCTCAGGGGTTTCATGGGCTAGGAAGATCACCTTTGTGCAAAATGGCCTCTGTGAAGTGAATGGAGAAACTCTGTAGCTCTTGTAAGAAAACCATGAATGTTAGAAGGAAGAGGGTCAAACACCTTCTTCAGAGTTGTGAATAGAGTTAGTTGTTTCATGGAATACTACCTACCTCTCAGGGTTTTCAGGGATGAGCACTCCAGGTTTTTTCAAAATTGCCCCATTCCAGTGAATGCAAGATGCCCTGTAGGCCTTCTAAGAGAGATATGACTGTTAACAGGAAGAGGGCCTAGCACTCTGTTGAGGATTCTCAACTGAGTTAGCTGTTTAAGGACATACTGATATGTCTCAGTGTTTTTATGTGTGAGTACCTTCAACTTTGTGCAAAATCACCACTTTCAAGTGACTGGGTCCAGCGGTTCATATGTTGTAAGAAAAGTAGGAATGTTACAAGCAGGAGGGAGAAGCAGCTTGTCTTCGGATGAGACTTGAGTAACTTGTTTCAAGGAATACTTGCTACCACTTAGTGTTTCCATGGAGCAGGAGTATCACTTTGTGCAACATCACCCCTTTGAAGGGAATGGAAGAAGTTCTGAGGCTCTTCCACGAAAATTTTTGAGGTTAGAAGCAAGAGGGTCTAGCAACTTGTGTAACAGTGTGAGTAGAGTGAAGTTTTCAAAGGAAGACCACCTGCCACTCACGGTTTGAAAGTGTGAGGAACTTCATTTTCGTGCAAAATTGCCTGTTTCAATGAAGGGCAGGATTACTGGGTGTCTGGTAGGACAACCACACAGGTTACAGGAAAGATGCACTAGCACTTTGTTTAGCAGCTTCAATTGATTTAGCATTCAAAAGAAACACTGCCTATCTGTCAGGGTTTGACAGTGTGAGCATTTCCATCTTTGTGCCAATAGACCTTTCCACTGAATGGAACAGGCACTGTGTCTCTTGCAAGCCGATGTCAAGGTTTGCAGCAGGAGTTGCAAGCACATTGTTTCCCTGTGAGAGTTGAGTTAGCATGTGAAAGGAAAGCTTGCCAAATGAAAGCCTTTGACAATGGAAAATCATTCACTCCTTGAAAAATAACCGCTTCCGTCGAAATGGACAAACACTTGTAGCTCAGGTCAGGATGCAAAGTGTGAGAGGCAGGAAGATTTTGCAACTTGTCTCCCTACGAGAAGTGAGTTACCTGTTGAAAGGAATACTGACTACCCCTGAGTTTTTTCATGGGTGAGGAACATCACCTTTGGGCCAAATAGCTGCATTCAACTGAATGGCAGAAGAACAGTTTAGGATGTATGAAAACCATTCATTCCAGGAGCAAGAGGGTCTGGAATGTTGTTCAAGAGTGAGAATTGAGTGAGCTTTACAAAGGAATACTACTTGTCTCTCAGGGTTTTACAGTGTAAAGATTAGTACCTTTGTGCAAAATAGGCCTGTTGCAATGTAAGAAAGAAGCACTGTTTCTCCTGTAAGAGAACCATAAGTGTTACAAGCCAGAGGGTCAAGCACCTTGTGAAGCATGGTGAATTGCGTTACCTGTTTAAGGGAACACTGCCTAACTGTCAGTGTTTTCAGGGGGAGGAACTTCAATGTTCTGCCAAATAGGCCTTTCAATTGAAAGGAGGCATACTGCAGCTCTTGTAAGACAATGATAAATGTTAGAAGCAAGAGGGTCTAGCACCCTGTTAAGCATTGTGAATTGAGTTACCTGTTTAAGGGAATACTGCCTAACTCTCAGTGTTTTTATGGGTGAGGAACCTCAAGTTTGTGCAAAATTACCCCTCTCAAGTCAAGGGAACCAACACTCCAACTCTTGGAAGAGAAGTAGGAATGTTAGAAACAGGAGGGTCAAGCACCTTGTTTCCCAAGGAGAAGTGACATACTTCTTTAAAGGAATAATGCCTACAACTCATTGTGTTCATGGGTGAGGAAAACCACCTTTGTGCAAAAGAACCCCCTTAAAGGGATTGGAAGAAGCACTGTCGAACTTGTGAGAGAATCATTAATGTTAGAAAGAGAAGGGTTTCCCACCTTGTTCAGCATTGTGAACTGAGTTAGCTGGAAAAAGGAATACTGCCTACCTCTCAGCGTTTTCATGGGTGAGTGCCTTCAACTATGTGCAAAATCACCTCTTTCAAGCGACTGGGTCCAGCGGTTCATATGTTGTAAGAAAAGTAGGAATGTTACAAGCAGGAGGGAGAAGCAGCTTGTCTTCGGATGAGACTTGAGTAACTTCTTTCAAGGAATACTTGCTACCACTTAGTGTTTCCATGGAGCAGGAGTATCACTTTGTGCAACATCACCCCTTTGAAGGGAATGGAAGAAGTTCTGAGGCTCTTCTAAGAAAATTTTTGAGGTTAGAAGCAAGAGGGTCTAGCAACTTGTGTAACAGTGTGAGTAGAGTGAAGTTTTCAAAGGAAGACCACCTGCCACTCACGGTTTGAAAGTGTGAGGAACTTCATTTTGGTGCAAAATTGCCTGTTTCCATGAAGGGAAGGATTACAGGGTGTCTGATAGGATAATCACAAAAGTTACAGGAAAGATACGCTAGCACTTTGTTTAGCAGCTTCAATTGATTTAGCATTCAAAAGGAACACTGCCTATCTGTCAGGGTTTGACAGTGTGAGCATTTCCATCTTTGTGCCAATAGACCTTTATACTGAATGGAACAGGCACTGTGTCTCTTGCAAGCCGATGTCAAGGTTTGCAGCAGGAATTGCAAGCACATTGTTTCCCTGTGAGAGTTGAGTTAGCATGTGAAAGGAAAGCTTGCCAAATGAAAGCCTTTGACAATGGAAAATCATTAACTCCTTGAAAAATAACCGCTTCCAGCGAAATGGACAAACACTTGTAGCTCAGGGCAGGATGCAAAGTGTGATAGGAAGGAAGATTTTGCAACTTGTCTCTCTATGAGAAGTGAGTTACCTGTTGAAAGGAATACTGACTACCCCTGAGTTTTTTCATGGGTGAGGAACATCACCGTTGGGCCAAATAGCTGCATTCAACTGAATGGCAGAAGAACAGTTTAGGATGTATGAAAACCATTCATTCCAGGAGCAAGAGGGTCTGGAATGTTGTTCAAGAGTGAGAATTGAGTGAGCTTTACAAAGGAATACTACCTGTCTCTCAGGCCTTAACAGTGTAAAGATTAGCACTTTTGTGCAAAATAGGCCTGTTGCAATGTAAGGAAGAAGCACTGTTTCTCCTGTAAGAGAACCATAAGTGTTACAAGCCAGAGGGTCAAGCACCTTGTGAAGCATGGTGAATTGAGTTACCTGTTTAAGGGAACACTGCCTAACTGTCAGTGTTTTCAGGGGGAGGAACTTCAATGTTCTGCCAAATAGGCCTTTCAATTGAAAGGAGGCATACTGCAGCTCTTGTAAGACAATGATAAATGTTAGAAGCAAGAGGGTCTAGCACCCTGTTAAGCATTGTGAATTGAGTTACCTGTTTAAGGGAATACTGCCTAACTGTCAGTGTTTTTATGGGTGAGGAACCTCAAGTTTCTGCAAAATTACCCCTCTCAAGTCAAGGGAACCAACACTCCAACTCTTGGAAGAGAAGTAGGAATGTTAGAAACAGGAGGGTCAAGCACCTTATTTCCCAAGGAGAATTCGCATACTTCTTTAAAGCCATAATGCCTACAACTCTGTGTGTTCATGGGTGAGGAATACCACCTTTGTGCAAAATAACCCCCTTAAAGTGATTGGGAGAAGCACTGTCGAACTTGTGAGAGAATCATTAATGTTAGAAAGAGAAGGGTTTCCCACCTTGTTCAGCATTGTGAACTGAGTTAGCTGGAAAAAGGAATACTGCCTACCTCTCAGCGTTTTCATGGGTGAGTGCCTTCAACTATGTGCAAAATCACCACTTTCAAGTGACTGGGTCCAGCGGTTCATATGTTGTAAGAAAAGTAGGAATGTTACAAGCAGGAGGGAGAAGCAGCTTGTCTTCGGATGAGACTTGAGTAACTTCTTTCAAGGAATACTTGCTACCACTTAGTGTTTCCATGGAGCAGGAGTATCACTTTGTGCAACATCACCCCTTTGAAGGGAATGGAAGAAGTTCTGAGGCTCTTCTAAGAAAATTTTTGAGGTTAGAAGCAAGAGGGTCTAGCAACTTGTGTAACAGTGTGAGTAGAGTGAAGTTTTCAAAGGAAGACCACCTGCCACTCACGGTTTGAAAGTGTGAGGAACTTCATTTTGGTGCAAAATTGCCTGTTTCCATGAAGGGAAGGATTACAGGGTGTCTGATAGGATAATCACAAAAGTTACAGGAAAGATACGCTAGCACTTTGTTTAGCAGCTTCAATTGATTTAGCATTCAAAAGGAACACTGCCTATCTGTCAGGGTTTGACAGTGTGAGCATTTCCATCTTTGTGCCAATAGACCTTTATACTGAATGGAACAGGCACTGTGTCTCTTGCAAGCCGATGTCAAGGTTTGCAGCAGGAGTTGCAAGCACATTGTTTCCCTGTGAGAGTTGAGTTAGCATGTGAAAGGAAAGCTTGCCAAATGAAAGCCTTTGACAATGGAAAATCATTAACTCCTTGAAAAATAACCGCTTCCAGCGAAATGGACAAACACTTGTAGCTCAGGGCAGGATGCAAAGTGTGATAGGAAGGAAGATTTTGCAACTTGTCTCCCTATGAGAAGTGAGTTACCTGTTGAAAGGAATACTGACTACCCCTGAGTTTTTTCATGGGTGAGGAACATCACCGTTGGGCCAAATAGCTGCATTCAACTGAATGGCAGAAGAACAGTTTAGGATGTATGAAAACCATTCATTCCAGGAGCAAGAGGGTCTGGAATGTTGTTCAAGAGTGAGAATTGAGTGAGCTTTACAAAGGAATACTACCTGTCTCTCAGGCCTTAACAGTGTAAAGATTAGCACTTTTGTGCAAAATAGGCCTGTTGCAATGTAAGGAAGAAGCACTGTTTCTCCTGTAAGAGAACCATAAGTGTTACAAGCCAGAGGGTCAAGCACCTTGTGAAGCATGGTGAATTGAGTTACCTGTTTAAGGGAACACTGCCTAACTGTCAGTGTTTTCAGGGGGAGGAACTTCAATGTTCTGCCAAATAGGCCTTTCAATTGAAAGGAGGCATACTGCAGCTCTTGTAAGACAATGATAAATGTTAGAAGCAAGAGGGTCTAGCACCCTGTTAAGCATTGTGAATTGAGTTACCTGTTTAAGGGAATACTGCCTAACTGTCAGTGTTTTTATGGGTGAGGAACCTCAAGTTTCTCAAAATTACCCCTCTCAAGTCAAGGGAACCAACACTCCAACTCTTGGAAGAGAAGTAGGAATGTTAGAAACAGGAGGGTCAAGCACCTTATTTCCCAAGGAGAATTGACATACTTCTTTAAAGCAATAATGCCTACAACTCATTGTGTTCATGGGTGAGGAAAACCACCTTTGTGCAAAATAACCCCCTTAAAGGGATTGGAAGAAGCACTGTCGAACTTGTGAGAGAATCATTAATGTTAGAAAGAGAAGGGTCTACCACCTTGTTCAGCATTGTGAACTGAGTTAGCTGGAAAAAGGAATACTGCCCACCTCTCAGCGTTTTCATGGGTGAGGAACACAAGTTTGGCAAAATATCCCATCCAAGCGAATGGGAGATTCCTGGTAGCTCTTGTAAGAGAGTCATGAATGTTTGAAGCAACAGGGCCTAGCAACTTGTTTAGCATTGTGAATTGACTTAGCTGTTTCAAGGAATACTGCCTACTTCTCAGGGGTTTCATGGGCTAGGAAGATCACCTTTGTGCAAAATGGCCTCTGTGAAGTGAATGGAGAAACTCTGTAGCTCTTGTAAGAAAACCATGAATGTTAGAAGGAAGAGGGTCAAACACCTTCTTCAGAGTTGTGAATAGAGTTAGTTGTTTCATGGAATACTACCTACCTCTCAGGGTTTTCAGGGATGAGCACTCCAGGTTTTTTCAAAATTGCCCCATTCCAGTGAATGCAAGATGCCCTGTAGGCCTTCTAAGAGAGATATGACTGTTAACAGGAAGAGGGCCTAGCACTCTGTTGAGGATTCTCAACTGAGTTAGCTGTTTAAGGACATACTGATATGTCTCAGTGTTTTTATGTGTGAGTACCTTCAACTTTGTGCAAAATCACCTCTTTCAAGTGACTGGGTCCAGCGGTTCATATGTTGTAAGAAAAGTAGGAATGTTACAAGCAGGAGGGAGAAGCAGCTTGTCTTCGGATGAGACTTGAGTAACTTGTTTCAAGGAATACTTGCTACCACTTAGTGTTTCCATGGAGCAGGAGTATCACTTTGTGCAACATCACCCCTTTGAAGGGAATGGAAGAAGTTCTGAGGCTCTTCTAAGAAAATTTTTGAGGTTAGAAGCAAGAGGGTCTAGCAACTTGTGTAACAGTGTGAGTAGAGTGAAGTTTTCAAAGGAAGACCACCTGCCACTCACGGTTTGAAAGTGTGAGGAACTTCATTTTCGTGCAAAATTGCCTGTTTCAATGAAGGGCAGGATTACTGGGTGTCTGGTAGGAGAACCACACAGGTTACAGGAAAGATGCACTAGCACTTTGTTTAGCAGCTTCAATTGATTTAGCATTCAAAAGGAACACTGCCTATCTGTCACGGTTTGACAGTGTGAGCATTTCCATCTTTGTGCCAATAGACCTTTCCACTGAATGGAACAGGCACTGTGTCTCTTGCAAGCCGATGTCAAGGTTTGCAGCAGGAGTTGCAAGCACATTGTTTCCCTGTGAGAGTTGAGTTAGCATGTGAAAGGAAAGCTTGCCAAATGAAAGCCTTTGACAATGGAAAATCATTCACTCCTTGAAAAATAACCGCTTCCGGCGAAATGGACAAACACTTGTAGCTCAGGGCAGGATGCAAAGTGTGAGAGGCAGGAAGATTTTGCAACTTGTCTCCCTATGAGAAGTGAGTTACCTGTTGAAAGGAATACTGACTACCCCTGAGTTTTTTCATGGGTGAGGAACATCACCTTTGGGCCAAATAGCTGCATTCAACTGAATGGCAGAAGAACAGTTTAGGATGTATGAAAACCATTCATTCCAGGAGCAAGAGGGTCTGGAATATTGTTCAAGAGTGAGAATTGAGTGAGCTTTACAAAGGAATACTACTTGTCTCTCAGGGTTTTACAGTGTAAAGATTAGTACCTTTGTGCAAAATAGGCCTGTTGCAATGTAAGGAAGAAGCACTGTTTCTCCTGTAAGAGAACCATAAGTGTTACAAGCCAGAGGGTCAAGCACCTTGTGAAGCATGGTGAATTGCGTTACCTGTTTAAGGGAACACTGCCTAACTGTCAGTGTTTTCAGGGGGAGGAACTTCAATGTTCTGCCAAATAGGCCTTTCAATTGAAAGGAGGCATACTGCAGCTCTTGTAAGACAATGATAAATGTTAGAAGCAAGAGGGTCTAGCACCCTGTTAAGCATTGTGAATTGAGTTACCTGTTTAAGGGAATACTGCCTAACTCTCAGTGTTTTTATGGGTGAGGAACCTCAAGTTTGTGCAAAATTACCCCTCTCAAGTCAAGGGAACCAACACTCCAACTCTTGGAAGAGAAGTAGGAATGTTAGAAACAGGAGGGTCAAGCACCTTGTTTCCCAAGGAGAAGTGACATACTTCTTTAAAGGAATAATGCCTACAACTCATTGTGTTCATGGGTGAGGAAAACCACCTTTGTGCAAAATAACCCCCTTAAAGGGATTGGAAGAAGCACTGTCGAACTTGTGAGAGAATCATTAATGTTAGAAAGAGAAGGGTCTACCACCTTGTTCAGCATTGTGAACTGAGTTAGCTGGAAAAAGGAAAACTGCCTACCTCTCAGCGTTTTCATGGGTGAGTGCCTTCAACTATGTGCAAAATCACCTCTTTCAAGTGACTGGATCCAGCGGTGCATATGTTGTAAGAAAAGTAGGAATGTTACAAGCAGGAGGGAGAAGCAGCTTGTCTTCCGATAACTCTTGAGTAACTTGTTTCAAGGAATACTGCTTACCACTTAGTGTTTCCAGGGACGAGGAGTATCACCTTTGTGCAACATCACCCCTTCGAAGAGAATGGAAGAAGTTGTGAGGATCTTCTAAGAAAATTTTTGAGGTTAGAAGCAAGAGGGTCTAGCAACTTGTGTAACAGTGTGAGTAGAGTGAAGTTTTCAAAGGAAGACCACCTGCCACTCACGGTTTGAAAGTGTGAGGAACTTCATTTTGGTGCAAAATTGCCTGTTTCCATGAAGGGAAGGATTACAGGGTGTCTGATAGGATAATCACAAAAGTTACAGGAAAGATACGCTAGCACTTTGTTTAGCAGCTTCAATTGATTTAGCATTCAAAAGGAACACTGCCTATCTGTCAGGGTTTGACAGTGTGAGCATTTCCGTCTTTGTGCCAATAGACCTTTATACTGAATGGAACAGGCACTGTGTCTCTTGCAAGCCGAAGTCAAGGTTTGCAGCAGGAGTTGCAAGCACATTGTTTCCCTGTGAGAGTTGAGTTAGCATGTGAAAGGAAAGCTTGCCAAATGAAAGCCTTTGACAATGGAAAATCATTCACTCCTTGAAAAATAACCGCTTCCAGCGAAATGGACAAACACTTGTAGCTCAGGGCAGGATGCAAAGTGTGAGAGGCAGGAAGATTTTGCAACTTGTCTCTCTATGAGAAGTGAGTTACCTGTTGAAAGGAATACTGACTACCCCTGAGTTTTTTCATGGGTGAGGAACATCACCGTTGGGCCAAATAGCTGCATTCAACTGAATGGCAGAAGAACAGTTTAGGATGTATGAAAACCATTCATTCCAGGAGCAAGAGGGTCTGGAATGTTGTTCAAAAGTGAGAATTGAGTGAGGTTTACAAAGGAATACTACCTGTCTCTCAGGCCTTTACAGTGTAAAGATTAGCACCTTTGTGCAAAATAGGCCTGTTGCAATGTAAGGAAGAAGCACTGTTTCTCCTGTAAGAGAACCATAAGTGTTACAAGCCAGAGGGTCAAGCACCTTGTGAAGCATGGTGAATTGAGTTACCTGTTTAAGGGAACACTGCCTAACTGTCAGTGTTTTCAGGGGGAGGAACTTCAATGTTCTGCCAAATAGGCCTTTCAAGTAAAAGGAGAAATACTGCAGCTCTTGTATGACAATGATTAATGTTAGAAGGAAGAGGGTCTAGCACCCTGTTAAGCATTGTGAATTGAGTTACCTGTTTAAGGGAATACTGCCTAACTCTCAGTGTTTTTATGGGTGAGGAACCTCAAGTTTGTGCAAAATTACCTCTTTCAAGTCAAGGGAACCGACACTCCAACTCTTGCAAGAGAAGTAGGAATGTTAGAAACAGGAGGGTCAAGCACCTTATTTCCCAAGGATAATTGACATACTTCTTTAAAGGAAAAATGCTTACAACTCAGTGAATTCATGGGTGAGGAATACCACCTTTCTGCAAAATAACCCCCTTAAATCGAATGGAAGAATCACTGTCGAACTTGTGAGAGAATCATTAATGTTAGAAAGAGAGGGGTCTACCACCTTGTTCAGCATTGTGAACTGAGTTAGCTGGGTAAAGGAATACTGCCTATCTCTCAGCGTTTTCATGTGTGAGTGCCTTCAACTATGTGCAAAATCACCTCTTTCAAGTGACTGGATCCAGCGGTGCATATGTTGTAAGAAAAGTAGGAATGTTACAAGCAGGAGGGTGAAGCAGCTTGTCTTCCGATAAGTCTTGAGTAACTTGTTTCAAGGAATACTGCTTACCACTTAGTGTTTCCAGGGACGAGGAGTATCACCTTTGTACAACATCACCCCTTTGAAGAGAATGGAAGAAGTTGTGAGGATCTTCTAAGAAAATTTGTGAGGTTAGAAGCAAGAGGGTCTAACAACTTGTGTAACAGTGTGAGTAGAGTGAAGTTTTCAAAGGAAGACCACCTGCCACTCACGGTTTGAAAGTGTGAGGAACTTCATTTTCGTGCAAAATTGCCTGTTTCAATGAAGGGCAGGATTACTGGGTGTCTGGTAGGAGAACCACACAGGTTACAGGAAAGATGCACTAGCACTTTGTTTAGCAGCTTCAATTGATTTAGCATTCAAAAGGAACACTGCCTATCTGTCAGGGTTTGACAGTGTGAGCATTTCCATCTTTGTGCCAATAGACCTTTCCACTGAATGGAACAGGCACTGTGTCTCTTGCAAGCCGATGTCAAGGTTTGCTAGAGGAGTTGCAAGCACATTGTTTCCCTGTGAGAGTTGAGTTAGCATGTGAAAGGAAAGCTTGCCAAATGAAAGCCTTTGACAATGGAAAATCACTCACTCCTTGAAAAATAACCGCTTCCGGCGAAATGGACAAACACTTGTAGCTCAGGTCAGGATGCAAAGTGTGAGAGGCAGGAAGATTTTACAACTTGTCTCCCAATGAGAAGTGAAGTGAAAGGAATACTGACTACCCCTGAGTTTTTTCATGGGTGAGGAACATCACCGTTGGGCCAAATAGCTGCATTCAACTGAATGGCAGAAGAACAGTTTAGGATGTATGAAAACCATTCATTCCAGGAGCAAGAGGGTCTGGAATGTTGTTTAAAAGTGAGAATTGAGTGAGCTTTACAAAGGAATACTACCTGTCTCTCAGGCTTTTACAGTGTAAAGATTAGCACCTTTGTGCAAAATAGGCCTGTTGCAATGTAAGGAAGAAGCACTGTTTCTCCTGTAAGAGAACCATAAGTGTTACAAGCCAGAGGGTCAAGCACCTTGTGAAGCATGGTGAATTGCGTTACCTGTTTAATGGAACACTGCCTAACTGTCAGTGTTTTCAGGGGGAGGAACTTCAATGTTCTGCCAAATAGGCCTTTCAATTGAAAGGAGGCATACTGCAGCTCTTGTAAGACAATGATAAATGTTAGAAGCAAGAGGGTCTAGCACCCTGTTAAGCATTGTGAATTGAGTTACCTGTTTAAGGGAATACTGCCTAACTCTCAGTGTTTTTATGGGTGAGGAACCTCAAGTTTGTGCAAAATTACCCCTCTCAAGTCAAGGGAACCAACACTCCAACTCTTGGAAGAGAAGTAGGAATGTTAGAAACAGGAGGGTCAAGCACCTTGTTTCCCAAGGAGAAGTGACATACTTCTTTAAAGGAATAATGCCTACAACTCATTGTGTTCATGGGTGAGGAAAACCACCTTTGTGCAAAATAACTCCCTTAAAGGGATTGGAAGAAGCACTGTCGAACTTGTGAGATAATCACTAATGTTAGAAAGAGAAGGGTCTACCACCTTGTTCAGCATTGTGAACTGAGTTAGCTGGAAAAAGGAAAACTGCCCACCTCTCAGCGTTTTCATGGGTGAGTGCCTTCAACTATGTGCAAAATCACCTCTTTCAAGTGACTGGATCCAGCGGTGCATATGTTGTAAGAAAAGTAGGAATGTTACAAGCAGGAGGGAGAAGCAGCTTGTCTTCCGATAACTCTTGAGTAACTTGTTTCAAGGAATACTGCTTACCACTTAGTGTTTCCAGGGACGAGGAGTATCACCTTTGTGCAACATCACCCCTTCGAAGAGAATGGAAGAAGTTGTGAGGATCTTCTAAGAAAATTTTTGAGGTTAGAAGCAAGAGGGTCTAGCAACTTGTGTAACAGTGTGAGTAGAGTGAAGTTTTCAAAGGAAGACCACCTGCCACTCACGGTTTGAAAGTGTGAGGAACTTCATTTTCGTGCAAAATTGCCTGTTTCAATGAAGGGCAGGATTACTGGGTGTCTGGTAGGAGAACCACACAGGTTACAGGAAAGATGCACTAGCACTTTGTTTAGCAGCTTCAATTGATTTAGCATTCAAAAGGAACACTGCCTATCTGTCAGGGTTTTACAGTGTGAGCATTTCCATCTTTGTGCCAATAGACCTTTCCACTGAATGGAACAGGCACTGTGTCTCTTGCAAGCCGATGTCAAGGTTTGCAGCAGGAGTTGCAAGCACATAGTTTCCCTGTGAGAGTTGAGTTAGCATGTGAAAGGAAAGCTTGCCAAATGAAAGCCTTTGACAATGGAAAATCATTCACTCCTTGAAAAATAACCGCTTCCGGCGAAATGGACAAACACTTGTAGCTCAGGTCAGGATGCAAAGTGTGAGATGCAGGAAGATTTTGCAACTTGTCTCCCTATGAGAAGTGAGTTACCTGTTGAAAGGAATACTGACTACCCCTGAGTTTTTTCATGGGTGAGGAACATCACCGTTGGGCCAAATAGCTGCATTCAACTGAATGGCAGAAGAACAGTTTAGGATGTATGAAAACCATTCATTCCAGGAGCAAGAGGGTCTGGAATGTTGTTCAAAAGTGAGAATTGAGTGAGGTTTACAAAGGAATACTACCTGTCTCTCAGGCTTTTACAGTGTAAAGATTAGCACCTTTGTGCAAAATAGGCCTGTTGCAATGTAAGGAAGAAGCACTGTTTCTCCTGTAAGAGAACCATAAGTGTTACAAGCCAGAGGGTCAAGCACCTTGTGAAGCATGGTGAATTGCGTTACCTGTTTAAGGGAACACTGCCTAACTGTCAGTGTTTTCAGGGGGAGGAACTTCAATGTTCTGCCAAATAGGCCTTTCAATTGAAAGGAGGCATACTGCAGCTCTTGTAAGACAATGATAAATGTTAGAAGCAAGAGGGTCTAGCACCCTGTTAAGCATTGTGAATTGAGTTACCTGTTTAAGGGAATACTGCCTAACTCTCAGTGTTTTTATGGGTGAGGAACCTCAAGTTTGTGCAAAATTACCCCTCTCAAGTCAAGCGAACCAACACTCCAACTCTTGGAAGAGAAGTAGGAATGTTAGAAACAGGAGGGTCAAGCACCTTGTTTCCCAAGGAGAAGTGACATACTTCTTTAAAGGAATAATGCCTACAACTCATTGTGTTCATGGGTGAGGAAAACCACCTTTGTGCAAAATAACCCCCTTAAAGGGATTGGAAGAAGCACTGTCGAACTTGTGAGAGAATCATTAATGTTAGAAAGAGAAGGGTCTACCACCTTGTTCAGCATTGTGAACTGAGTTAGCTGGAAAAAGGAATACTGCCCACCTCTCAGCGTTTTCATGGGTGAGGAACACAAGTTTGGCAAAATATCCCATCCAAGCGAATGGGAGATTCCTGGTAGCTCTTGTAAGAGAGTCATGAATGTTTGAAGCAACAGGGCCTAGCAACTTGTTTAGCATTGTGAATTGACTTAGCTGTTTCAAGGAATACTGCCTACTTCTCAGGGGTTTCATGGGCTAGGAAGATCACCTTTGTGCAAAATGGCCTCTGTGAAGTGAATGGATAAACTCTGTAGCTCTTGTAAGAAAACCATGAATGTTAGAAGGAAGAGGGTCAAACACCTTCTTCCGAGTTGTGAATAGAGTTAGTTGTTTCATGGAATACTACCTACCTCTCAGGGTTTTCAGGGATGAGCACTGCAGGTTTTTTCAAAATTGCCCCATTCCAGTGAATGCAAGATGCCCTGTAGGCCTTCTAAGAGAGATATGACTGTTAACAGGAAGAGGGCCTAGCACTCTGTTGAGGATTCTCAACTGAGTTAGCTGTTTAAGGACATACTGATATGTCTCAGTGTTTTTATGTGTGAGTACCTTCAACTTTGTGCAAAATCACCACTTTCAAGTGACTGGATCCAGCGGTTCATATGTTGTAAGAAAAGTAGGAATGTTACAAGCAGGAGGGAGAAGCAGCTTGTCTTCGGATGAGACTTGAGTAACTTGTTTCAAGGAATACTTGCTACCACTTAGTGTTTCCATGGAGCAGGAGTATCACTTTGTGCAACATCACCCCTTTGAAGGGAATGGAAGAAGTTCTGAGGCTCTTCCACGAAAATTTTTGAGGTTAGAAGCAAGAGGGTCTAGCAACTTGTGTAACAGTGTGAGTAGAGTGAAGTTTTCAAAGGAAGACCACCTGCCACTCACGGTTTGAAAGTGTGAGGAACTTCATTTTCGTGCAAAATTGCCTGTTTCAATGAAGGGCAGGATTACTGGGTGTCTGGTAGGAGAACCACACAGGTTACAGGAAAGATGCACTAGCACTTTGTTTAGCAGCTTCAATTGATTTAGCATTCAAAAGGAACACTGCCTATCTGTCAGGGTTTGACAGTGTGAGCATTTCCATCTTTGTGCCAATAGACCTTTCCACTGAATGGAACAGGCACTGTGTCTCTTGCAAGCCGATGTCAAGGTTTGCAGCAGGAGTTGCAAGCACATTGTTTCCCTGTGAGAGTTGAGTTAGCATGTGAAAGGAAAGCTTGCCAAATGAAAGCCTTTGACAATGGAAAATCATTCACTCCTTGAAAAATAACCGCTTCCGGCGAAATGGACAAACACTTGTAGCTCAGGTCAGGATGCAAAGTGTGAGAGGCAGGAAGATTTTGCAACTTGTCTCCCTACGAGAAGTGAGTTACCTGTTGAAAGGAATACTGACTACCCCTGAGTTTTTTCATGGGTGAGGACCATCACCGTTGGGCCAAATAGCTGCATTCAACTGAATGGCAGAAGAACAGTTTAGGATGTATGAAAACCATTCATTCCATGAGCAAGAGGGTCTGGAATGTTGTTCAAAAGTGAGAATTGAGTGAGCTTTACAAAGGAATACTACTTGTCTCTCAGGGTTTTACAGTGTAAAGATTAGTACCTTTGTGCAAAATAGGCCTGTTGCAATGTAAGGAAGAAGCACTGTTTCTCCTGTAAGAGAACCATAAGTGTTACAAGCCAGAGGGTCAAGCACCTTGTGAAGCATGGTGAATTGCGTTACCTGTTTAAGGGAACACTGCCTAACTGTCAGTGTTTTCAGGGGGAGGAACTTCAATGTTCTGCCAAATAGGCCTTTCAATTGAAAGGAGGCATACTGCAGCTCTTGTAAGACAATGATAAATGTTAGAAGCAAGAGGGTCTAGCACCCTGTTAAGCATTGTGAATTGAGTTACCTGTTTAAGGGAATACTGCCTAACTCTCAGTGTTTTTATGGGTGAGGAACCTCAAGTTTGTGCAAAATTACCCCTCTCAAGTCAAGGGAACCAACACTCCAACTCTTGGAAGAGAAGTAGGAATGTTAGAAACAGGAGGGTCAAGCACCTTGTTTCCCAAGGAAAAGTGACATACTTCTTTAAAGGAATAATGCCTACAACTCATTGTGTTCATGGGTGAGGAAAACCACCTTTGTGCAAAATAACCCCCTTAAAGGGATTGGAAGAAGCACTGTCGAACTTGTGAGAGAATCATTAATGTTAGAAAGAGAAGGGTTTCCCACCTTGTTCAGCATTGTGAACTGAGTTAGCTGGAAAAAGGAAAACTGCCTACCTCTCAGCGTTTTCATGGGTGAGTGCCTTCAACTATGTGCAAAATCACCTCTTTCAAGTGACTGGATCCAGCGGTGCATATGTTGTAAGAAAAGTAGGAATGTTACAAGCAGGAAGGAGAAGCAGCTTGTCTTCCGATAACTCTTGAGTAACTTGTTTCAAGGAATACTGCTTACCACTTAGTGTTTCCAGGGACGAGGAGTATCACCTTTGTGCAACATCACCCCTTCGAAGAGAATGGAAGAAGTTGTGAGGATCTTCTAAGAAAATTTTTGAGGTTAGAAGCAAGAGGGTCTAGCAACTTGTGTAACAGTGTGAGTAGAGTGAAGTTTTCAAAGGAAGACCACCTGCCACTCACGGTTTGAAAGTGTGAGGAACTTCATTTTCGTGCAAAATTGCCTGTTTCAATGAAGGGCAGGATTACTGGGTGTCTGGTAGGACAACCACACAGGTTACAAGAAAGATGCACTAGCACTTTGTTTAGCAGCTTCAATTGATTTAGCATTCAAAAGGAACACTGCCTATCTGTCACGGTTTGACAGTGTGAGCATTTCCATCTTTGTGCCAATAGACCTTTCCACTGAATGGAACAGGCACTGTGTCTCTTGCAAGCCGATGTCAAGGTTTGCAGCAGGAGTTGCAAGCACATAGTTTCCCTGTGAGAGTTGAGTTAGCATGTGAAAGGAAAGCTTGCCAAATGAAAGCCTTTGACAATGGAAAATCATTCACTCCTTGAAAAATAACCGCTTCCGGCGAAATGGACAAACACTTGTAGCTCAGGTCAGGATGCAAAGTGTGAGAGGCAGGAAGATTTTGCAACTTGTCTCCCTACGAGAAGTGAGTTACCTGTTGAAAGGAATACTGACTACCCCTGAGTTTTTTCATGGGTGAGGAACATCACCGTTGGGCCAAATAGCTGCATTCAACTGAATGGCAGAAGAACAGTTTAGGATGTATGAAAACCATTCATTCCAGGAGCAAGAGGGTCTGGAATGTTGTTCAAAAGTGAGAATTGAGTGAGGTTTACAAAGGAATACTACCTGTCTCTCAGGCTTTTACAGTGTAAAGATTAGCACCTTTGTGCAAAATAGGCCTGTTGCAATGTAAGGAAGAAGCACTGTTTCTCCTGTAAGAGAACCATAAGTGTTACAACCCAGAGGGTCAAGCACCTTGTGAAGCATGGTGAATTGCGTTACCTGTTTAAGGGAACACTGCCTGACTGTCAGTGTTTTCAGGGGGAGGAACTTCAATGTTCTGCCAAATAGGCCTTTCAATTGAAAGGAGGCATACTGCAGCTCTTGTAAGACAATGATAAATGTTAGAAGCAAGAGGGTCTAGCACCCTGTTAAGCATTGTGAATTGAGTTACCTGTTTAAGGGAATACTGCCTAACTCTCAGTGTTTTTATGGGTGAGGAACCTCAAGTTTGTGCAAAATTACCCCTCTCAAGTCAAGCTAACCAACACTCCAACTCTTGGAAGAGAAGTAGGAATGTTAGAAACAGGAGGGTCAAGCACCTTGTTTCCCAAGGAGAAGTGACATACTTCTTTAAAGGAATAATGCCTACAACTCATTGTGTTCATGGGTGAGGAAAACCACCTTTGTGCAAAATAACCCCCTTAAAGGGATTGGAAGAAGCACTGTCGAACTTGTGAGAGAATCATTAATGTTAGAAAGAGAAGGGTCTACCACCTTGTTCAGCATTGTGAACTGAGTTAGCTGGAAAAAGGAATACTGCCCACCTCTCAGCGTTTTCATGGGTGAGGAACACAAGTTTGGCAAAATATCCCATCCAAGCGAATGGGAGATTCCTGGTAGCTCTTGTAAGAGAGTCATGAATGTTTGAAGCAACAGGGCCTAGCAACTTGTTTAGCATTGTGAATTGACTTAGCTGTTTCAAGGAATACTGCCTACTTCTCAGGGGTTTCATGGGCTAGGAAGATCACCTTTGTGCAAAATGGCCTCTGTGAAGTGAATGGAGAAACTCTGTAGCTCTTGTAAGAAAACCATGAATGTTAGAAGGAAGAGGGTCAAACACCTTCTTCAGAGTTGTGAATAGAGTTAGTTGTTTCATGGAATACTACCTACCTCTCAGGGTTTTCAGGGATGAGCACTCCAGGTTTTTTCAAAATTGCCCCATTCCAGTGAATGCAAGATGCCCTGTAGGCCTTCTAAGAGAGATATGACTGTTAACAGGAAGAGGGCCTAGCACTCTGTTGAGGATTCTCAACTGAGTTAGCTGTTTAAGGACATACTGATATGTCTCAGTGTTTTTATGTGTGAGTACCTTCAACTTTGTGCAAAATCACCACTTTCAAGTGACTGGGTCCAGCGGTTCATATGTTGTAAGAAAAGTAGGAATGTTACAAGCAGGAGGGAGAAGCAGCTTGTCTTCGGATGAGACTTGAGTAACTTGTTTCAAGGAATACTTGCTACCACTTAGTGTTTCCATGGAGCAGGAGTATCACTTTGTGCAACATCACCCCTTTGAAGGGAATGGAAGAAGTTCTGAGGCTCTTCCACGAAAATTTTTGACGTTAGAAGCAAGAGGGTCTAGCAACTTGTGTAACAGTGTGAGTAGAGTGAAGTTTTCAAAGGAAGACCACCTGCCACTCACGGTTTGAAAGTGTGAGGAACTTCATTTTCGTGCAAAATTGCCTGTTTCAATGAAGGGCAGGATTACTGGGTGTCTGGTAGGAGAACCACACAGGTTACAGGAAAGATGCACTAGCACTTTGTTTAGCAGCTTCAATTGATTAAGCATTCAAAAGGAACACTGCCTATCTGTCAGGGTTTGACAGTGTGAGCATTTCCATCTTTGTGCCAATAGACCTTTCCACTGAATGGAACAGGCACTGTGTCTCTTGCAAGCCGATGTCAAGGTTTGCAGCAGGAGTTGCAAGCACATAGTTTCCCTGTGAGAGTTGAGTTAGCATGTGAAAGGAAAGCTTGCCAAATGAAAGCCTTTGACAATGGAAAATCATTCACTCCTTGAAAAATAACCGCTTCCGGCGAAATGGACAAACACTTGTAGCTCAGGTCAGGATGCAAAGTGTGAGAGGCAGGAAGATTTTGCAACTTGTCTCCCTATGAGAAGTGAGTTACCTGTTGAAAGGAATACTGACTACCCCTGAGTTTTTTCATGGGTGAGGAACATCACCGTTGGGCCAAATAGCTGCATTCAACTGAATGGCAGAAGAACAGTTTAGGATGTATGAAAACCATTCATTCCAGGAGCAAGAGGGTCTGGAATGTTGTTCAAAAGTGAGAATTGAGTGAGGTTTACAAAGGAATACTACCTGTCTCTCAGGCTTTTACAGTGTAAAGATTAGCACCTTTGTGCAAAATAGGCCTGTTGCAATGTAAGGAAGAAGCACTGTTTCTCCTGTAAGAGAACCATAAGTGTTACAAGCCAGAGGGTCAAGCACCTTGTGAAGCATGGTGAATTGCGTTACCTGTTTAAGGGAACACTGCCTAACTGTCAGTGTTTTCAGGGGGAGGAACTTCAATGTTCTGCCAAATAGGCCTTTCAATTGAAAGGAGGCATACTGCAGCTCTTGTAAGACAATGATAAATGTTAGAAGCAAGAGGGTCTAGCACCCTGTTAAGCATTGTGAATTGAGTTACCTGTTTAAGGGAATACTGCCTAACTCTCAGTGTTTTTATGGGTGAGGAACCTCAAGTTTGTGCAAAATTACCCCTCTCAAGTCAAGGGAACCAACACTCCAACTCTTGGAAGAGAAGTAGGAATGTTAGAAACAGGAGGGTCAAGCACCTTGTTTCCCAAGGAGAAGTGACATACTTCTTTAAAGGAATAATGCCTACAACTCATTGTGTTCATGGGTGAGGAAAACCACCTTTGTGCAAAAGAACCCCTTTAAAGGGATTGGAAGAAGCACTGTCGAACTTGTGAGAGAATCATTAATGTTAGAAAGAGAAGGGTCTACCACCTTGTTCAGCATTGTGAACTGAGTTAGCTGGAAAAAGGAATACTGCCCACCTCTCAGCGTTTTCATGGGTGAGGAACACAAGTTTGGCAAAATATCCCATCCAAGCGAATGGGAGATTCCTGGTAGCTCTTGTAAGAGAGTCATGAATGTTTGAAGCAACAGGGCCTAGCAACTTGTTTAGCATTGTGAATTGACTTAGCTGTTTCAAGGAATACTGCCTACTTCTCAGGGGTTTCATGGGCTAGGAAGATCACCTTTGTGCAAAATGGCCTCTGTGAAGTGAATGGAGAAACTCTGTAGCTCTTGTAAGAAAACCATGAATGTTAGAAGGAAGAGGGTCAAACACCTTCTTCAGAGTTGTGAATAGAGTTAGTTGTTTCATGGAATACTACCTACCTCTCAGGGTTTTCAGGGATGAGCACTCCAGGTTTTTTCAAAATTGCCCCATTCCAGTGAATGCAAGATGCCCTGTAGGCCTTCTAAGAGAGATATGACTGTTAACAGGAAGAGGGCCTAGCACTCTGTTGAGGATTCTCAACTGAGTTAGCTGTTTAAGGACATACTGATATGTCTCAGTGTTTTTATGTGTGAGTACCTTCAACTTTGTGCAAAATCACCACTTTCAAGTGACTGGGTCCAGCGGTTCATATGTTGTAAGAAAAGTAGGAATGTTACAAGCAGGAGGGAGAAGCAGCTTGTCTTCGGATGAGACTTGAGTAACTTGTTTCAAGGAATACTTGCTACCACTTAGTGTTTCCATGGAGCAGGAGTATCACTTTGTGCAACATCACCCCTTTGAAGGGAATGGAAGAAGTTCTGAGGCTCTTCCACGAAAATTTTTGAGGTTAGAAGCAAGAGGGTCTAGCAACTTGTGTAACAGTGTGAGTAGAGTGAAGTTTTCAAAGGAAGACCACCTGCCACTCACGGTTTGAAAGTGTGAGGAACTTCATTTTCGTGCAAAATTGCCTGTTTCAATGAAGGGCAGGATTACTGGGTGTCTGGTAGGAGAACCACACAGGTTACAGGAAAGATGCACTAGCACTTTGTTTAGCAGCTTCAATTGATTTAGCATTCAAAAGAAACACTGCCTATCTGTCAGGGTTTGACAGTGTGAGCATTTCCATCTTTGTGCCAATAGACCTTTCCACTGAATGGAACAGGCACTGTGTCTCTTGCAAGCCGATGTCAAGGTTTGCAGCAGGAGTTGCAAGCACATTGTTTCCCTGTGAGAGTTGAGTTAGCATGTGAAAGGAAAGCTTGCCAAATGAAAGCCTTTGACAATGGAAAATCATTCACTCCTTGAAAAATAACCGCTTCCGTCGAAATGGACAAACACTTGTAGCTCAGGTCAGGATGCAAAGTGTGAGAGGCAGGAAGATTTTGCAACTTGTCTCCCTACGAGAAGTGAGTTACCTGTTGAAAGGAATACTGACTACCCCTGAGTTTTTTCATGGGTGAGGAACATCACCTTTGGGCCAAATAGCTGCATTCAACTGAATGGCAGAAGAACAGTTTAGGATGTATGAAAACCATTCATTCCAGGAGCAAGAAGGTCTGGAATGTTGTTCAAGAGTGAGAATTGAGTGAGCTTTACAAAGGAATACTACTTGTCTCTCAGGGTTTTACAGTGTAAAGATTAGTACCTTTGTGCAAAATAGGCCTGTTGCAATGTAAGGAAGAAGCACTGTTTCTCCTGTAAGAGAACCATAAGTGTTACAAGCCAGAGGGTCAAGCACCTTGTGAAGCATGGTGAATTGCGTTACCTGTTTAAGGGAACACTGCCTAACTGTCAGTGTTTTCAGGGGGAGGAACTTCAATGTTCTGCCAAATAGGCCTTTCAATTGAAAGGAGGCATACTGCAGCTCTTGTAAGACAATGATAAATGTTAGAAGCAAGAGGGTCTAGCACCCTGTTAAGCATTGTGAATTGAGTTACCTGTTTAAGGGAATACTGCCTAACTCTCAGTGTTTTTATGGGTGAGGAACCTCAAGTTTGTGCAAAATTACCCCTCTCAAGTCAAGGGAACCAACACTCCAACTCTTGGAAGAGAAGTAGGAATGTTAGAAACAGGAGGGTCAAGCACCTTGTTTCCCAAGGAGAAGTGACATACTTCTTTAAAGGAATAATGCCTACAACTCATTGTGTTCATGGGTGAGGAAAACCACCTTTGTGCAAAAGAACCCCCTTAAAGGGATTGGAAGAAGCACTGTCGAACTTGTGAGAGAATCATTAATGTTAGAAAGAGAAGGGTTTCCCACCTTGTTCAGCATTGTGAACTGAGTTAGCTGGAAAAAGGAATACTGCCCACCTCTCAGCGTTTTCATGGGTGAGGAACACAAGTTTGGCAAAATATCCCATCCAAGCGAATGGGAGATTCCTGGTAGCTCTTGTAAGAGAGTCATGAATGTTTGAAGCAACAGGGCCTAGCAACTTGTTTAGCATTGTGAATTGACTTAGCTGTTTCAAGGAATACTGCCTACTTCTCAGGGGTTTCATGGGCTAGGAAGATCACCTTTGTGCAAAATGGCCTCTGTGAAGTGAATGGAGAAACTCTGTAGCTCTTGTAAGAAAACCATGAATGTTAGAAGGAAGAGGGTCAAACACCTTCTTCAGAGTTGTGAATAGAGTTAGTTGTTTCATGGAATACTACCTACCTCTCAGGGTTTTCAGGGATGAGCACTCCAGGTTTTTTCAAAATTGCCCCATTCCAGTGAATGCAAGATGCCCTGTAGGCCTTCTAAGAGAGATATGACTGTTAACAGGAAGAGGGCCTAGCACTCTGTTGAGGATTCTCAACTGAGTTAGCTGTTTAAGGACATACTGATATGTCTCAGTGTTTTTATGTGTGAGTACCTTCAACTTTGTGCAAAATCACCTCTTTCAAGTGACTGGGTCCAGCGGTTCATATGTTGTAAGAAAAGTAGGAATGTTACAAGCAGGAGGGAGAAGCAGCTTGTCTTCGGATGAGACTTGAGTAACTTGTTTCAAGGAATACTTGCTACCACTTAGTGTTTCCATGGAGCAGGAGTATCACTTTGTGCAACATCACCCCTTTGAAGGGAATGGAAGAAGTTCTGAGGCTCTTCCACGAAAATTTTTGAGGTTAGAAGCAAGAGGGTCTAGCAACTTGTGTAACAGTGTGAGTAGAGTGAAGTTTTCAAAGGAAGACCACCTGCCACTCACGGTTTGAAAGTGTGAGGAACTTCATTTTCGTGCAAAATTGCCTGTTTCAATGAAGGGCAGGATTACTGGGTGTCTGGTAGGAGAACCACACAGGTTACAGGAAAGATGCACTAGCACTTTGTTTAGCAGCTTCAATTGATTTAGCATTCAAAAGAAACACTGCCTATCTGTCAGGGTTTGACAGTGTGAGCATTTCCATCTTTGTGCCAATAGACCTTTCCACTGAATGGAACAGGCACTGTGTCTCTTGCAAGCCGATGTCAAGGTTTGCAGCAGGAGTTGCAAGCACATTGTTTCCCTGTGAGAGTTGAGTTAGCATGTGAAAGGAAAGCTTGCCAAATGAAAGCCTTTGACAATGGAAAATCATTCACTCCTTGAAAAATAACCGCTTCCGTCGAAATGGACAAACACTTGTAGCTCAGGTCAGGATGCAAAGTGTGAGAGGCAGGAAGATTTTGCAACTTGTCTCCCTACGAGAAGTGAGTTACCTGTTGAAAGGAATACTGACTACCCCTGAGTTTTTTCATGGGTGAGGAACATCACCTTTGGGCCAAATAGCTGCATTCAACTGAATGGCAGAAGAACAGTTTAGGATGTATGAAAACCATTCATTCCAGGAGCAAGAAGGTCTGGAATGTTGTTCAAGAGTGAGAATTGAGTGAGCTTTACAAAGGAATACTACTTGTCTCTCAGGGTTTTACAGTGTAAAGATTAGTACCTTTGTGCAAAATAGGCCTGTTGCAATGTAAGGAAGAAGCACTGTTTCTCCTGTAAGAGAACCATAAGTGTTACAAGCCAGAGGGTCAAGCACCTTGTGAAGCATGGTGAATTGCGTTACCTGTTTAAGGGAACACTGCCTAACTGTCAGTGTTTTCAGGGGGAGGAACTTCAATGTTCTGCCAAATAGGCCTTTCAATTGAAAGGAGGCATACTGCAGCTCTTGTAAGACAATGATAAATGTTAGAAGCAAGAGGGTCTAGCACCCTGTTAAGCATTGTGAATTGAGTTACCTGTTTAAGGGAATACTGCCTAACTCTCAGTGTTTTTATGGGTGAGGAACCTCAAGTTTGTGCAAAATTACCCCTCTCAAGTCAAGGGAACCAACACTCCAACTCTTGGAAGAGAAGTAGGAATGTTAGAAACAGGAGGGTCAAGCACCTTGTTTCCCAAGGAGAAGTGACATACTTCTTTAAAGGAATAATGCCTACAACTCATTGTGTTCATGGGTGAGGAAAACCACCTTTGTGCAAAATAACCCCCTTAAAGGGATTGGAAGAAGCACTGTCGAACTTGTGAGAGAATCATTAATGTTAGAAAGAGAAGGGTTTCCCACCTTGTTCAGCATTGTGAACTGAGTTAGCTGGAAAAAGGAATACTGCCCACCTCTCAGCGTTTTCATGGGTGAGGAACACAAGTTTGGCAAAATATCCCATCCAAGCGAATGGGAGATTCCTGGTAGCTCTTGTAAGAGAGTCATGAATGTTTGAAGCAACAGGGCCTAGCAACTTGTTTAGCATTGTGAATTGACTTAGCTGTTTCAAGGAATACTGCCTACTTCTCAGGGGTTTCATGGGCTAGGAAGATCACCTTTGTGCAAAATGGCCTCTGTGAAGTGAATGGAGAAACTCTGTAGCTCTTGTAAGAAAACCATGAATGTTAGAAGGAAGAGGGTCAAACACCTTCTTCAGAGTTGTGAATAGAGTTAGTTGTTTCATGGAATACTACCTACCTCTCAGGGTTTTCAGGGATGAGCACTCCAGGTTTTTTCAAAATTGCCCCATTCCAGTGAATGCAAGATGCCCTGTAGGCCTTCTAAGAGAGATATGACTGTTAACAGGAAGAGGGCCTAGCACTCTGTTGAGGATTCTCAACTGAGTTAGCTGTTTAAGGACATACTGATATGTCTCAGTGTTTTTATGTGTGAGTACCTTCAACTTTGTGCAAAATCACCTCTTTCAAGTGACTGGGTCCAGCGGTTCATATGTTATAAGAAAAGTAGGAATGTTACAAGCAGGAGGGAGAAGCAGCTTGTCTTCGGATGAGACTTGAGTAACTTGTTTCAAGGAATACTTGCTACCACTTAGTGTTTCCATGGAGCAGGAGTATCACTTTGTGCAACATCACCCCTTTGAAGGGAATGGAAGAAGTTCTGAGGCTCTTCTAAGAAAATTTTTGAGGTTAGAAGCAAGAGGGTCTAGCAACTTGTGTAACAGTGTGAGTAGAGTGAAGTTTTCAAAGGAAGACCACCTGCCACTCACGGTTTGAAAGTGTGAGGAACTTCATTTTCGTGCAAAATTGCCTGTTTCAATGAAGGGCAGGATTACTGGGTGTCTGGTAGGAGAACCACACAGGTTACAGGAAAGATGCACTAGCACTTTGTTTAGCAGCTTCAATTGATTTAGCATTCAAAAGGAACACTGCCTATCTGTCAGGGTTTGACAGTGTGAGCATTTCCATCTTTGTGCCAATAGACCTTTCCACTGAATGGAACAGGCACTGTGTCTCTTGCAAGCCGATGTCAAGGTTTGCAGCAGGAGTTGCAAGCACATTGTTTCCCTGTGAGAGTTGAGTTAGCATGTGAAAGGAAAGCTTGCCAAATGAAAGCCTTTGACAATGGAAAATCATTCACTCCTTGAAAAATAACCGCTTCCGGCGAAATGGACAAACACTTGTAGCTCAGGGCAGGATGCAAAGTGTGAGAGGCAGGAAGATTTTGCAACTTGTCTCCCTATGAGAAGTGAGTTACCTGTTGAAAGGAATACTGACTACCCCTGAGTTTTTTCATGGGTGAGGAACATCACCTTTGGGCCAAATAGCTGCATTCAACTGAATGGCAGAAGAACAGTTTAGGATGTATGAAAACCATTCATTCCAGGAGCAAGAGGGTCTGGAATATTGTTCAAGAGTGAGAATTGAGTGAGCTTTACAAAGGAATACTACTTGTCTCTCAGGGTTTTACAGTGTAAAGATTAGTACCTTTGTGCAAAATAGGCCTGTTGCAATGTAAGGAAGAAGCACTGTTTCTCCTGTAAGAGAACCATAAGTGTTACAAGCCAGAGGGTCAAGCACCTTGTGAAGCATGGTGAATTGCGTTACCTGTTTAAGGGAACACTGCCTAACTGTCAGTGTTTTCAGGGGGAGGAACTTCAATGTTCTGCCAAATAGGCCTTTCAATTGAAAGGAGGCATACTGCAGCTCTTGTAAGACAATGATAAATGTTAGAAGCAAGAGGGTCTAGCACCCTGTTAAGCATTGTGAATTGAGTTACCTGTTTAAGGGAATACTGCCTAACTCTCAGTGTTTTTATGGGTGAGGAACCTCAAGTTTGTGCAAAATTACCCCTCTCAAGTCAAGGGAACCAACACTCCAACTCTTGGAAGAGAAGTAGGAATGTTAGAAACAGGAGGGTCAAGCACCTTGTTTCCCAAGGAGAAGTGACATACTTCTTTAAAGGAATAATGCCTACAACTCATTGTGTTCATGGGTGAGGAAAACCACCTTTGTGCAAAATAACCCCCTTAAAGGGATTGGAAGAAGCACTGTCGAACTTGTGAGAGAATCATTAATGTTAGAAAGAGAAGGGTCTACCACCTTGTTCAGCATTGTGAACTGAGTTAGCTGGAAAAAGGAAAACTGCCTACCTCTCAGCGTTTTCATGGGTGAGTGCCTTCAACTATGTGCAAAATCACCTCTTTCAAGTGACTGGATCCAGCGGTGCATATGTTGTAAGAAAAGTAGGAATGTTACAAGCAGGAGGGAGAAGCAGCTTGTCTTCCGATAACTCTTGAGTAACTTGTTTCAAGGAATACTGCTTACCACTTAGTGTTTCCAGGGACGAGGAGTATCACCTTTGTGCAACATCACCCCTTCGAAGAGAATGGAAGAAGTTGTGAGGATCTTCTAAGAAAATTTTTGAGGTTAGAAGCAAGAGGGTCTAGCAACTTGTGTAACAGTGTGAGTAGAGTGAAGTTTTCAAAGGAAGACCACCTGCCACTCACGGTTTGAAAGTGTGAGGAACTTCATTTTGGTGCAAAATTGCCTGTTTCCATGAAGGGAAGGATTACAGGGTGTCTGATAGGATAATCACAAAAGTTACAGGAAAGATACGCTAGCACTTTGTTTAGCAGCTTCAATTGATTTAGCATTCAAAAGGAACACTGCCTATCTGTCAGGGTTTGACAGTGTGAGCATTTCCGTCTTTGTGCCAATAGACCTTTATACTGAATGGAACAGGCACTGTGTCTCTTGCAAGCCGATGTCAAGGTTTGCAGCAGGAGTTGCAAGCACATTGTTTCCCTGTGAGAGTTGAGTTAGCATGTGAAAGGAAAGCTTGCCAAATGAAAGCCTTTGACAATGGAAAATCATTCACTCCTTGAAAAATAACCGCTTCCAGCGAAATGGACAAACACTTGTAGCTCAGGGCAGGATGCAAAGTGTGAGAGGCAGGAAGATTTTGCAACTTGTCTCTCTATGAGAAGTGAGTTACCTGTTGAAAGGAATACTGACTACCCCTGAGTTTTTTCATGGGTGAGGAACATCACCGTTGGGCCAAATAGCTGCATTCAACTGAATGGCAGAAGAACAGTTTAGGATGTATGAAAACCATTCATTCCAGGAGCAAGAGGGTCTGGAATGTTGTTCAAGAGTGAGAATTGAGTGAGCTTTACAAAGGAATACTACCTGTCTCTCAGGCCTTTACAGTGTAAAGATTAGTACCTTTGTGCAAAATAGGCCTGTTGCAATGTAAGGAAGAAGCACTGTTTCTCCTGTAAGAGAACCATAAGTGTTACAAGCCAGAGGGTCAAGCACCTTGTGAAGCATGGTGAATTGAGTTACCTGTTTAAGGGAACACTGCCTAACTGTCAGTGTTTTCAGGGGGAGGAACTTCAATGTTCTGCCAAATAGGCCTTTCAAGTAAAAGGAGAAATACTGCAGCTCTTGTATGACAATGATTAATGTTAGAAGGAAGAGGGTCTAGCACCCTGTTAAGCATTGTGAATTGAGTTACCTGTTTAAGGGAATACTGCCTAACTCTCAGTGTTTTTATGGGTGAGGAACCTCAAGTTTGTGCAAAATTACCTCTTTCAAGTCAAGGGAACCGACACTCCAACTCTTGCAAGAGAAGTAGGAATGTTAGAAACAGGAGGGTCAAGCACCTTATTTCCCAAGGATAATTGACATACTTCTTTAAAGGAAAAATGCTTACAACTCAGTGAATTCATGGGTGAGGAATACCACCTTTCTGCAAAATAACCCCCTTAAATCGAATGGAAGAATCACTGTCGAACTTGTGAGAGAATCATTAATGTTAGAAAGAGAAGGGTCTACCACCTTGTTCAGCATTGTGAACTGAGTTAGCTGGGTAAAGGAATACTGCCTATCTCTCAGCGTTTTCATGTGTGAGTGCCTTCAACTATGTGCAAAATCACCTCTTTCAAGTGACTGGATCCAGCGGTGCATATGTTGTAAGAAAAGTAGGAATGTTACAAGCAGGAGGGTGAAGCAGCTTGTCTTCCGATAAGTCTTGAGTAACTTGTTTCAAGGAATACTGCTTACCACTTAGTGTTTCCAGGGACGAGGAGTATCACCTTTGTACAACATCACCCCTTTGAAGAGAATGGAAGAAGTTGTGAGGATCTTCTAAGAAAATTTGTGAGGTTAGAAGCAAGAGGGTCTAACAACTTGTGTAACAGTGTGAGTAGAGTGAAGTTTTCAAAGGAAGACCACCTGCCACTCACGGTTTGAAAGTGTGAGGAACTTCATTTTCGTGCAAAATTGCCTGTTTCAATGAAGGGCAGGATTACTGGGTGTCTGGTAGGAGAACCACACAGGTTACAGGAAAGATGCACTAGCACTTTGTTTAGCAGCTTCAATTGATTTAGCATTCAAAAGGAACACTGCCTATCTGTCAGGGTTTGACAGTGTGAGCATTTCCATCTTTGTGCCAATAGACCTTTCCACTGAATGGAACAGGCACTGTGTCTCTTGCAAGCCGATGTCAAGGTTTGCTAGAGGAGTTGCAAGCACATTGTTTCCCTGTGAGAGTTGAGTTAGCATGTGAAAGGAAAGCTTGCCAAATGAAAGCCTTTGACAATGGAAAATCACTCACTCCTTGAAAAATAACCGCTTCCGGCGAAATGGACAAACACTTGTAGCTCAGGTCAGGATGCAAAGTGTGAGAGGCAGGAAGATTTTACAACTTGTCTCCCAATGAGAAGTGAAGTGAAAGGAATACTGACTACCCCTGAGTTTTTTCATGGGTGAGGAACATCACCGTTGGGCCAAATAGCTGCATTCAACTGAATGGCAGAAGAACAGTTTAGGATGTATGAAAACCATTCATTCCAGGAGCAAGAGGGTCTGGAATGTTGTTTAAAAGTGAGAATTGAGTGAGCTTTACAAAGGAATACTACCTGTCTCTCAGGCTTTTACAGTGTAAAGATTAGCACCTTTGTGCAAAATAGGCCTGTTGCAATGTAAGGAAGAAGCACTGTTTCTCCTGTAAGAGAACCATAAGTGTTACAAGCCAGAGGGTCAAGCACCTTGTGAAGCATGGTGAATTGCGTTACCTGTTTAATGGAACACTGCCTAACTGTCAGTGTTTTCAGGGGGAGGAACTTCAATGTTCTGCCAAATAGGCCTTTCAATTGAAAGGAGGCATACTGCAGCTCTTGTAAGACAATGATAAATGTTAGAAGCAAGAGGGTCTAGCACCCTGTTAAGCATTGTGAATTGAGTTACCTGTTTAAGGGAATACTGCCTAACTCTCAGTGTTTTTATGGGTGAGGAACCTCAAGTTTGTGCAAAATTACCCCTCTCAAGTCAAGGGAACCAACACTCCAACTCTTGGAAGAGAAGTAGGAATGTTAGAAACAGGAGGGTCAAGCACCTTGTTTCCCAAGGAGAAGTGACATACTTCTTTAAAGGAATAATGCCTACAACTCATTGTGTTCATGGGTGAGGAAAACCACCTTTGTGCAAAATAACTCCCTTAAAGGGATTGGAAGAAGCACTGTCGAACTTGTGAGATAATCACTAATGTTAGAAAGAGAAGGGTCTACCACCTTGTTCAGCATTGTGAACTGAGTTAGCTGGAAAAAGGAAAACTGCCTACCTCTCAGCGTTTTCATGGGTGAGTGCCTTCAACTATGTGCAAAATCACCTCTTTCAAGTGACTGGATCCAGCGGTGCATATGTTGTAAGAAAAGTAGGAATGTTACAAGCAGGAGGGAGAAGCAGCTTGTCTTCCGATAACTCTTGAGTAACTTGTTTCAAGGAATACTGCTTACCACTTAGTGTTTCCAGGGACGAGGAGTATCACCTTTGTGCAACATCACCCCTTCGAAGAGAATGGAAGAAGTTGTGAGGATCTTCTAAGAAAATTTTTGAGGTTAGAAGCAAGAGGGTCTAGCAACTTGTGTAACAGTGTGAGTAGAGTGAAGTTTTCAAAGGAAGACCACCTGCCACTCACGGTTTGAAAGTGTGAGGAACTTCATTTTCGTGCAAAATTGCCTGTTTCAATGAAGGGCAGGATTACTGGGTGTCTGGTAGGAGAACCACACAGGTTACAGGAAAGATGCACTAGCACTTTGTTTAGCAGCTTCAATTGATTTAGCATTCAAAAGGAACACTGCCTATCTGTCAGGGTTTTACAGTGTGAGCATTTCCATCTTTGTGCCAATAGACCTTTCCACTGAATGGAACAGGCACTGTGTCTCTTGCAAGCCGATGTCAAGGTTTGCAGCAGGAGTTGCAAGCACATAGTTTCCCTGTGAGAGTTGAGTTAGCATGTGAAAGGAAAGCTTGCCAAATGAAAGCCTTTGACAATGGAAAATCATTCACTCCTTGAAAAATAACCGCTTCCGGCGAAATGGACAAACACTTGTAGCTCAGGTCAGGATGCAAAGTGTGAGATGCAGGAAGATTTTGCAACTTGTCTCCCTATGAGAAGTGAGTTACCTGTTGAAAGGAATACTGACTACCCCTGAGTTTTTTCATGGGTGAGGAACATCACCGTTGGGCCAAATAGCTGCATTCAACTGAATGGCAGAAGAACAGTTTAGGATGTATGAAAACCATTCATTCCAGGAGCAAGAGGGTCTGGAATGTTGTTCAAAAGTGAGAATTGAGTGAGGTTTACAAAGGAATACTACCTGTCTCTCAGGCTTTTACAGTGTAAAGATTAGCACCTTTGTGCAAAATAGGCCTGTTGCAATGTAAGGAAGAAGCACTGTTTCTCCTGTAAGAGAACCATAAGTGTTACAAGCCAGAGGGTCAAGCACCTTGTGAAGCATGGTGAATTGCGTTACCTGTTTAAGGGAACACTGCCTAACTGTCAGTGTTTTCAGGGGGAGGAACTTCAATGTTCTGCCAAATAGGCCTTTCAATTGAAAGGAGGCATACTGCAGCTCTTGTAAGACAATGATAAATGTTAGAAGCAAGAGGGTCTAGCACCCTGTTAAGCATTGTGAATTGAGTTACCTGTTTAAGGGAATACTGCCTAACTCTCAGTGTTTTTATGGGTGAGGAACCTCAAGTTTGTGCAAAATTACCCCTCTCAAGTCAAGCGAACCAACACTCCAACTCTTGGAAGAGAAGTAGGAATGTTAGAAACAGGAGGGTCAAGCACCTTGTTTCCCAAGGAGAAGTGACATACTTCTTTAAAGGAATAATGCCTACAACTCATTGTGTTCATGGGTGAGGAAAACCACCTTTGTGCAAAATAACCCCCTTAAAGGGATTGGAAGAAGCACTGTCGAACTTGTGAGAGAATCATTAATGTTAGAAAGAGAAGGGTCTACCACCTTGTTCAGCATTGTGAACTGAGTTAGCTGGAAAAAGGAATACTGCCCACCTCTCAGCGTTTTCATGGGTGAGGAACACAAGTTTGGCAAAATATCCCATCCAAGCGAATGGGAGATTCCTGGTAGCTCTTGTAAGAGAGTCATGAATGTTTGAAGCAACAGGGCCTAGCAACTTGTTTAGCATTGTGAATTGACTTAGCTGTTTCAAGGAATACTGCCTACTTCTCAGGGGTTTCATGGGCTAGGAAGATCACCTTTGTGCAAAATGGCCTCTGTGAAGTGAATGGATAAACTCTGTAGCTCTTGTAAGAAAACCATGAATGTTAGAAGGAAGAGGGTCAAACACCTTCTTCCGAGTTGTGAATAGAGTTAGTTGTTTCATGGAATACTACCTACCTCTCAGGGTTTTCAGGGATGAGCACTGCAGGTTTTTTCAAAATTGCCCCATTCCAGTGAATGCAAGATGCCCTGTAGGCCTTCTAAGAGAGATATGACTGTTAACAGGAAGAGGGCCTAGCACTCTGTTGAGGATTCTCAACTGAGTTAGCTGTTTAAGGACATACTGATATGTCTCAGTGTTTTTATGTGTGAGTACCTTCAACTTTGTGCAAAATCACCACTTTCAAGTGACTGGATCCAGCGGTTCATATGTTGTAAGAAAAGTAGGAATGTTACAAGCAGGAGGGAGAAGCAGTTTGTCTTCGGATGAGACTTGAGTAACTTGTTTCAAGGAATACTTGCTACCACTTAGTGTTTCCATGGAGCAGGAGTATCACTTTGTGCAACATCACCCCTTTGAAGGGAATGGAAGAAGTTCTGAGGCTCTTCCACGAAAATTTTTGAGGTTAGAAGCAAGAGGGTCTAGCAACTTGTGTAACAGTGTGAGTAGAGTGAAGTTTTCAAAGGAAGACCACCTGCCACTCACGGTTTGAAAGTGTGAGGAACTTCATTTTCGTGCAAAATTGCCTGTTTCAATGAAGGGCAGGATTACTGGGTGTCTGGTAGGAGAACCACACAGGTTACAAGAAAGATGCACTAGCACTTTGTTTAGCAGCTTCAATTGATTTAGCATTCAAAAGGAACACTGCCTATCTGTCACGGTTTGACAGTGTGAGCATTTCCATCTTTGTGCCAATAGACCTTTCCAATGAATGGAACAGGCACTGTGTCTCTTGCAAGCCGATGTCAAGGTTTGCAGCAGGAGTTGCAAGCACATTGTTTCCCTGTGAGAGTTGAGTTAGCATGTGAAAGGAAAGCTTGCCAAATGAAAGCCTTTGACAATGGAAAATCATTCACTCCTTGAAAAATAACCGCTTCCGGCGAAATGGACAAACACTTGTAGCTCAGGTCAGGATGCAAAGTGTGAGAGGCAGGAAGATTTTGCAACTTGTCTCCCTACGAGAAGTGAGTTACCTGTTGAAAGGAATACTGACTACCCCTGAGTTTTTTCATGGGTGAGGACCATCACCGTTGGGCCAAATAGCTGCATTCAACTGAATGGCAGAAGAACAGTTTAGGATGTATGAAAACCATTCATTCCATGAGCAAGAGGGTCTGGAATGTTGTTCAAAAGTGAGAATTGAGTGAGCTTTACAAAGGAATACTACTTGTCTCTCAGGGTTTTACAGTGTAAAGATTAGTACCTTTGTGCAAAATAGGCCTGTTGCAATGTAAGGAAGAAGCACTGTTTCTCCTGTAAGAGAACCATAAGTGTTACAAGCCAGAGGGTCAAGCACCTTGTGAAGCATGGTGAATTGCGTTACCTGTTTAAGGGAACACTGCCTAACTGTCAGTGTTTTCAGGGGGAGGAACTTCAATGTTCTGCCAAATAGGCCTTTCAATTGAAAGGAGGCATACTGCAGCTCTTGTAAGACAATGATAAATGTTAGAAGCAAGAGGGTCTAGCACCCTGTTAAGCATTGTGAATTGAGTTACCTGTTTAAGGGAATACTGCCTAACTCTCAGTGTTTTTATGGGTGAGGAACCTCAAGTTTGTGCAAAATTACCCCTCTCAAGTCAAGGGAACCAACACTCCAACTCTTGGAAGAGAAGTAGGAATGTTAGAAACAGGAGGGTCAAGCACCTTGTTTCCCAAGGAAAAGTGACATACTTCTTTAAAGGAATAATGCCTACAACTCATTGTGTTCATGGGTGAGGAAAACCACCTTTGTGCAAAATAACCCACTTAAAGGGATTGGAAGAAGCACTGTCGAACTTGTGAGAGAATCATTAATGTTAGAAAGAGAAGGGTTTCCCACCTTGTTCAGCATTGTGAACTGAGTTAGCTGGAAAAAGGAAAACTGCCTACCTCTCAGCGTTTTCATGGGTGAGTGCCTTCAACTATGTGCAAAATCACCTCTTTCAAGTGACTGGATCCAGCGGTGCATATGTTGTAAGAAAAGTAGGAATGTTACAAGCAGGAAGGAGAAGCAGCTTGTCTTCCGATAACTCTTGAGTAACTTGTTTCAAGGAATACTGCTTACCACTTAGTGTTTCCAGGGACGAGGAGTATCACCTTTGTGCAACATCACCCCTTCGAAGAGAATGGAAGAAGTTGTGAGGATCTTCTAAGAAAATTTTTGAGGTTAGAAGCAAGAGGGTCTAGCAACTTGTGTAACAGTGTGAGTAGAGTGAAGTTTTCAAAGGAAGACCACCTGCCACTCACGGTTTGAAAGTGTGAGGAACTTCATTTTCGTGCAAAATTGCCTGTTTCAATGAAGGGCAGGATTACTGGGTGTCTGGTAGGACAACCACACAGGTTACAAGAAAGATGCACTAGCACTTTGTTTAGCAGCTTCAATTGATTTAGCATTCAAAAGGAACACTGCCTATCTGTCACGGTTTGACAGTGTGAGCATTTCCATCTTTGTGCCAATAGACCTTTCCACTGAATGGAACAGGCACTGTGTCTCTTGCAAGCCGATGTCAAGGTTTGCAGCAGGAGTTGCAAGCACATAGTTTCCCTGTGAGAGTTGAGTTAGCATGTGAAAGGAAAGCTTGCCAAATGAAAGCCTTTGACAATGGAAAATCATTCACTCCTTGAAAAATAACCGCTTCCGGCGAAATGGACAAACACTTGTAGCTCAGGTCAGGATGCAAAGTGTGAGAGGCAGGAAGATTTTGCAACTTGTCTCCCTACGAGAAGTGAGTTACCTGTTGAAAGGAATACTGACTACCCCTGAGTTTTTTCATGGGTGAGGAACATCACCGTTGGGCCAAATAGCTGCATTCAACTGAATGGCAGAAGAACAGTTTAGGATGTATGAAAACCATTCATTCCAGGAGCAAGAGGGTCTGGAATGTTGTTCAAAAGTGACAATTGAGTGAGGTTTACAAAGGAATACTACCTGTCTCTCAGGCTTTTACAGTGTAAAGATTAGCACCTTTGTGCAAAATAGGCCTGTTGCAATGTAAGGAAGAAGCACTGTTTCTCCTGTAAGAGAACCATAAGTGTTACAACCCAGAGGGTCAAGCACCTTGTGAAGCATGGTGAATTGCGTTACCTGTTTAAGGGAACACTGCCTGACTGTCAGTGTTTTCAGGGGGAGGAACTTCAATGTTCTGCCAAATAGGCCTTTCAATTGAAAGGAGGCATACTGCAGCTCTTGTAAGACAATGATAAATGTTAGAAGCAAGAGGGTCTAGCACCCTGTTAAGCATTGTGAATTGAGTTACCTGTTTAAGGGAATACTGCCTAACTCTCAGTGTTTTTATGGGTGAGGAACCTCAAGTTTGTGCAAAATTACCCCTCTCAAGTCAAGCTAACCAACACTCCAACTCTTGGAAGAGAAGTAGGAATGTTAGAAACAGGAGGGTCAAGCACCTTGTTTCCCAAGGAGAAGTGACATACTTCTTTAAAGGAATAATGCCTACAACTCATTGTGTTCATGGGTGAGGAAAACCACCTTTGTGCAAAATAACCCCCTTAAAGGGATTGGAAGAAGCACTGTCGAACTTGTGAGAGAATCATTAATGTTAGAAAGAGAAGGGTCTACCACCTTGTTCAGCATTGTGAACTGAGTTAGCTGGAAAAAGGAATACTGCCCACCTCTCAGCGTTTTCATGGGTGAGGAACACAAGTTTGGCAAAATATCCCATCCAAGCGAATGGGAGATTCCTTGTAGCTCTTGTAAGAGAGTCATGAATGTTTGAAGCAACAGGGCCTAGCAACTTGTTTAGCATTGTGAATTGACTTAGCTGTTTCAAGGAATACTGCCTACTTCTCAGGGGTTTCATGGGCTAGGAAGATCACCTTTGTGCAAAATGGCCTCTGTGAAGTGAATGGAGAAACTCTGTAGCTCTTGTAAGAAAACCATGAATGTTAGAAGGAAGAGGGTCAAACACCTTCTTCAGAGTTGTGAATAGAGTTAGTTGTTTCATGGAATACTACCTACCTCTCAGGGTTTTCAGGGATGAGCACTCCAGGTTTTTTCAAAATTGCCCCATTCCAGTGAATGCAAGATGCCCTGTAGGCCTTCTAAGAGAGATATGACTGTTAACAGGAAGAGGGCCTAGCACTCTGTTGAGGATTCTCAACTGAGTTAGCTGTTTAAGGACATACTGATATGTCTCAGTGTTTTTATGTGTGAGTACCTTCAACTTTGTGCAAAATCACCACTTTCAAGTGACTGGGTCCAGCGGTTCATATGTTGTAAGAAAAGTAGGAATGTTACAAGCAGGAGGGAGAAGCAGCTTGTCTTCGGATGAGACTTGAGTAACTTGTTTCAAGGAATACTTGCTACCACTTAGTGTTTCCATGGAGCAGGAGTATCACTTTGTGCAACATCACCCCTTTGAAGGGAATGGAAGAAGTTCTGAGGCTCTTCCACGAAAATTTTTGATGTTAGAAGCAAGAGGGTCTAGCAACTTGTGTAACAGTGTGAGTAGAGTGAAGTTTTCAAAGGAAGACCACCTGCCACTCACGGTTTGAAAGTGTGAGGAACTTCATTTTCGTGCAAAATTGCCTGTTTCAATGAAGGGCAGGATTACTGGGTGTCTGGTAGGAGAACCACACAGGTTACAGGAAAGATGCACTAGCACTTTGTTTAGCAGCTTCAATTGATTAAGCATTCAAAAGGAACACTGCCTATCTGTCAGGGTTTGACAGTGTGAGCATTTCCATCTTTGTGCCAATAGACCTTTCCACTGAATGGAACAGGCACTGTGTCTCTTGCAAGCCGATGTCAAGGTTTGCAGCAGGAGTTGCAAGCACATAGTTTCCCTGTGAGAGTTGAGTTAGCATGTGAAAGGAAAGCTTGCCAAATGAAAGCCTTTGACAATGGAAAATCATTCACTCCTTGAAAAATAACCGCTTCCGGCGAAATGGACAAACACTTGTAGCTCAGGTCAGGATGCAAAGTGTGAGAGGCAGGAAGATTTTGCAACTTGTCTCCCTATGAGAAGTGAGTTACCTGTTGAAAGGAATACTGACTACCCCTGAGTTTTTTCATGGGTGAGGAACATCACCGTTGGGCCAAATAGCTGCATTCAACTGAATGGCAGAAGAACAGTTTAGGATGTATGAAAACCATTCATTCCAGGAGCAAGAGGGTCTGGAATGTTGTTCAAAAGTGAGAATTGAGTGAGGTTTACAAAGGAATACTACCTGTCTCTCAGGCTTTTACAGTGTAAAGATTAGCACCTTTGTGCAAAATAGGCCTGTTGCAATGTAAGGAAGAAGCACTGTTTCTCCTGTAAGAGAACCATAAGTGTTACAAGCCAGAGGGTCAAGCACCTTGTGAAGCATGGTGAATTGCGTTACCTGTTTAAGGGAACACTGCCTAACTGTCAGTGTTTTCAGGGGGAGGAACTTCAATGTTCTGCCAAATAGGCCTTTCAATTGAAAGGAGGCATACTGCAGCTCTTGTAAGACAATGATAAATGTTAGAAGCAAGAGGGTCTAGCACCCTGTTAAGCATTGTGAATTGAGTTACCTGTTTAAGGGAATACTGCCTAACTCTCAGTGTTTTTATGGGTGAGGAACCTCAAGTTTGTGCAAAATTACCCCTCTCAAGTCAAGGGAACCAACACTCCAACTCTTGGAAGAGAAGTAGGAATGTTAGAAACAGGAGGGTCAAGCACCTTGTTTCCCAAGGAGAAGTGACATACTTCTTTAAAGGAATAATGCCTACAACTCATTGTGTTCATGGGTGAGGAAAACCACCTTTGTGCAAAAGAACCCCCTTAAAGGGATTGGAAGAAGCACTGTCGAACTTGTGAGAGAATCATTAATGTTAGAAAGAGAAGGGTCTACCACCTTGTTCAGCATTGTGAACTGAGTTAGCTGGAAAAAGGAATACTGCCCACCTCTCAGCGTTTTCATGGGTGAGGAACACAAGTTTGGCAAAATATCCCATCCAAGCGAATGGGAGATTCCTGGTAGCTCTTGTAAGAGAGTCATGAATGTTTGAAGCAACAGGGCCTAGCAACTTGTTTAGCATTGTGAATTGACTTAGCTGTTTCAAGGAATACTGCCTACTTCTCAGGGGTTTCATGGGCTAGGAAGATCACCTTTGTGCAAAATGGCCTCTGTGAAGTGAATGGAGAAACTCTGTAGCTCTTGTAAGAAAACCATGAATGTTAGAAGGAAGAGGGTCAAACACCTTCTTCAGAGTTGTGAATAGAGTTAGTTGTTTCATGGAATACTACCTACCTCTCAGGGTTTTCAGGGATGAGCACTCCAGGTTTTTTCAAAATTGCCCCATTCCAGTGAATGCAAGATGCCCTGTAGGCCTTCTAAGAGAGATATGACTGTTAACAGGAAGAGGGCCTAGCACTCTGTTGAGGATTCTCAACTGAGTTAGCTGTTTAAGGACATACTGATATGTCTCAGTGTTTTTATGTGTGAGTACCTTCAACTTTGTGCAAAATCACCACTTTCAAGTGACTGGGTCCAGCGGTTCATATGTTGTAAGAAAAGTAGGAATGTTACAAGCAGGAGGGAGAAGCAGCTTGTCTTCGGATGAGACTTGAGTAACTTGTTTCAAGGAATACTTGCTACCACTTAGTGTTTCCATGGAGCAGGAGTATCACTTTGTGCAACATCACCCCTTTGAAGGGAATGGAAGAAGTTCTGAGGCTCTTCCACGAAAATTTTTGAGGTTAGAAGCAAGAGGGTCTAGCAACTTGTGTAACAGTGTGAGTAGAGTGAAGTTTTCAAAGGAAGACCACCTGCCACTCACGGTTTGAAAGTGTGAGGAACTTCATTTTCGTGCAAAATTGCCTGTTTCAATGAAGGGCAGGATTACTGGGTGTCTGGTAGGAGAACCACACAGGTTACAGGAAAGATGCACTAGCACTTTGTTTAGCAGCTTCAATTGATTTAGCATTCAAAAGAAACACTGCCTATCTGTCAGGGTTTGACAGTGTGAGCATTTCCATCTTTGTGCCAATAGACCTTTCCACTGAATGGAACAGGCACTGTGTCTCTTGCAAGCCGATGTCAAGGTTTGCAGCAGGAGTTGCAAGCACATTGTTTCCCTGTGAGAGTTGAGTTAGCATGTGAAAGGAAAGTTTGCCAAATGAAAGCCTTTGACAATGGAAAATCATTCACTCCTTGAAAAATAACCGCTTCCGTCGAAATGGACAAACACTTGTAGCTCAGGTCAGGATGCAAAGTGTGAGAGGCAGGAAGATTTTGCAACTTGTCTCCCTACGAGAAGTGAGTTACCTGTTGAAAGGAATACTGACTACCCCTGAGTTTTTTCATGGGTGAGGAACATCACCTTTGGGCCAAATAGCTGCATTCAACTGAATGGCAGAAGAACAGTTTAGGATGTATGAAAACCATTCATTCCAGGAGCAAGAAGGTCTGGAATGTTGTTCAAGAGTGAGAATTGAGTGAGCTTTACAAAGGAATACTACTTGTCTCTCAGGGTTTTACAGTGTAAAGATTAGTACCTTTGTGCAAAATAGGCCTGTTGCAATGTAAGGAAGAAGCACTGTTTCTCCTGTAAGAGAACCATAAGTGTTACAAGCCAGAGGGTCAAGCACCTTGTGAAGCATGGTGAATTGCGTTACCTGTTTAAGGGAACACTGCCTAACTGTCAGTGTTTTCAGGGGGAGGAACTTCAATGTTCTGCCAAATAGGCCTTTCAATTGAAAGGAGGCATACTGCAGCTCTTGTAAGACAATGATAAATGTTAGAAGCAAGAGGGTCTAGCACCCTGTTAAGCATTGTGAATTGAGTTACCTGTTTAAGGGAATACTGCCTAACTCTCAGTGTTTTTATGGGTGAGGAACCTCAAGTTTGTGCAAAATTACCCCTCTCAAGTCAAGGGAACCAACACTCCAACTCTTGGAAGAGAAGTAGGAATGTTAGAAACAGGAGGGTCAAGCACCTTGTTTCCCAAGGAGAAGTGACATACTTCTTTAAAGGAATAATGCCTACAACTCATTGTGTTCATGGGTGAGGAAAACCACCTTTGTGCAAAAGAACCCCCTTAAAGGGATTGGAAGAAGCACTGTCGAACTTGTGAGAGAATCATTAATGTTAGAAAGAGAAGGGTTTCCCACCTTGTTCAGCATTGTGAACTGAGTTAGCTGGAAAAAGGAATACTGCCTACCTCTCAGCGTTTTCATGGGTGAGTGCCTTCAACTATGTGCAAAATCACCACTTTCAAGTGACTGGGTCCAGCGGTTCATATGTTGTAAGAAAAGTAGGAATGTTACAAGCAGGAGGGAGAAGCAGCTTGTCTTCGGATGAGACTTGAGTAACTTGTTTCAAGGAATACTTGCTACCACTTAGTGTTTCCATGGAGCAGGAGTATCACTTTGTGCAACATCACCCCTTTGAAGGGAATGGAAGAAGTTCTGAGGCTCTTCCACGAAAATTTTTGAGGTTAGAAGCAAGAGGGTCTAGCAACTTGTGTAACAGTGAGAGTAGAGTGAAGTTTTCAAAGGAAGACCACCTGCCACTCACGGTTTGAAAGTGTGAGGAACTTCATTTTGGTGCAAAATTGCCTGTTTCCATGAAGGGAAGGATTACAGGGTGTCTGATAGGATAATCACAAAAGTTACAGGAAAGATACGCTAGCACTTTGTTTAGCAGCTTCAATTGATTTAGCATTCAAAAGGAACACTGCCTATCTGTCAGGGTTTGACAGTGTGAGCATTTCCGTCTTTGTGCCAATAGACCTTTATACTGAATGGAACAGGCACTGTGTCTCTTGCAAGCCGATGTCAAGGTTTGCAGCAGGAGTTGCAAGCACATTGTTTCCCTGTGAGAGTTGAGTTAGCATGTGAAAGGAAAGCTTGCCAAATGAAAGCCTTTGACAATGGAAAATCATTCACTCCTTGAAAAATAACCGCTTCCAGCGAAATGGACAAACACTTGTAGCTCAGGGCAGGATGCAAAGTGTGAGAGGCAGGAAGATTTTGCAACTTGTCTCTCTATGAGAAGTGAGTTACCTGTTGAAAGGAATACTGACTACCCCTGAGTTTTTTCATGGGTGAGGAACATCACCGTTGGGCCAAATAGCTGCATTCAACTGAATGGCAGAAGAACAGTTTAGGATGTATGAAAACCATTCATTCCAGGAGCAAGAGGGTCTGGAATGTTGTTCAAGAGTGAGAATTGAGTGAGCTTTACAAAGGAATACTACCTGTCTCTCAGGCCTTTACAGTGTAAAGATTAGTACCTTTGTGCAAAATAGGCCTGTTGCAATGTAAGGAAGAAGCACTGTTTCTCCTGTAAGAGAACCATAAGTGTTACAAGCCAGAGGGTCAAGCACCTTGTGAAGCATGGTGAATTGAGTTACCTGTTTTAGGGAACACTGCCTAACTGTCAGTGTTTTCAGGGGGAGGAACTTCAATGTTCTGCCAAATAGGCCTTTCAAGTAAAAGGAGAAATACTGCAGCTCTTGTATGACAATGATTAATGTTAGAAGGAAGAGGGTCTAGCACCCTGTTAAGCATTGTGAATTGAGTTACCTGTTTAAGGGAATACTGCCTAACTCTCAGTGTTTTTATGGGTGAGGAACCTCAAGTTTGTGCAAAATTACCTCTTTCAAGTCAAGGGAACCGACACTCCAACTCTTGCAAGAGAAGTAGGAATGTTAGAAACAGGAGGGTCAAGCACCTTATTTCCCAAGGATAATTGACATACTTCTTTAAAGGAAAAATGCTTACAACTCAGTGAATTCATGGGTGAGGAATACCACCTTTCTGCAAAATAACCCCCTTAAATCGAATGGAAGAATCACTGTCGAACTTGTGAGAGAATCATTAATGTTAGAAAGAGAAGGGTCTACCACCTTGTTCAGCATTGTGAACTGAGTTAGCTGGGTAAAGGAATACTGCCTATCTCTCAGCGTTTTCATGTGTGAGTGCCTTCAACTATGTGCAAAATCACCTCTTTCAAGTGACTGGATCCAGCGGTGCATATGTTGTAAGAAAAGTAGGAATGTTACAAGCAGGAGGGTGAAGCAGCTTGTCTTCCGATAAGTCTTGAGTAACTTGTTTCAAGGAATACTGCTTACCACTTAGTGTTTCCAGGGACGAGGAGTATCACCTTTGTACAACATCACCCCTTTGAAGAGAATGGAAGAAGTTGTGAGGATCTTCTAAGAAAATTTGTGAGGTTAGAAGCAAGAGGGTCTAACAACTTGTGTAACAGTGTGAGTAGAGTGAAGTTTTCAAAGGAAGACCACCTGCCACTCACGGTTTGAAAGTGTGAGGAACTTCATTTTCGTGCAAAATTGCCTGTTTCAATGAAGGGCAGGATTACTGGGTGTCTGGTAGGAGAACCACACAGGTTACAGGAAAGATGCACTAGCACTTTGTTTAGCAGCTTCAATTGATTTAGCATTCAAAAGGAACACTGCCTATCTGTCAGGGTTTGACAGTGTGAGCATTTCCATCTTTGTGCCAATAGACCTTTCCACTGAATGGAACAGGCACTGTGTCTCTTGCAAGCCGATGTCAAGGTTTGCTAGAGGAGTTGCAAGCACATTGTTTCCCTGTGAGAGTTGAGTTAGCATGTGAAAGGAAAGCTTGCCAAATGAAAGCCTTTGACAATGGAAAATCATTCACTCCTTGAAAAATAACCGCTTCCGGCGAAATGGACAAACACTTGTAGCTCAGGTCAGGATGCAAAGTGTGAGAGGCAGGAAGATTTTGCAACTTGTCTCCCTATGAGAAGTGAGTTACCTGTTGAAAGGAATACTGACTACCCCTGAGTTTTTTCATGGGTGAGGAACATCACCGTTGGGCCAAATAGCTGCATTCAACTGAATGGCAGAAGAACAGTTTAGGATGTATGAAAACCATTCATTCCAGGAGCAAGAGGGTCTGGAATGTTGTTCAAAAGTGAGAATTGAGTGAGGTTTACAAAGGAATACTACCTGTCTCTCAGGCTTTTACAGTGTAAAGATTAGCACCTTTGTGCAAAATAGGCCTGTTGCAATGTAAGGAAGAAGCACTGTTTCTCCTGTAAGAGAACCATAAGTGTTACAAGCCAGAGGGTCAAGCACCTTGTGAAGCATGGTGAATTGCGTTACCTGTTTAAGGGAACACTGCCTAACTGTCAGTGTTTTCAGGGGGAGGAACTTCAATGTTCTGCCAAATAGGCCTTTCAATTGAAAGGAGGCATACTGCAGCTCTTGTAAGACAATGATAAATGTTAGAAGCAAGAGGGTCTAGCACCCTGTTAAGCATTGTGAATTGAGTTACCTGTTTAAGGGAATACTGCCTAACTCTCAGTGTTTTTATGGGTGAGGAACCTCAAGTTTGTGCAAAATTACCCCTCTCAAGTCAAGGGAACCAACACTCCAACTCTTGGAAGAGAAGTAGGAATGTTAGAAACAGGAGGGTCAAGCACCTTGTTTCCCAAGGAGAAGTGACATACTTCTTTAAAGGAATAATGCCTACAACTCATTGTGTTCATGGGTGAGGAAAACCACCTTTGTGCAAAATAACCCCCTTAAAGGGATTGGAAGAAGCACTGTCGAACTTGTGAGAGAATCATTAATGTTAGAAAGAGAAGGGTCTACCACCTTGTTCAGCATTGTGAACTGAGTTAGCTGGAAAAAGGAATACTGCCCACCTCTCAGCGTTTTCATGGGTGAGGAACACAAGTTTGGCAAAATATCCCGTCCAAGCGAATGGGAGATTCCTGGTAGCTCTTGTAAGAGAGTCATGAATGTTTGAAGCAACAGGGCCTAGCAACTTGTTTAGCATTGTGAATTGACTTAGCTGTTTCAAGGAATACTGCCTACTTCTCAGGGGTTTCATGGGCTAGGAAGATCACCTTTGTGCAAAATGGCCTCTGTGAAGTGAATGGAGAAACTCTGTAGCTCTTGTAAGAAAACCATGAATGTTAGAAGGAAGAGGGTCAAACACCTTCTTCCGAGTTGTGAATAGAGTTAGTTGTTTCATGGAATACTACCTACCTCTCAGGGTTTTCAGGGATGAGCACTCCAGGTTTTTTCAAAATTGCCCCATTCCAGTGAATGCAAGATGCCCTGTAGGCCTTCTAAGAGAGATATGACTGTTAACAGGAAGAGGGCCTAGCACTCTGTTGAGGATTCTCAACTGAGTTAGCTGTTTAAGGACATACTGATATGTCTCAGTGTTTTTATGTGTGAGTACCTTCAACTTTGTGCAAAATCACCACTTTCAAGTGACTGGGTCCAGCGGTTCATATGTTGTAAGAAAAGTAGGAATGTTACAAGCAGGAGGGAGAAGCAGCTTGTCTTCGGATGAGACTTGAGTAACTTGTTTCAAGGAATACTTGCTACCACTTAGTGTTTAAATGGAGCAGGAGTATCACTTTGTGCAACATCACCCCTTTGAAGGGAATGGAAGAAGTTCTGAGGCTCTTCCACGAAAATTTTTGAGGTTAGAAGCAAGAGGGTCTAGCAACTTGTGTAACAGTGTGAGTAGAGTGAAGTTTTCAAAGGAAGACCACCTGCCACTCACGGTTTGAAAGTGTGAGGAACTTCATTTTCGTGCAAAATTGCCTGTTTCAATGAAGGGCAGGATTACTGGGTGTCTGGTAGGAGAACCACACAGGTTACAAGAAAGATGCACTAGCACTTTGTTTAGCAGCTTCAATTGATTTAGCATTCAAAAGGAACACTGCCTATCTGTCACAGTTTGACAGTGTGAGCATTTCCATCTTTGTGCCAATAGACCTTTCCACTGAATGGAACAGGCACTGTGTCTCTTGCAAGCCGATGTCAAGGTTTGCAGCAGGAGTTGCAAGCACATAGTTTCCCTGTGAGAGTTGAGTTAGCATGTGAAAGGAAAGCTTGCCAAATGAAAGCCTTTGACAATGGAAAATCATTCACTCCTTGAAAAATAACCGCTTCCGGCGAAATGGACAAACACTTGTAGCTCAGGTCAGGATGCAAAGTGTGAGAGGCAGGAAGATTTTGCAACTTGTTTCCCTATGAGAAGTGAGTTACCTGTTGAAAGGAATACTGACTACCCCTGAGTTTTTTCATGGGTGAGGAACATCACCGTTGGGCCAAATAGCTGCATTCAACTGAATGGCAGAAGAACAGTTTAGGATGTATGAAAACCATTCATTCCAGGAGCAAGAGGGTCTGGAATGTTGTTCAAAAGTGAGAATTGAGTGAGGTTTACAAAGGAATACTACCTGTCTCTCAGGCTTTTACAGTGTAAAGATTAGCACCTTTGTGCAAAATAGGCCTGTTGCAATGTAAGGAAGAAGCACTGTTTCTCCTGTAAGAGAACCATAAGTGTTACAAGCCAGAGGGTCAAGCACCTTGTGAAGCATGGTGAATTGCGTTACCTGTTTAAGGGAACACTGCCTAACTGTCAGTGTTTTCAGGGGGAGGAACTTCAATGTTCTGCCAAATAGGCCTTTCAATTGAAAGGAGGCATACTGCAGCTCTTGTAAGACAATGATAAATGTTAGAAGCAAGAGGGTCTAGCACCCTGTTAAGCATTGTGAATTGAGTTACCTGTTTAAGGGAATACTGCCTAACTCTCAGTGTTTTTATGGGTGAGGAACCTCAAGTTTGTGCAAAATTACCCCTCTCAAGTCAAGGGAACCAACACTCCAACTCTTGGAAGAGAAGTAGGAATGTTAGAAACAGGAGGGTCAAGCACCTTGTTTCCCAAGGAGAAGTGACATACTTCTTTAAAGGAATAATGCCTACAACTCATTGTGTTCATGGGTGAGGAAAACCACCTTTGTGCAAAATAACCCCCTTAAAGGGATTGGAAGAAGCACTGTCGAACTTGTGAGAGAATCATTAATGTTAGAAAGAGAAGGGTCTACCACCTTGTTCAGCATTGTGAACTGAGTTAGCTGGAAAAAGGAATACTGCCCACCTCTCAGCGTTTTCATGGGTGAGGAACACAAGTTTGGCAAAATATCCCGTCCAAGCGAATGGGAGATTCCTGGTAGCTCTTGTAAGAGAGTCATGAATGTTTGAAGCAACAGGGCCTAGCAACTTGTTTAGCATTGTGAATTGACTTAGCTGTTTCAAGGAATACTGCCTACTTCTCAGGGGTTTCATGGGCTAGGAAGATCACCTTTGTGCAAAATGGCCTCTGTGAAGTGAATGGAGAAACTCTGTAGCTCTTGTAAGAAAACCATGAATGTTAGAAGGAAGAGGGTCAAACACCTTCTTCCGAGTTGTGAATAGAGTTAGTTGTTTCATGGAATACTACCTACCTCTCAGGGTTTTCAGGGATGAGCACTCCAGGTTTTTTCAAAATTGCCCCATTCCAGTGAATGCAAGATGCCCTGTAGGCCTTCTAAGAGAGATATGACTGTTAACAGGAAGAGGGCCTAGCACTCTGTTGAGGATTCTCAACTGAGTTAGCTGTTTAAGGACATACTGATATGTCTCAGTGTTTTTATGTGTGAGTACCTTCAACTTTGTGCAAAATCACCACTTTCAAGTGACTGGGTCCAGCGGTTCATATGTTGTAAGAAAAGTAGGAATGTTACAAGCAGGAGGGAGAAGCAGCTTGTCTTCGGATGAGACTTGAGTAACTTGTTTCAAGGAATACTTGCTACCACTTAGTGTTTCCATGGAGCAGGAGTATCACTTTGTGCAACATCACCCCTTTGAAGGGAATGGAAGAAGTTCTGAGGCTCTTCCACGAAAATTTTTGAGGTTAGAAGCAAGAGGGTCTAGCAACTTGTGTAACAGTGTGAGTAGAGTGAAGTTTTCAAAGGAAGACCACCTGCCACTCACGGTTTGAAAGTGTGAGGAACTTCATTTTCGTGCAAAATTGCCTGTTTCAATGAAGGGCAGGATTACTGGGTGTCTGGTAGGAGAACCACACAGGTTACAAGAAAGATGCACTAGCACTTTGTTTAGCAGCTTCAATTGATTTAGCATTCAAAAGGAACACTGCCTATCTGTCACGGTTTGACAGTGTGAGCATTTCCATCTTTGTGCCAATAGACCTTTCCACTGAATGGAACAGGCACTGTGTCTCTTGCAAGCCGATGTCAAGGTTTGCAGCAGGAGTTGCAAGCACATAGTTTCCCTGTGAGAGTTGAGTTAGCATGTGAAAGGAAAGCTTGCCAAATGAAAGCCTTTGACAATGGAAAATCATTCACTCCTTGAAAAATAACCGCTTCCGGCGAAATGGACAAACACTTGTAGCTCAGGTCAGGATGCAAAGTGTGAGAGGCAGGAAGATTTTGCAACTTGTCTCCCTATGAGAAGTGAGTTACCTGTTGAAAGGAATACTGACTACCCCTGAGTTTTTTCATGGGTGAGGAACATCACCGTTGGGCCAAATAGCTGCATTCAACTGAATGGCAGAAGAACAGTTTAGGATGTATGAAAACCATTCATTCCAGGAGCAAGAGGGTCTGGAATGTTGTTCAAAAGTGAGAATTGAGTGAGGTTTACAAAGGAATACTACCTGTCTCTCAGGCTTTTACAGTGTAAAGATTAGCACCTTTGTGCAAAATAGGCCTGTTGCAATGTAAGGAAGAAGCACTGTTTCTCCTGTAAGAGAACCATAAGTGTTACAAGCCAGAGGGTCAAGCACCTTGTGAAGCATGGTGAATTGCGTTACCTGTTTAAGGGAACACTGCCTAACTGTCAGTGTTTTCAGGGGGAGGAACTTCAATGTTCTGCCAAATAGGCCTTTCAATTGAAAGGAGGCATACTGCAGCTCTTGTAAGACAATGATAAATGTTAGAAGCAAGAGGGTCTAGCACCCTGTTAAGCATTGTGAATTGAGTTACCTGTTTAAGGGAATACTGCCTAACTCTCAGTGTTTTTATGGGTGAGGAACCTCAAGTTTGTGCAAAATTACCCCTCTCAAGTCAAGGGAACCAACACTCCAACTCTTGGAAGAGAAGTAGGAATGTTAGAAACAGGAGGGTCAAGCACCTTGTTTCCCAAGGAGAAGTGACATACTTCTTTAAAGGAATAATGCCTACAACTCATTGTGTTCATGGGTGAGGAAAACCACCTTTGTGCAAAATAACCCCCTTAAAGGGATTGGAAGAAGCACTGTCGAACTTGTGAGAGAATCATTAATGTTAGAAAGAGAAGGGTCTACCACCTTGTTCAGCATTGTGAACTGAGTTAGCTGGAAAAAGGAAAACTGCCTACCTCTCAGCGTTTTCATGGGTGAGTGCCTTCAACTATGTGCAAAATCACCTCTTTCAAGTGACTGGATCCAGCGGTGCATATGTTGTAAGAAAAGTAGGAATGTTACAAGCAGGAGGGAGAAGCAGCTTGTCTTCCGATAACTCTTGAGTAACTTGTTTCAAGGAATACTGCTTACCACTTAGTGTTTCCAGGGACGAGGAGTATCACCTTTGTGCAACATCACCCCTTCGAAGAGAATGGAAGAAGTTGTGAGGATCTTCTAAGAAAATTTTTGAGGTTAGAAGCAAGAGGGTCTAGCAACTTGTGTAACAGTGTGAGTAGAGTGAAGTTTTCAAAGGAAGACCACCTGCCACTCACGGTTTGAAAGTGTGAGGAACTTCATTTTCGTGCAAAATTGCCTGTTTCAATGAAGGGCAAGATTACTGGGTGTCTGGTAGGAGAACCACACAGGTTACAGGAAAGATGCACTAGCACTTTGTTTAGCAGCTTCAATTGATTTAGCATTCAAAAGGAACACTGCCTATCTGTCAGGGTTTTACAGTGTGAGCATTTCCATCTTTGTGCCAATAGACCTTTCCACTGAATGGAACAGGCACTGTGTCTCTTGCAAGCCGATGTCAAGGTTTGCAGCAGGAGTTGCAAGCACATAGTTTCCCTGTGAGAGTTGAGTTAGCATGTGAAAGGAAAGCTTGCCAAATGAAAGCCTTTGACAATGGAAAATCATTCACTCCTTGAAAAATAACCGCTTCCGGCGAAATGGACAAACACTTGTAGCTCAGGTCAGGATGCAAAGTGTGAGAGGCAGGAAGACTTTGCAACTTGTCTCCCTATGAGAAGTGAGTTACCTGTTGAAAGGAATACTGACTACCCCTGAGTTTTTTCATGGGTGAGGAACATCACCGTTGGGCCAAATAGCTGCATTCAACTGAATGGCAGAAGAACAGTTTAGGATGTATGAAAACCATTCATTCCAGGAGCAAGAGGGTCTGGAATGTTGTTCAAAAGTGAGAATTGAGTGAGGTTTACAAAGGAATACTACCTGTCTCTCAGGCTTTTACAGTGTAAAGATTAGCACCTTTGTGCAAAATAGGCCTGTTGCAATGTAAGGAAGAAGCACTGTTTCTCCTGTAAGAGAACCATAAGTGTTACAAGCCAGAGGGTCAAGCACCTTGTGAAGCATGGTGAATTGCGTTACCTGTTTAAGGGAACACTGCCTAACTGTCAGTGTTTTCAGGGGGAGGAACTTCAATGTTCTGCCAAATAGGCCTTTCAATTGAAAGGAGGCATACTGCAGCTCTTGTAAGACAATGATAAATGTTAGAAGCAAGAGGGTCTAGCACCCTGTTAAGCATTGTGAATTGAGTTACCTGTTTAAGGGAATACTGCCTAACTCTCAGTGTTTTTATGGGTGAGGAACCTCAAGTTTGTGCAAAATTACCCCTCTCAAGTCAAGCGAACCAACACTCCAACTCTTGGAAGAGAAGTAGGAATGTTAGAAACAGGAGGGTCAAGCACCTTGTTTCCCAAGGAGAAGTGACATACTTCTTTAAAGGAATAATGCCTACAACTCATTGTGTTCATGGGTGAGGAAAACCACCTTTGTGCAAAATAACCCCCTTAAAGGGATTGGAAGAAGCACTGTCGAACTTGTGAGAGAATCATTAATGTTAGAAAGAGAAGGGTCTACCACCTTGTTCAGCATTGTGAACTGAGTTAGCTGGAAAAAGGAATACTGCCCACCTCTCAGCGTTTTCATGGGTGAGGAACACAAGTTTGGCAAAATATCCCATCCAAGCGAATGGGAGATTCCTGGTAGCTCTTGTAAGAGAGTCATGAATGTTTGAAGCAACAGGGCCTAGCAACTTGTTTAGCATTGTGAATTGACTTAGCTGTTTCAAGGAATACTGCCTACTTCTCAGGGGTTTCATGGGCTAGGAAGATCACCTTTGTGCAAAATGGCCTCTGTGAAGTGAATGGATAAACTCTGTAGCTCTTGTAAGAAAACCATGAATGTTAGAAGGAAGAGGGTCAAACACCTTCTTCCGAGTTGTGAATAGAGTTAGTTGTTTCATGGAATACTACCTACCTCTCAGGGTTTTCAGGGATGAGCACTGCAGGTTTTTTCAAAATTGCCCCATTCCAGTGAATGCAAGATGCCCTGTAGGCCTTCTAAGAGAGATATGACTGTTAACAGGAAGAGGGCCTAGCACTCTGTTGAGGATTCTCAACTGAGTTAGCTGTTTAAGGACATACTGATATGTCTCAGTGTTTTTATGTGTGAGTACCTTCAACTTTGTGCAAAATCACCACTTTCAAGTGACTGGATCCAGCGGTTCATATGTTGTAAGAAAAGTAGGAATGTTACAAGCAGGAGGGAGAAGCAGCTTGTCTTCGGATGAGACTTGAGTAA